>NC_012873.2:10334464-10645036 GCF_000003195.3 Sorghum bicolor | reverse complement strand
GCTCAAACTTATGTTGGTGTTCGTTCCAAACTTTAGTACTTATGAGCCTGTCATGTTACTGTGTGAACTTGATGACAGTACTTGTTGCAAACCTCTTATTTGTGGGTCTCTTAGTTGTCAAAACAGAGTTTATTTTGTTGGTTAAGTTGAATGGCCATTGCAATACTTGATATGTTCATTTATGAAAGGCTTTGATCATTTAAGTACAATTTCCATAAATAAATCAACATGTGCACCACTGCTGAAATTATCCAATGACGATTTCTATTTTAATCACTGACAAATTCAAAATTATACTGTGACGAAAATGGTAACCAATCAGAGCATGCCACGTGGCCTAATCAAAAGCGGAAACGTGGCCGCAAAAAATGACCACGCCAACATCCACGTCAGCAGCTACGTGGTTGGCCACGTCAGCAGCCACGTGGCAACCCACGTCAGCAGCCACGTGGCTGGCCACGTCACCAAACACGTGGCGAGCCATGTCAGCTGCTACGTGCCACGTCATCAGCCACGTGGATAGTACACGTCAGCCGCCAGCGTGGCAGACGGCGTCTGACCCTTGGCAGACGGCAAGTTATGACAAAAATGGGCCCATATTGATGACAAAAACCAATTGTCACAAAATGAAATCTCATCTGTGACAACGGCTATTTCGTCATAGAATAAATGCACATCTATGACGAAAAAGGTCATTTCGTCACGGTATTCGAAATGTGACGCTCGTTCCATGACGAAGACCTTTTCGTCACAAAATAAAAAAATGTGACGCTTTCAGAGTATTCAGTGACAAAAGCATAGCATCATTGATGAATACCTCCCTAGTAGTGATTGTTCTTATGAGCTTCTATAGGTTTCTTAGTTAACTTGACCAGCCATCTAGAGGTCTCATGGTTGTTCTCAAATAAATATTGGTGGTCGTATGCTAGCATGGTTAATATTGGTAGTTATTTTACCAGGAAACACTTCAGATCTCCAGGTTCCAGCTGATTTTATTCCAATACTTCATATAGTTTCGATGCTCTCCTCTGTTCCTTTTATTTTCTTGTCCATCCATCTAAGGTCTGACAGATTTGCAGATGCCATCATGCAGTCGAGACTGTTTAGATTAATGGGCTGCTTGGAAATACTGAGGCAAATGCTAGTGATCCTCAGGTTGGTATGTGTCTCTGTATAACTCCTTTATTTGCTTGAAATGGTTCATTAGACCTTACATGGATGGGCAAGAAAATAAAGAAAACAGAGGAGGTCATAAAACAATAATTACCTAGCGCTGAGTCATTACTCCATAGACTAATAAAACTTTGGTGCATGAAAACTATATGAAGTAGCAACCATAAATTGAACTGGAATTACCTGCGAAGAAAACAACCTATATCTTGCCTAGCAATCCATTTTTGTGAGCTAAAGTATGTAATTCCTACAAATTATATTTAGCAGCTGCACATGAACAACTACAAATCTGCAATGGATTCAGTGAAGCACAAGAGCTAAATATATGCATACTGCTGTTAGCTTAGTTTTTTTGTTGTACACTATGATCCATATCTTTGTATAGTGATGGAACTACTATATGAATATGACTCAATATTATTTCCTCCGTCACACAAGATTAATTAACCAATGTTTTCTGTAATGCAGTCCATTGACTTATGTGCCCATTAAAATCTTCACTATGCTCATTCCGTGGATTCCAAAATAAATAACATGTCTATTCAATTTTATTAATTATTTTGGTACCTTACATATTTTAAAGTACTAAATAAGATAGATATTTCCTTTTGTCTTAAGTTTACCTTAATGTACTTCCACAGTTTACAAGCATAATTGGTTTCTACAAGCCCTAGGCTCATTTTGATGACTTCGACACCTTATTGCCCATTCTCTATTCAACGGGTTACTCAACAGGCTACTATGAAAATTCAGGTAAACCAGTTATTACATAATTCATTTCAATTTCCTAATGTGATATTTTTTGGAGTGCTTCTTACCCTACCAGGTAACACCCTCTCTAGTAATAACTAAATTAACTTTTGTGTCCTATATTGATTCATGTGTTCTTTTTTAAGCCACTTAAGACTTGCAAATATAAATTGATTCTTCTGCTTGGCTCTGCTAGCCAACAGACCAAGATGATCTCCTTATTAGTTATTTACTTTATTTTTGCAATTATGGATGCCTATTGCAGTTCTGTTCATGAATATGAATAGGCATCGTATTGTATGCCCATTCATTCATCTTGTGCTAACATATCTAATTTAATCACACTACAGATGTGCATAACATTCTAAAGGAAAAACTTATTGTCGCCAAAAAACATTTACATTACTGTCAGAGTAGATTAATTTATTTGGTCCTACAATACTTAATCAAATGCTCTCATGTTTCCCTGTTTTGTGTTTCTCTGGTTTTGTTTTCCTACATGATCTCTCTGTAAAAGAACTGTAAAAGAACTGATATGCAAACTCATAGACAGGCTCCATGTACATGTTCATGTAGCTTTATCTGTATTTTTGTTAAGCTTGAACTACGTGCCATTTGCGTCATAGTTTGTATTTAAGTTACTTAGTGAGCCCTCTTCTCATGCCTGTAACTGAAGTTGCATTTGTTTGTATTTGGAGGATTGTTCCTTTTGAAAGAGTTGCAATGTTTATGAAATTTTATTCTGGTTTCCTATAATGCAGCTCAGTATTTCTACCGTAATCTGATCAGCTCTAAATTGCTACCATATTTTCCTTTCAGAGTACTTTGTGTTCAGCCTGCTGAATGGTGTTACTTTTAGTAGGTTCCTATCTGATTTTGGTCGTCTTTCTGTTTTTTTGTTATTTGACTTATCAACAATTTTGTCCACCGGAAAGCTAAAAGGTAAGCAGCAACAATGACTAGGCATAAGACCGATGGATCCAGAAAATAGGTAAAAAAAACTCAAACCCATATTACCAAAGTCTTTTGGTTGCTAGATAAACAAAAAATACATGTATACATACATATAACTTACACAAAATGTGCAGTTTTGGAGTAGCCAATATATCAAACATTCAAGTTTATCATTTTAGTGCTCCACTTCATGTACACATATTATTTGTGAGCTATATTAGTAATTAATCATTTTCAATCTAATTTGGAATAATATTGTACACAACCTCAGATATTTTTAACTCCTAATAATATTGTTTTGTAATACCTCAGAAATGTGCCTTGTCAACAATACTCCTAAATCTTTCGTTGATTTATATGTTACAAAATCCTTTAAACAATTTCTTCTTTGCTATCGCAGGGTGCACCACCATCTTAAACGTGGGTCATCTTCTTTTGTAGAATGACAAGGGTCAGGCCTCATGAATTTTGTAGCTTTCAATTGGCAGCGCCTACTCATGAACTAATGTTTATAAAATATTGCCTCTGTTATTTCCTCAAGTAGAATTGCTAGAACTTTAGGCATCAACCTGCTTCATACTAACCTTACAACAACTTTATCAGACACTTGACGATGGTTCCCTTTTCCTGTTAAACTCTCCCATCTTAATGCAGTGGCACCTCCTATTGTCATTTATAGTGTACCAAAACTTTATTACAAACCTTATTATTCTGTATATATTCAACAGCTTCCAATACTTTCTATTCGCTTATCTATTTTGTTAATAATCGGCGCACAGGGGCGCGCCATTCCTACTAGTAAATAAATATATAATTAAGGTGCATGAATGATTGAGGTGCCCAACAGATACATTTTCTCTTTGCCTTAGTCTCTTCCAATCTTCATGTTGCTATTCGTTACATGATCCGATGACCAAGGAGAATTTTTTTATTTTTAGCTCAAATTTGAAACATATTTCAAATTTGACCTGCTTATGAAAATATTTTTAAAACTAGGCCGTTTGGACCCGCCACCATTCATGGCGGGGCAAACGCACAGGACCCCGCCATGTATGGCGGCGGGATACTACTGCTGACGTGGCATGGTTCAGGGAACACCTGCTGACGTGGCTAACACGTGGCGGGGTACGTGGCAAAGAGTACCCCGCCACGCATCATGGCCGGAGGCAACCCCGTCGCACATCATGGCGGGGTGCCCCTGTCTGACAAAATGGCTCACCCCCTCCTTTCTCTGCGTTCCCTGGTGGCACTTTCATTCATTTGTGGTAATTATTGTCTGTAAATTGCATTAATTATACAGTTTGCCTGTAAATCATGAGACGAATCTTTCAAGCATAGTTACTTTATAATTAGATAATTTTTGTTAAATAAAAACAAAATTGCTACAATGTTAAAATCTAAAAAGTTTTTAGATCTAAACAAGGTCGATCAGGCCATAGTGTGTATGTGTGGAGAGAGAGGGGTCAGGCTGCGCATAGCATGAGCAAAGTGGCCACATCAGTAGTCTAGGGTGTTGGTCCTTGTTTAGTTCAAAAAAATTTGTAAAATTTTTCAGATTCCTCGTTACATAAAATCTTTAGACGTATATTTCTAACTTCAAATAAATTTATTCAAAAAATATATTTAAATATCTATCTAATGATATTAATTTTATATTATAAATATTAATGTTTTTAATAAATATTTAATCAAAATTTTTATAAGAAGTGAAAACGACGAATATTTAGAAATAAAGAGGTAGCACAGTACAACACATTTGCCGGTATGCTGCTGCACACTGTAGCTCTTTTTAATAAAGAGGTAGCTCTTTTTAGGCCTTGTTTAGATGTGAAAAATTTTTGGATTTCGCTACTGTAGCATTTTCGTTTGTTTGTGGTAAATATTGTCCAATCATAGACTAACTAGAATCAAAAGATTCGTCTCGCAATTTACAGTCAAACTGTGTGATTAGTTTTTGTTTTTGTCTATATTTAATATTTCATGCATGTGTCGCAAGATTTTATGTGACAAGAAATCTTAAAAACTTTTTGAATTTCGGGTGAACTAATACAACACAGCACTGTAGCGCCACAGCGTACGGCAAGTGCTACAGCGACTGCTGCAGTGCCGCAGCAGCATTTGTACTATGCTACCTATTTATTCCTAAATATTTGTCGTTTTTGCTCTTATAAAAATTTTTTGATTAAATATTTATTAAAAATATTAATATTTATAATATAAAATTAGTATCATTAGACAGATATTTAAATCTAATTTTTGAATAAATTTATTTGAAGTTAGAAATATACGCCTAAAGATTTTATTAAACTCTCACGTGGTCACTTTGCTTCCAAATTTTTTTGGGAAATCTGATTTACTGATGTGGTCACTTTGCCCATGCTATGCGCACCCTGACCCCTCTCTCTCCACACCTACACACTATGGTCTATCCTTGTTTAGATCCAAAAACTTTTTAGATTTTAACATTATAGCAATTTTGTTTTTATTTAATAAAAATTATCTAATTAAAAAGTACTATGCTTAAAAGATTCGTCTCATGATTTACAGACAAACTGTATAATTAGTGTAATTTACAGACAATAATTACCACAAATGAATGAAAGTGCCACTAGGGAACGCAGAGAAAGCAGGGGTGGGCCATTTTGTCACACAGGGGGCACCCCGCCATGATGCGCGGCGGGGTTGCTTCTCGCCATGATGCGTGGCAGGGTACTCTTTGCCACGTACTCCGCCACGTGTTATACACGTCACTAGGTGTCCCCTGAACCATGCCACGTCAGCAGTAGTATCCCGCCGCCATACATGGCGGGGTTCTGTGCATTTGCCCCGTTATGCATGGTGGCGGATCCAAACGGCTTAGTTTTGAAAATATTTTCATAAACGGGTCAAATTTGAAATATATTTTAAATTTGGGCTAAAAATAAAAAAAATCACCAAAAATGCTACCATAGGCTTGTCGACCAACCTAGCAACTTGGTGACGTCCTTGCCCCACAGGATCCCACCCAGGCGAGTCCTTGCCCCCACAGGATCCCACCCACGCGAGAGCTTGGATAGTTTCTTTGTTAGTTTGCCTAAAAACTAGTTATTTTTCATCATGCAAGCGTGACAGCTATCTTTGGCCTGTAAACTTCTGCATTCTTCACCACGTCAGTATGACATCCTCGTTGCATTCGTCAATCTATGGCGGCCTGTACAATCTAGCCCTACCTTGTGTGTGATCTAGATTAATCCAATGTTACACGTGCACTATACATTAAGGCCCTGTTTAGTTCTCCACTCAAAAATTTTTCATTCATCCCATCGAATCTTTGGACACATGCATGGAACATTAAATGTAGATAAAAAAATAAACTAATTACACAGTTTGGTTAAAAATCGCGAGACGAATCTTTTAAGCATAGTTACTCCATGATTAGCCTTAAGTGCTACAGTAACCAACATGTGCTAATGACAGATTAATTATACTTAATAGATTTGTCTTACAGTTTGCTGACGAGCTATATAATTTGTTTTTTTATTAGTTTCTAAAAACCTCTCCCAACATCCTTCCGACGCATCCGATGTGACACCCAAAAAAATTTGATCCTCAATCTAAACAGAGCCTAAAGTGAAAGCAATTTTTTAGGCAGACTCTTGGTTGTCTCCAATAGGAGACCTATTATGGAACTCAAACCCAAAATAGGACTCCAACACAATACCTATAGCCTCCAACAGCTCCTTCCCCCTCACCTTTCTCCAAAGTTTGTTTGTAATTCTAAGTTTTTAATAAAATTTCTGTAGGGGTGCAAACCCCTCCAGTTCCAGTAAAAAAATAGAGTATTTATACAGAAGGCCCATTTTAAATATCAAGAGAGGCATAATCTAAATTTGGGTATCCTCTTTCCTCGAGACCCATTTGTAGAAAGTGATGTCTTTTAGATCTTGTTGTTGAAGAAGACTAAAAATAGATGTTTTTTGTCTGTAGCACTACCAAAAGAAAAATGAGTTTTGTATTTTGAGTTACAGTTGTTCGAGAGGCCTTGTTTGGCCCGTCCATCCATTAAGCAATAAATTCTTTTGAAGCTCAATCCTCTTGCTGCCACGTCACTCAAATCTATCCGTCCATTCACTATATCCTCCGTCCTTCTCTTCGGTGAAGGTTGAGAGGTCACCCAACCAGCAACACTTCTCACAAGCCAAAATTTGATTAGTAGCCACTTTAATTTTGTGTTTTAAACTACTACACGCCTCCTGGATGTGCTTCATGCTCCTCCCACCAATTTTCAATCACCGTACCTAATCGATCCCGCTCTCAAAAAAGTGTTGGACGCACTTCATTGCAACTCAGGTTTGGACTAACCTGGAAACTGTTAATTAGAACACTTCTCATTGTAACAGATATAGAGGTTGTGTTTGTTTAATTACTTAGCTTGGTTCATCCATGGCAGACCCAAGGCCCGAAAACTCCTCTGATCCGCCCGTTCTCATTGCTGTTGGACTCCACTAAATTCAATAGATACCACACACACTGTCAGTTAGTACGTTGTCTATCACCAGAAGATCAATAGATATTGCACTGTCAATTAGTACGCCGTCTGTCACCAAAAGAAGAACACTCTTAAGGCCTTGTTTAGTTCCAAAAAATTTTGCAAAATCAACACTGTAGTAATTTCGTTTGTATTTGACAAAAATTATCCAATCATGGACTAACTAGGCTCAAAAGATTCGTCTCGTCAATTTTGACCAAACTGTGCAATTAGTTTTTATTTTCATCTATATTTAATACTCCATACATGCGTCTAAAGATTCGATGTGATGGAAAATCTGAAAAATTTTGCAAAATTTTTTGGGAACTAAACAAGACCTAAATCTATAATTTTTCAACAACTACGCATTGGTGGATAAGCAAATTGTTCACTTGGGCGAGACCGCGGGAGATCCAATTAACAGAACAGATATTTTATTCCTTGTTGCGTATATACAATATTTTCAGTGTCCGCCCCTGTCGCTGCCAACCCAACATCATCTTCTAGACGCAAAAGACGCGCTGCAACCGGCGTTCAGACTGGACACGGCGATAAGATAAACATTGCCAACGAACACATGGTTACGTACTGCCGTTTCCGCAGCAATCTATTTGAACCTGATGCGCTCCTAAATTTTTTGATTAAATATACTCCGTGGTACTAAGGCCTTGTTTAGTTCCAAAAAATTTGGGAAACCGACACTGTAGCATTTTGTATTTGACAAATATTGTTCAATCATTAACTAATTAGACTCAAAAGATGCGTCTCGTCAATTCCGACCAAACTGTGTAATTAGTTTTTATTTTTGTCTATATTTAATACTTCATGTATGCGTTAAAAGATTCGATGTAACGGGAAATCTGAAAAAAATTTACAAAATTTTTTGGGAACTAAACAAGGCCTAACCTGCATGCGTTGGTACGACGCTGCCTCCTGATGAAGCAGCGACGGACTACTTAATGCCGCGCGCGCTAAACGCTTTGCCCGCAAGTGCCGCGCCAGCTAGCGAGTGTATAGCACAAAAAAGTACTACGTTCTACTTGTACCGATCATGCCAAGGTTGTACACGACGCCGACGGTGCTCTCCGGCGAGTCTGTCGTCTATGTCGACGACGTCCTCGGCGGCGGCTACGGCGGCTTGGCAACCGTGGCGGGGGAGTCCTGCTCGCTGCTCGCCGCGTCGTGCGTGCTCGCCGCGTCCGTCATCATCTGGGAGGCGTGCGCCTTCGTCGCCTTGGCCGCCGTGCTCGTCGCCGGCGCCACCTGGTGCCTGACCGGCGTCGTCGCGGCCGCGGCGGGTCGTCCTGCTGCCGCTGGCACCGGCACGGCGTTTCCCACCGCCGCCGCGCGAGCCAGCAGAGTCGTGTGCTGCGGGCTTGCCGAAATAGACATCAGCGCGCTGCCCAAGTCCCCGTACCAGCAGCAGCACCGCCCCGCCGCGGCCGCGGGCGGCGGAGGAGACGGAGTGACGACGTGCGCCGTGTGCCTGGAGGACCTTCGCGGCGGCGAGATGGTGCGGAGCCTGCCCGAGTGCCGGCACCTCTTCCACGTCGGCTGCATCGACGCGTGGCTGCAGATGCACGTCACGTGCCCGCTCTGCAGGTCCGATCTCTCGCCGCGTCGACGGGTGACGACGGCCGCGCCGGTACCGGTAGGATCGCAGGCTGAGTCATGGTCGCCGCAGTAGTGCTACTGTAGTGCGAGCTGTAATCTCTTCTTCTCCTACTTGCTTAAAATATTTGCAGAAATCCACAGTCCATTAGCGTTACCCCCTCTATAGTCTATACTGCAACGCGCGCGTTGACAGCCCAATCGGCCAACCCCATGCCAGTCCGCATGGACCAGCATCCTCGACCTCGACCCGTGTTTGCTACGTTAATTTTGCTTGTCTCCAAGAACCGCTGGCTCGTAGAGTAGGTAGGAGAGCTCGAGGGCAGGCCGGCAGTGGCAGCCCACATCGTCATGATCTCGTTGTCAACTGCTGCTGCCGCGCGCTGATGGCTTGCCTCTGCAGATCGGGATGGATGAGTGACTGACTGAAATAGAGGAAAAAGAGGAAGCACGGACAGGCACAGGATTGGCTTCTTTCATGCATGACGCTAGCTTGGTGCTTTTTCGGCAAGATTGTTGTGAGTCTTTCCAAATTTTCGTGTGAATTTGCATAGGTCACGTTATCCTCTTTTTCTTTCATGACAACAGATTTGCATTTTGGGATCCTTGTTTGAAATCTTGCACAGGTTTGCGATATCTTTGTATAACATATAAATGAGGAACATTTCAGTGCATGACAACCTGAGATTTTTCAAACAAATTCAGATATTTGGGCACAAAGAGATCTTTGAATTGATCAGCAAACTAGGACTCAGTTTGTTCCTGCCAAACTTGTTGGAGTATAGTTACCAAGATATTCCCATTCCATGAAAGTGACCTTCTGAATATACTGTATAAGATCATTATAAGTATTTTGATCAGGTCCTAAAGTCTACTGTTCCTGGTCTTGCTATGTATAAATCAATAAGGGGCTGTTTGGACCATTTCATTTGGAGGAATTAAAATCTACTTAATAAACCTATCTTAAATTCATAAGGTGGGAGATGAAATTTGATTTTATAGATCACCATTCTATATTTCTACTTTGCAACTTAGAGCATCTCCAAGAGACTAGGTAAACTTATATTCTAAACTACAAGATTTAGCTATTTTGTAAAATAAAAAACTCACCTAAAGTGTAGAGTTCTACAATAGCCTAGGTATAGGATAGCTAGTGAGGACGACGTACTATCTATGGCAAGCGAAACTTTAGGGATAGCAAACTTGTTATTTTAGTAAACCAGATAACACACCTATTAGACTTTAATTTTTATTTCAAAAATCTAAAAAATAGCCTAGATAAGATGGATACCATATATGTTGGAGTTGCTCTTATAGCACACTCTTCAACTCGTTCCCCCTATGGTAGAAGTACAAACCATAAGTATCTTTCTAATATAGCCAACAATAATATACAAATATAATTCACATATAAAAAATCGACAACTCTTTTACCAAACAATGTTACCAACATTTTATAATTATTAAAATAAATTCAATTCCAAATATCGAAACGGGGCCTAAATATTTTGACCAATATGTGCATTAAGATATTGCCTCTCATAAGTGGACACTAGGAAGTACCGTTGATTTGTTTGTTAGGGCTTGTTTACTTCCCCAAATATTTTGCAAAATGTTCGAGATTCCTCGTTACATCTAATCTTACGGCACATGCATGAAGCATTAAATATAAGTAAAAAAGTAACTAATTACAAAGTTTACATGTAATTTGCGAGATGAATCTTTTAAACTAGTTAGCCTATGGTTGGACAATATTTGTCAAATACAAACGAAAATTTTACTGTTTATATTTTGCAAACTTTTTTGGAAATAAACAAGGCCTTACTGTGAGTGCGCGAGGAAGTAGGCAACTGGATCCGTTAGCGCCAGATGGTGGGCTGGATCTGCATTCTATGGGCCCGTAACGGTTGAGCTGGTATCAATTATAGTGCAGTACTTTCGTTTGTACCACCTCTGTCCCATTTTATACGTCGCTTGGGAAGCTTATTTGTGAAAGCGGTTATATTCCCAAACAACAGACATTATGAGACATAATAGTATTTGATAACTATTGTCTAACCTTGGACTAACTAGGTTTAAAAGATTCGTCTCACAAATTACAGACAAACTATACAATTAGTTATTTTTTATCTATATTTAATGCTCCATGCATGTGACGCAAGATTCGATGTGATGAAGAATCTTAAAAAGTTTTTGAATTTTAGGATAAACTAAACAAGGTCATAAAACCAAACTTAAGGAAGCATAGTTAGGGGGTGTTTGGTTGGCGTGGTTAAAGTTTAACAAGTACTGTAGTATTTTTATTTTATTTGATAATTAGTGTCTAATCATAGACTAATTAGGCTCATAATATTCATCTTTCTAATTACTCTCTAGCCATAATTTTAGTTTCATAAATAATTTATTTTAGTACTTCATGCGTCCAAACATTTGATGTGATGGGCGGTAAACTTTACCACTCGTAACCAACAAACCCTTAGATTGCAGTGTGAACAGGTTACGGGCCAAGAACTACCAAACCATAAATCACCAATGTATTATATCATCCACAATTCATAGTATTCATATTCTTGCAGGAAGGTTTTTTTTCCCTTAAGGACATGTGCTCTTAGCACATAGAGCACTGGATTTGTATTAAGAAATGTACATGCACACATCTTAGTATAATAAGTGCACGCACACATCTCAATGTGAATCCGATGGTCCATGTGCTAAGAGCACATGCGCACATTTTACTTTCTCATTCTTGTAGTATTTCTCGCAAAAAAAATTCTTGTAGTATGATGTTTTGTTTTTTATTAGACTTTTTTCTTTCCCCTCATTTTGTAGTGCATCTCATAATATTAAAAAGTAAGCTACAAATGAGTAAACTAATAATTAGTTATTGCAAGATTTTTTCCAAATTGTGGTCATGTGAGGATAAGCATAGGAATGATGGGAGGTTGGCATATCAGGGTGGTGTGTTGCTCACAATGGAACATCAATAATCTATTTCGTTTCCTCAGTAGACAACGCTGACTAAATTCTTTATAGGCCAAATCTACATCCATCTCATATTCCTAGGATACATCGAACATGTATTAATTTTTTTGTTCGTTATTATCTGTGAGTTGAGATTGGTCACGAAATTCTCGATGATAAATTATTGTTGAAAATACTATTTATTGATTTATTATGAGAAAAAAATATTTATGGAACGGTGTATCGGCATCGCTGGTTAAACTTTTCCAAACGGGCCAGGCACGCTGGGCCGGCCCAGGCACGACACAGAAAAGCCCGGCCCAAGCACGGCCCGGCCCGGCAGCCTACGTGCCCGTGCCAGGCACGGCCCGCACTCGTGCCCGTGCCTGGGCCGCCACTTCAGCCCATGGGCCAGCATGGGCACGGCCCGGCTAAACGGCCTGGCCCGCATCAGGCACGGGGTTGGAGACGCAGCAGCCGTCGGATCCCCGCCCCGAGTGATCTCAGCCGTTGGCATTAGGGTTGGAGACGCAGCGCTATATAAACCGCCCGGCCGCTCGCCCGCTCCCAGTGCCACGCCCCCACTCCAGTCCGCCACCGGTGACCCCGTTCGCCCGTTCCGCTTCCGGCTTCCTTCCTCACTCCAGACCCTAACCCTAGTTCCATTCCTCTTTCTCCGTTGCTCCGCTTCCGGCCGCCGCTGAGCGCTTTCGGCCGCCGCGAAGACTCCAATCCCCTCCCCTCCCCCGTCGTCTCCGTCAGGCGTCAACCGTGGCGAAGGGCGACCAGCAGGGGCGTGCGCGACGGCGGATCGCCGTTGCGCCCACGCCTACATCTTGGCCTCCGGCAGCAGCAACGGCAGATACTTCGCCGGAGCTCCGACAAAGCAGGTCAGCAAGCTTCCCCAGTCCCCACTCCTCTACTGTCTTCTCTTCCTCTGCTGCTGCTAATGTTTTGATTCGTTCACCTTGTTTGTGCAGATCTGCCGATTCGCTGCTGCTCGGAGCTGCTGCTCCGTCGCCGTCGCCACCCGTTTCAAGGTTGAGGATAGGAGGCGGCGGATCCGTCAGGACGCTGCCGGCCGGGGCTCCGTCTACCTGTCTCAGAGACAGAGGCTAGTGTGACTGCCATGGCCGAAGAGATGGAGAGGCAGCGTGACCTCCCTAGTGATTCCGATGAGGACGACATGGGCGACGAAGAGCTTGAAGAGCTCTTCGGCCCTGACGCTGTACCCGGTAGAGGCGCTGACGCAGTGGACCCCATCGACCTTGAAGCTGACGTAACTGGTGCCGAAGCCGGCGACGGCGACGACGACGACCATCTATCCCGTCCGTCTACCTCTGATGTATGGAATGATTTCAAGAAGCTCTTCAAAATGGGTCCCAAAGGTAAGGAAATAAGGTATGGCGCCATCTGCATCCACTGTAAGAAGCAGTACTCTGGTAGATCTGCTAGTGGCACTGGCCACCTCCGTCGGCATAGGGATAAGTGTGCTAAGAGAAAAGAGAAAATAAGGGGGGTATAGTCAGACCCACATCTCTTTTAATCCTGATGGTTCTATGCGTAATTGGGAGTACTGTCCGTTGCGTGCTCGTACTGAACTGTGTAGGTTCCTTTCTAGGGTAGATGTTGCTATCAGCTTGGGTGAATCTGCTGCATTTGAGGAATACATTGTTAATGCTCACAATCCTAGATTCAAGGCTGTCTCTACACAAACCACTACTAGAGACTTGGCTAAAATGTTTTCTGATAGAAAAAGTAAGCTTGTTGAGGTGTTATCTTCTGATGCAATTAATTGTGTGTGCCTTACTTCTGATATATGGTCTGGCAAAGCTAAGGAGGATTACCTTAGTGTTGTTGCTCATTACATAAACCCTGATTGGCAACTTGAAAAGAGGGTTCTTGGTCTTGTGCTTATTGACTGTTCTCATAATAGACAAAACATTGCTGATAGAGTTGCATCTGTTCTTGCTGAGTATGGTGTGCTTCAAAAGGTGTTTGCTGTTACTTTGGACAATGCTTCATCTAATGTGTCTGCCATGCGTTTGCTTAGACCAATTTTGTCTACCTATCTTAATCTTGATGTTCCTTCAGAGGATCCAAGACATCCTGAATCTGCTGTTAGTACTATGTTCTTGCATCAGCGTTGTGCATGCCATATAATAAACCTGATTGTTAAGGAGGCACTTGAATATCTTAAACCTTTGATTGAAGTTTTTAGAACTGCAATATCATTTTTAAACTCATCTAACCAAAGAATAGCAGCATATAAGAACTATTGCATTGCTGCTAGTTATAGGCCTAGAAAGTTTCAGTTGGACATGGATGTAAGGTGGAACTCTACATATCTAATGCTTAAGACTTTGTTTCCTCACAAAGAACCTTTCACTACTTTCATGCATGCAAACTATCCTAGAAGTGAGCAAGGTGAATTGCTTTTAACTGAAGAACATTGGTCTGTTGCTGAAAAAATACTTAAGTTTCTTGAACTGTTCTATGATGCTACTGTTGCATTGTCTGGTGTTTACTATCCTACATCTCCACTTATGCTGCATTATTTGGTTAAGATTGCTATAATGACATTCACCTAAGAGATGTTGTTCAACCTATGGTAGACAAATATAATAAATATTGGAGGGACATACCTTTGCTCTATTCTTTTGCATTCATCTTGGACCCTAGAGCTAAAATGAAGGGTTTTTCAAAAGTGTTAAGGTTGTTGAGGAACCTTACCAGTACAGATTACAGTGCTTACCAGGTTGGCACTAGAGCTAGGCTTACTGATGTTTACAATAAGTATGAAGAGAAGTTTGGTGCTGTTAGGTTGAGGAGGACTGTCCCTCAAAACCTATCTGGTAAGAAAAGATCTGCTTGGGATGAAATATATGATGATGATTCTGGCTCTTCTGGTGGAGGTATTTCAATACTGCATTCTACTCTTAACCTGTCTAGAGATACATCTGCTACTGCTTTGCTGCATGCTGCAACTACTACAGCTTCAAATTCTTCTGAACTTGTCTCATACTTGGCTGTGACACTGTGAGCCAGTTGGATGATGCATTTGACATCTTGAGATGGTGGCATGAGCACAAACTGACATATCCAGTGCTGTCCATCATGGCTAAAGATATTTTAACTGTTCCTGTGTCTACCATATCTTCAGAATCTACGTTTAGTATGACTGGTAGGATCATCGAGGAGCGGCGGAGGAGGCTAAAGCCGAAGACGGTGGAGTGGCTTACCTGCATCAAGGATTGGGAGCTGGCGGAGGCACGGCTACAACACAATGTGGAGGACAAGGAGCTTGAAGAAGAGTTTGAACAACTCTATCTTGATTAGTGCTCCGGTCGCCAAGGTAAATAACACCTCAAACTTTTTTTGTTGCTAACTGATGTCTCTTAACCTATTCCTATTCTAACTCTGTTCTTTTGCAGCTGGGACCTAGAGCTTGAAGCATGAAGAGTCTGGGAGCTTGAAGCATTTGAAGACTTGGGCCTGCATTAGAGCATTAGTCATAGTCTTCATGTTTATTCTTTATTTTGGCTTGAAGGGTTTGTAATATGAGAATTTGGACAAGTAAGAACATTGAAGTATTGAACTTTTAGAGGGCTAGGCTGTACTCTTTTTCCTTTTCCTGACTAGGGTTTCTCACAAGGGTGAGTTTTACCTAGCAGGTTTTAATGAGGCAGCCATTGCACATGCTCCTATTTTCTTAGCTCGTGTGTTTCCTTTGGTTTTCTTTCTCTGGTTCTTTTGTGGCAATTTAGATATCATAATCTGCTTGTTGACTTAATTCAGAGTCTAATGAAGTATTTTATCAAAAATGTGGCCGTGCCTGGGCTGGCACGGGCACTGCCGTGCCATCGGGCCTGTTGGCACGGCACGACACGATTTCTGCTTGATAGTGCCGTGCCTGGGCCATCACCACGGCACGTTGGCACTATCAGGCACGGCACGGCGTGCCGCCGTGCCTGCCGTGCCCGTGCCTAGCCGTGCCGTGCCATGTTGCGCCCGTGCCCGTGCCGTGCCGTGCCGGGCGGCCCGTTTGGAAAACTATATCGCTGGTACAGAGAGGGTCGGCCGCCGTGCAGTTCCTGTACGTGGCCGTGCCGGCGGCTGGACACACCGTGTCGAACAAGCCATAGCTCTCAATTCCGCCGGGCGGTGGTCAGTAGTAATACGTATATGTAATTGTAATCCATTATTAATTATGAATTGTTCATCCGGATAAAGTCACACATGCGTAGTATATGAACAGGTGGCTGAATGTTCATTTATTAAAATTCGCCATGAAAATATTGACCAAACTGCAGCAGTGACACGCTAAAGCCGCCTGGTGCCAAACCAAAAACCCCCCATGGAGAACACTATAAATTGCCGCGAAAACGTTTCGTTCATGGCATCAGTGCACACGATTGAAGAGCTGCACGCAAGCAGCTTCTCACGCACTCACTGGTGCTGTATCACCATGCTCAAATTGTACCCAAGGCACCAGCTCCAGGCGAGGAACGCCGACGACGAGGGCGTCGTCGATGAGGTCGACGACGGCAGCTGCAACCCCTTCTACGGCATTGCCGTCGTGTGCGTGTCCATCTTCCTCTTCTGCGTGCTCGCCGCCTCCGTCACCGTCTGGAAGGCGCTCGCCGTCGTCGCCGCTCTGGCCGCGCTGCTGCTCGGCGTCGGCGGCTGCTTCGCGCCCAAGGGGTGGCTCCGTCGTCGTCGGCCAACAACAACAGGGCGGCAGGGTGCGACGAACACAAGCGCGGCGGAGCTGGCCGTTGTCACGGTCACCGGCCGCCGCCCCGCGTGGCCGGGATACCCGACGTGCGCTCGTCAAGTGAACGCGCCGCCGGCGTTCGCGTTCCAGTGCCCGCTAAAGGTCGACGAGCCAGCGGCGGCGAGCTGCAGCGTCGTGTGCTCGGTGTGCCTGGAGGACGTGTGCGCCGGCGAGATGGTGCGGCAGGTGCCGGCGTGCAGGCACATATTCCACGTCGGGTGCATCGACATGTGGCTGCACTCGCACGGGACGTGCCCGATGTGCCGGTGCGTGGTCTCGCCGCCGGTCAAAGCAGTGGCAACAACGAGAGATGCGGCTGAGGCACCAGAGTCATCAGCTGATGATGATGAGCTGCCGCCGGTGTAATTAACCAGCGTATAATACGACGTCGTAGCTGTGTATGTATATACACGCCATGTATATAGTACAAATTCTATACGTTGCTGTACAAATTATATTAGGTCTTGTTCGGATGTTGTCGGATTCACCTCAATCCACATGTGTCGGAGTGGATTGGGGTGAAATTTAGTTTAAATTTCACTCCAATCCACCCCAACACATGTGGATTGATGCGAATCCGTCTACATCTAAACAAGGCCTTATAGGAAGATACGCAAATAACAGAAACTGGATGCCTTCATGGCTCCTCGGTATTCCATTATATATGGGAGGTGTACAACATGATTAGAGTTTAATCTACAACCGTGTGGACAATCCCAACACGTTACGACTTTCTAAGGACAGAGTTACAACTTACTAAGAATAGATATTCTAACAGGCCTTATGATGAAAAAATTCGATTCGTAGTTGGTGGAATTAGGGAGAACTAGCTATAGAGAGTCATTTTTGTCATGCCATTCAGCCATTGTCACAAATTCATATCATGACAAATTTTCATGATTTGTGATAAAACTATAGTCATTAGTTAGCAGAGTTCTTGTCGTGCTTTCTGTCGATTTGCGATTCAGTGATTGTACCATGTCAACGATAAGGGCACAACCCGGTATTTTCACAACGGCAAGCTCGCGCGTTGCTTATCGTCCGGCCAAGAGCTCTTCAAGATTCGGGTAAAAAAAGCAGCCCTTTGTCCCATCTCTTTTTCTATCTCTGCTACAACATTCCTGGGTTTCACTTCTTTCTCAACCGTGATTCCCCTTACCCAACTTGTCGCCATTCTCATTTCCTTCTCTGTTCTGTTCGTAGCCTACTGGCCCCTCTCTGTCCGCTGTCATCTTCAACCTCTGTCTCTCTCTCTTTGCCCACTCCATCTTCAACCTCCGTCTCTTCAACCTCTCTGTCCATCGTCATCTTCAACCGCCGTCATCTTCAACCTCCGTCTCTTCAACCACCGGTGCATTCAACCTTTCCATCTCTACCCTCGCCCTTCAGTCTCTCTCTTCGTATCTCTCTCTGTTGCACTCTCGCCCTTCAGATCTGATTCCTAGATCTCTCTCACTCTGTCTCTTCAATCCGTGATGCATATGTCTTGATTATTTTCACTTCTCTTCGCAAACGACAATCGTCCTCTCCTCTCGGTGGTCACATTGTTAGATCTGGTACATTGACTGCTCTGCTTCCTCTCTCTAAGAAATCTGTCCAAATCGATATGAGGTCAGTTTATCTCATTTTTTTTGGTTAAGCAGGTTTCCTCACATATAGTGACCATGAGTGACTCAGAAGAAGGAAATCTTGAAGATGCTTCTTGCAGAAAATGGTGCTTACTTCTTAGGACCCACCACATCTGCACATAATACCGTATTCCCAGGTACAATTTGTTTTCATCAAATTAAGTTGCTCTCGTTACTAAATATGATTTTGCACTTAGTTTTTTTATATTGCCGAAGTGCTCTTAATATAGTTAGTACACTTGGTTTTTAGATTATTTTGCACTTAGTTTTTTGATATTGTC
Source organism: Sorghum bicolor (assembly GCF_000003195.3). Lineage (NCBI taxonomy): Eukaryota > Viridiplantae > Streptophyta > Magnoliopsida > Poales > Poaceae > Sorghum > Sorghum bicolor. The sequence continues at coordinate 10,626,394 of NC_012873.2, read as the reverse complement.
GAAGTGCTCTTAATATAGTCCTAGTACACTTGGTTATTTGATTATTTTGCACTTAGTTTTTTGATATTGATTTGCTGCTGTCAATAAGGTTTGAATTGTTTTGGTTTATATAAGTTTTATCTTATAGTCTATTCAAAGAACTAAGTCTAGTAGTCTGCAGGTAATTTTTTGTAATGACTTTTTTTTTTTACTTTTACAGATACCTTTATTAACTCTTGACCGAACCAGAAATTACGTTTTAAGTTTTTGGTTGTAATGCATCTAAGTACTAAAATGCATCTAGTATTGTTATGGCCCTACTGAAAATTCTTATCATTTTTTAATCACCCAGTGCTAGAGGGTCTAGAAATGGAATAAGATTGTTCTCTTTGTCCTGAACACATAATGGCTTTGTTCTGAATGTTTTTCTCCTCAAGTAAAAATACGGAATGGCTTGCTGCCATGTGATCAGCTTGCTGCCTAACTGATGACACTACTACTAGTTACTAGTACTTTGGTAGTCCTCTAGTGATAATATAATTATGACTAGTATAACATAATCTGAAATGTAATATAATTATCAGGTTTGACATACAAAATATAATTATTCTATATATAACTATATAGCACAAAAGCGCAAAAAGATTAACTAGTGAAGGAATAGACAAGTTCAGATATCTTGTCATTATTGCTGTGAACACACTAAAGAGTAGAGATGACACGGAATGAAGCTTTATATTTTTTATTACCTGATATTGTCGACTGTTTGAGTTTTTGGTTGTAATGCATCTAAGTACTAAAATGCATCTGGGCTAGGTACTGATATCATGCTAAGCTCTTTGATTTAGCTCTCGTTATGCCCCTGCTGTATTGTTATGCTCTGCAATATTTTCATTTAGACTTGCCAGGGGGTCTTGAAATGGAATAAGATTGTTCTCTTTGTCCAGAACACATAATGGCTTTGTTTTGAATTTTTTCTACTCAAGTAAAGATACGGGTCGGGCAAATGTAACACGCTCTCTGGTTTTCACAAAAAAGCTTTGAATTATGTTGCCTATCTGTCTAGAGCTTGGCACCAAGATTAGTCAGTCCTGGTATTTACCTGTGACTATGTGCTTGGTTCCAGCTGATTCACAAGGTCTATGGCTGATTCACCAAGAAACACATAATTTGTTTTAGTTAACTAAATGCCATGCATCATTTTAAATTTAGAAAAATTAGTTCTTGTTCCTTCAGTGTTGGCAGTACAAGATTCATTAGTAACTTGAGTACTTGACTTTACTCCATTCCAACTTTTGATAGCAACAACGTTGTTTTTGCTATCGTGATAATTTTACAGCTTTGAAACTATTGCTTTCTCCCTATATGTGTGCTGGTGTTTCTTTTGTTAGTTAGAGAGTACTTTTTTAATGGTTCTCTGAAATGCCATGCAAAGTATTTTTTTTTTATTTTTATAAATGCTCCGTAGCTAGCTAGTTTAATGGTTCTGTGAAAGTTACTTGTTCAGGTAGCCGTGTGATCAGGTAGCTAGCTTTTGTTTCTGATATTGTATATTCCGTATCTGAACTTGTCTATTCCTTTACTAGTGATAATATAATTAATGGCTCCTCTCCGCCACCAGTGCTGGATCCCTTTATCTTTCTCGGTTTCCTTTAACTCAGGTTGCCGCCGTTGCTACCCATTGATATTTTTTTCTACCTGATTTCCTCCGATTGTGTCTTTTTATTTTGGAGTTCATTCAGTTATGCGATTTGGGGATTTTTTTTTGTGTCTTTTTATCTGATTCTCTCCTTTTGTTTTTCTTTTTAGTTATGCGATTTGGGGTCCATTCAGTTAAATACCGATTTTTTTTGTCTTTTTATTGATTCAGTTATGCATTGAGTAAAAATGTCGGCATTTAGCACTAGATAAAGATAGATTGAAAAATAGCTTGTTGAACTTAACAAATGTCGGCATGCTTTTGATCAATTAAGACCCACATCGGTTTGGACCTTATGAGAGAGACAATATTATTCATTTGTTTCTGATTAATAGATGCTAGCTATAATTGTAAGCAAGGCTTTACTGTATTTTTATATTTATGGGCTAATAGCATCAGTCACTACACAAACCCACTCAATAGGACTTATAATCCATCAGTCCCCAGACGTGTAAAGGAATTGGCTTGTAGATAAAAAATTCTAATGTAATGGTTCTCTTTTGTTAAGCTTGGCATCTGACTAGGATATGCAAACTGAACCATCTGATTAGGATATGCTTTTTTCCTAGAATGCAAACTGAACCACCTGATATGCAAACTGAACCACCTGATTGTAAGTACAGTTTAGTCTGCTTTTTTTTCTTTAGTATGATGTAAATTGAACCATCTGACCAGGATATGCAAAGAATAGCCAGAATGGTTTTTAGATTTGAACTACTCTATTTTAAGTGCTTGATAATGGTTTTCTATTTTTAAGTTTGAATTATAGTAATTGAATTTACCACCCCTACCTATGTATTAATACTATAGTTGAAGCCTGAAATAACTGAAGCTTCCTGGAGACACTCACGATGATTCATTCTTTGTCAGGTTGCTCGAGAAGACTTAAAAGGTATGCAGAATTCAGTATCTTCCATTTATTGACAGTCCCTCCCCTCCAGCTTATGAATATTTATTTCCATCCGTGTATCTCTTATGTAGGATGCTGTTATTACTTGCATGACTAGTCATCATTTAGCAAGTACATTTGTTTATTTCACTGAACTGTAATAGAACTGCATCCAGTGATGCTAACTTGAGCTTACAAAAAATAAAATAAAAAATTATATATGCTTGGTTCATTGGGACTTTCAGGTGCTTTACTTATTATGCTGCTTCTGTTGGTTGTAGACTTGCAATTAGGCGAATTCAAAGACCGCATATCTGATCTATAATATATCTTTAGGGTTACTAACTTTCTGCAATAGTTAGTAGTTTCCATGTCTTTTGGTTCCTGACAACTATAGTTGTTATTACTTCTTTGCTACTGATGTCAGTGTCAGTTTTCAGTTTAGTTATCTTCTAATGTTTTTTTATTAGATTCTTAGTAATACCCGGACCTTAAATTTCAGTAGATTTTTAAGGGTGCAGACACATTGACAATTAGAATTATTCAAACTGATGTGCTTAGATTTTACTAGATTCTACACTGAAGTGTTAAAACTAGTGGTTCTCACTAATTCTAATTCTTCTAGATAATCTTGACAATTAATTACTATTACATTACCCAGAAAAGATATATGTTAAAACTATGTTGTCCTGCATTGTACCTCCTAAACAAAACAAACAGACCTATGCTCAATCTTTATCATACAATCAGATCTATCTTTATGAGACAATCAGACCTCTGCTTAATTTGGATCCCTCTCTACAGGATAATTCTGCTAACAGGATTTGCATTTTCTTGATTTTGCACAGGATTTGGATTTTTGCTTTGCTCTACCTTCGGATCTATCCCCTCCTTGATTTTGCTTCGTATTCCTGTTATGCTTTCCCTGTGGATCCACCCTCATCTCTTGATTTTGTGAAAGTACTCTGCTCCTCCCTCCGTATGTACCCCACCACTTGATTTTGTGTTGGATTTCTAAAGACAATGTTTTTTTGTTCCCATCCTTTTATGCCTGCGATGAATCTATGCACATCTTTTTTAGTGAGGAAAAAGATATAAGTTGATGATCAGTTCTAGTGAGGTACTAGGCAATCTGTCATTCCTTCCTGCTAATCCATTTATATGTACTTAGTGCCCTTAGTTTACCACAACGTTATGTGCGCGCATTCCCTACTTCAAGATTCGTGCTGGTCAAAACCTCCCCAGATCCCTAGATGCTCCTAGAACATGATCAAGTGATGAAATATAGTATTCTGAGGCCTAACAAATTTATAGGTTTCTACTATTGCCAACCTCTGCTGTTATAAGTTTGTGTTGGCGCTCAACTTCTCAATGTTTTATGTCAATTTTCTTTTATATATACAACTGTGTAATGTTATTTTAATTTAGTTTTGGATCTGTTCTATCCTTGTTTTAGTTGGATCTGTGTAATGTCATTTGTCTTCTAGTGTTGTCTAGTGCTTGATGGTGATCTTTTTCATCCCAACTATGCCAATGTCTGGTGTACTGTCATTTGTCTTCTAGTGCTTGATGGTAATCTTTTTGTTTGAAAATTTTATTTCTTCATCAGGTAAGTGGCCAATGATGAAAAATTCCCAATTTAGTGATAAAAAAGTGATCTTGTTCTTGTGAGGGACTGGGTACTTCTAGTTTTCTAGTGTTGTTCTTACTACAAAACAGGGCCGTTGCGGTCTTGTCCATTCGGATGACAACCCGGTTTTTTTAGAACGGCATACACGTGCGTGCCTTATCCTCCGGTTGCAGCTTCTCCAAGCTTCAACCCCTCATGTTCACCCATCTTGCAATTTCTCTCTATGGCCCTTAAGCTCCAAGAACAAGATCATATGAACATATAGGACCAGTTCTGAGGCCACTATTTGTCATAATTTTAATGTTTTCCTGTTTTCAACAATATTGGTAACTAATTATTTATTGTGCTAATGAAGGGACTCCATGTTAATACTGGATATTTATTTGACCTTTTTGTTAGTAATTGTTTTCTTCACCAGTTAAGTAAGTGGCCAGTGAAGCGAAAATCCCAATTTACTGGTGAAAATGTGATCTTATTCTTGTGCGGGACCGGGTACTTACCGTTTTCTAATGTTGTTCTTCTTACTACCAAATAGACCTTATGTTTTATTGTGTTGTTGTTCTTTTTCACCTTGATGCCTTTTCATGCTATTGCAATTTCTGTCTATAGCCCTTAAGCTCCAAAAACAAGATCATATCAATATTCTATTTAATGACCTCATGGCGCAAATATACAGTCATGCAATTTAGCAATGTGTTATTCCATGAGAGTACAATTAGTTTATAGAACTTCCTTAATCTTGTTCTAAGTTGTGAGAATATACAGTCATGGCGCAAATATACAGTCATGTAAATATAGTATTATACAGTCTCTGGCTTCTAAGTTGTGAGAATATAGCCACTATTCTACAAATTGTGCCCCATTGTACTTTTGTTGATATACTTTCATTTCGCATATCTAGAACTTTTAGGTAATGACCAAAATCCATTAAAGGGCATCTTATATCACTTTTGCCTGAATCACTATGCTGTTCAAAGATCAGATTTCTGCCTGAATCAGACCATCCATGTTTATAGCTTCAACTTATGGTCACCACTGTTATAGGGTTCTTTTGTGATCAAACTTTAAAGTCCATAGTTTATATTGCATTGTTGTTTTGCTAGAGTCATCTAACAGATAGTTGGCTGCGTATCATACTTTTTTTTTCACTGTATGTCAAACATGGATCTAATGGTCACAGCCATGACCTTGGATGTGTATCTATTTTTTTGTTTACTCTTTTCTTATGATTGGTGTACGTGGTTCTTGTGTGATGCATAGCCAGATCCTCTTCAGAGTTCATTCAGAGATACAATACTACTTCTGCAGTGCATACGCTTTAAAGATAAGACACTTTACTGGTAGTGTATGGAACTTAAGAGAGAAAATATTCTGTTGTAGTACTTCACACACTTAACATGATATATCTAGTGGTCAGTGAGGACTCATTAGTTCCAATGTCTGGTGATACCTTTTATTTAGTGCTTGTGATTCTTTCTATTTAAGGTGATATCTCTACTGATCAGTTAGTGTAATACCCGATTTTAATGACAAAATCAGATACGCACTATATGTGAGTTTTAGAAGTCAAATCTCACATATAGCTACAAATAAGGGGTAATATCAAAAGACAATGCATAAATTATATAACGTACATAATATAAAAGAGATAACCTTTATTAGCAAACAACGGATAGATAACTCCAACTTCGGGTATTAACTCCACTCTATAGGATACTGACTGGTTGGTCACAAGCCTAAACTTCTCCTGAGGTTTGGGGGAAAATAGCAAGAGTGAGTCCATGTCGAACTTCACAAGTATAGCAACTAGATTGTATAGATCCCACAATCTCATGATCAATGTGACATAAATAATGTAAAGCATTAAATAATAAATAATAAGCATATTTAACACACAAGAATCGTCACCCTTAATGTAGATGTCTCCAAGGCCGCTCCTGACCGTGAGCTCGGCTAGTATACTAGTTTTAACACTCTGCAGAGGTTGTACATCTTTACCCATGAGTCATGATTTACCCTTTCGTCCGAGGTGATCAGCCTCTTAACCCACTTCCAAGGAAGGTCGGCAGGGATCACTACGAAGCCTATCAAAAGTTCGTCATGTTAGGACCGCAAGGTTTCCTTTGCGCGCAGATATAGAGCCCCCTTTCTGATGGCACAATGACACGCAGCCTATACACATACAGACAGAGGCCACACTATACCCAAAACGGTTCAGCCCCTCCGCTCTTTCGGGTAACCTCTAACAAGCTAGAAAATGTCTTCATACTGAGCTAAAGCCAGAGCCATTATAGCCCTCATGGTTGCACTGTTGTCCCGGTTATCACTTACAGATAAATCATCAAGTGGATAAAAAATCATTTTTATCATTTATTACTTAACATTAATCTAGTCACAAGATCATGGGTCACAGAAATAAAACCCAAATGCTATATTTGCCTTAATCCAATTGCTCTTGCTTATCCTTTTGGTTCTGCTGGTCTTACTTGTTGCCAAGGCTCTGATCTTGATTAGAGAAGTACTGCTCACCGTCTAAACTCGATCATCGATCACACAAACAAACGGGGACAAACATACATGAAGCAAACAATAGAACTAAATTAGAACAAACACCAAACAATAAAATGGTTTAAAAACTAATATACACATTGCTACAAGCACGTAGCCGTGAAAAGGCACTCTAATCGGAGCTACGATGAAAAAGAAACGACAACCGAAAGATTGTCTTTATAAGAGAGAAATCTTTAAGCTTCATTTATTTTAACAATATAAAAGCATATATATTTGAATTGCCTATGACGTGAGTTGAAACTATTCAAATTATAATTTGAAAACATACTAGTGATATCGATTAAATTGTTTAATATTTATATATAAAAATATCAATGTGTAACTTCTCTGTTAATTTTATTTATAAAAACTGGTTACATAAACATTAATCAATTTAGAAATTAAACTAATAAAATAATAAAGACATGGCACGAAAACATTAGCACTGCTGCATAGGGCATGTCGACACAAATCTAATGCAATTTAACTGAGTCAAAACGGAACCAAGAAATAATGGTATTTCTATAGTATTTGTAGATTTATTTTTCTAAACAAAAACGGCCAAAATGCACGGTTGAGGTAATGATGACATCATCAAGCTAGTAACTGCAGTCGCTAGTAACATGAACGAGCAGGCATTGCTCGGCCGGAACAAGATGGCCGGCGAACTTGATCAAATTGTCCACAGGCCATCGCTGAGCGAAACAAGTCAAGAGCACGAGGGTGTAGAGAGGCTTACATAATATGAACATAGATGGATGTCTGTGCCGGACAGGGAAGTTTTGGTGAGGGCGCGAGGCTTGTCGAAGCCGACGGCGAACCAAGCACGGCAAGTGGCTCTGGATCACAGCGAATCGAAGCAGCTAGCGGATGGAAAACGCAGCGTGGCGTTCGCGAGCTCGAGGCAATGGCAAAGCTTCAAACGGTGTCCACGCCTCCACGATGCGACGGCTCAGCTCTTCTTGGCAAGGTCCAAAAGTTGTAGCAGACCATGCTAGGGCTGAGCGGCGGCGCATAGATCGAAACAGGTATAGGCTCCAGACGGCGGCCGCAGATCATGCTTGGCCGGCAGGTACTTCTGTTTGCAGCTAGCAAAAATTCACCAAAAGTGCACATCCGATTCACAGGAATTGATGAAGCTGGCCTGGACTCCCGGCAGCACGGATTGAATACTGAACGATGACGCATTAGCTGCAGCACCCGGCCTGCAGCCTTTTGTTGATCGGTTTCTAAGTCTCGGAAAAGAAAACAATCTTGATGGAAATCGACTCCGCCTCGGTATTGAACGCTTGGACGTGCTCCTAGCAGATTGGGCAATTATGCAGCAGCACTTCGGCTCGGCTTCGGAATCCAAATCGCAAGCGCCTCTTATGCTGGCCAACGTCAACTCGTCGATCGATAGGGCAGATAGAAATTTCTCAACCTTGGCGGCGGCACGTAGAACAGGACGAAACCCTATTTTTTTTCTTTTCAATCTCGTGTCTGGCTCTTTAAGATTTATAAGAACTTTTTCACATTGACATTGAGCATTAAAAAGAGATATTTTATTATTTTTTAAATTAATTAATTTTATGGATAAAATAATTCTAGAAAAGTCTACAATTATTATTTAAATTGTGAAAAATATTCTGAAAGCTGTGAAAATTCAGAGAAAATTCTCAGAGACAAAATAGAACATGAGGAACTCAAATAAAGTATTTGGAATTCATGGTAAGATAATTTGGGGCATCTAAAAATTAGATTATGCTCACGAAGATAGGACCGGAAAAATTCCTGAGACGTTTGTAGAGATTGCTTAATGGATGAGGAACTAAAAGAAATGATTTGGATAACAAAGAAAATATTTTAGGAAGCTCTTAATAAAAACTTGAGCTGAGAAACAAGGAATTTGGTTATAGATAAAGATAAAGACGTACTGGTCAAGGAAGATCGATCTACTAAACGCATTTTAAAAACGTTACTCACTCAACACATAAAGGAGCAACAACCAAACATCACATCAAAACGTATGTACCAACATTATTGCACAACAATGTTGCTAGACCATATGATGAATTTTAATTTAAGAAAAAATTTTAGTTTACTACATGAGCACAAAAATACAAAATTAAATCAAATTTTTCTATTTTGAAAACTTGTAAAATTTAGGGTGTTACAGTTAGCTATTTAGGACTTTTTTCAAAGTTTCTTTTGTCGATTTTGTCTGCCTTTCTTGCCTGCTCTTATTTAACACAGATATATTATTCATGTTCTGCATTCCTCCAATGTCTGTTTGTTGAATCTACATAAAGAGCTGTCGACATGTTTCTGGGATGGAATGTCACCTACTGTGTAGCTGATTGTAGACTTGCCAACATGTCAGTTCGTTGTGATCATTTTGTAGGAACATTGCCCTAATTTTTAATCAGTTTTATTGTATATTTCTTTCACCAGACCCCACCTTATGTGGAGCATTCAGCCTAGGTGCACTTTTTTTTGACCTGGTAACTACATACTGCTTTATTAGTTCACCATTTTTATATTTTTTTCTAGGCCTAACAAAGGACCTGAAAGACTGAATAAGGCGCAGATAAGAAAAAAATGGGCCAAAAGATGTTTTTTGTCAGTCATTGCCAAACAGAACAAGTCTACTATAGGAGATTGATTCCTTGTTTTTCTTGTCTAGATTAATGATAAGACATAATTGCTCCAAGCTGACTAACTACCACTAAATTCTATATCCTTCATGACTACAATTTTTGTTTAATTCATTTACTGGTACTGCTTTGTAGGTCTTATAAAATTGACGGGCTTAGTATTAATTCGTGCTTATGATTCTTTTTACTATGATCAGAATTTTTTTTTCAATAATTTAGTTTTGTCTTTCATAGCCCCCATTGCATTTACAGCTTGAAAAGTTGTGTTTTTCTATGTTGGACATGTCCTCTCTATCACACTCTCTCAGGTGCTAGACTGTATCTAAACCTATAATCATCTTTGAATTTCCATTGATTTGAGCTTATAAATTAATAGTGCATAGTTGGAGTTGCATATTTGTGCTAAGAGTTAAGCACGCTTACCATGATGATTAAAATTGTACTTGCACAATCAATCTGGAAGTATATCTTGGCATTTTTGCACAAACAATGTTTTATCGCTGCTAATACTCATCCTACTATTTGTGGGAGAAGTATAGATTCCCAAACTGAAATTCTATATTTTTTGTTTCAACAGGAATCGAATTAACATCCTGTACCAAATGCTAACTATGAGGGGGAATGAAGGTTTATCCTCCTATATCAGTCTATGTGAGATGAATGAAAGGGAGTGATGCAAAGATGAATGAAGAGACATAAACTGCATAGTTTTGGGATACAGACAATTTGGCTTGCTACTTAAAATTGATCCGTAGCAATCAGAAAATTTGATGTTGTAACTGTATTATATCAGCTTGCTGCTTAAACAAGCATTATGGTCTTCTTGTGTGCGGCACCAGAATTGAACAGATTGATTCTCAAAAAAGGTTATTTATTTAGTCAGAAAACTGTGTGAAATATAATTCACGTATTCATTATGGAAAAAAGGTGAATATGCGTATATTTTTTGAAAGATGGGAAAGAGTCTGTACTCTGAGAGACGTGGGAAGGGTTTATATAGGAAATAAATAAAAAACTGTTGCAAGAAAGTAATAAAGGGATTTAAGTATTATAGTTTAAATAATATTTTAATTTAGTTTAAAGTATGTTAAAAGATGAGTTGAAAAAAATAGAGTCATCAAAAAGGTGTTTTTTCAAATGAATTTCTTTAAAAAGATAAAAAAAATAAATGTCTTGGTTGACATGGAAATACGATAATGCAAAAATGGGATGAGAGAAAAACTATGTAATTTGAATGGGTCTGGTATATTTTTTTTCAAAAAAAAATGTAGACAAATAATTGGAGAAGTAGAGTCTAAAAATGATGGATCACAAAGACAAGAAAAAAGCTAAGGGGAATTTGGCAAGGTGAATGAGGAAAAAAAGTAATTAAAAATACATCTGGCAAATGTACGAATTGGCAGAGAAAAAAGAATAAAAAAGAGAGAAGACCATTTTTCTGAAGTGTAGACACAAAAAGATATAAGGAAGGCAAAAAGGAAAGTAAAGGAAAATAAAAAGAACTGCCGCAAAAAGGAAGAAAAAAAGGGCGTCAGTGAGATTTGAACTTGAGAGCTGATAGAATGAACTTGGGAATGGCGTCGAGGACTGGGTGGGAATCAATGAAATATTAAAGGTAGTTGGGAAACTGAAGTACTCCCTCCATTCTAAATTGTAAGTCGTTCCAAAAATCTTGGAGAGTCAAACTTTTCTAAGTTTGACCAAATTTATATAATAAAATAATTATTATTATGATACCAACTAAGTATCATTAGATTCTTCATTAATTATATTTTCATAATATACTCACTTTACATTACAAATCTTAGTATTTTTCTCTATAAATTTGGTCAAACATAAAAATGTTTTGATTCTGCAAAATTGACTTACAATTTGGATGGAGGGACTAGTAAAGGGCAGCGCGAATCCTAAAGCACAACAAGGCATGCGCACGCAGGCACGCTAGCCATTGCAGAGATGTTCATTCGGATAAGGGCACCTGGAGGAGTGAGGTCAAGGCGCTCGTGCTGACCATGTGGACTGCCATGCGCCGTGGTCCACTTCAATTCTAGTGCGGCTGAAAAGTATTCGAGCCTATAACGGTGTGCCAATACAAAAGATCGAAATCCGTTATGTGCCATTGGAAAAAAGAGAAGGTCTTCAGTACCTTTGCATGAAACATTTTCCCCCTATGTGCCACTTCTGTCTGTCTATTTTGCTTGTAACAGGAACTAAAACGACCATTAGAAATAAGTCTTTTGCCCTTGGTCGTAGAATACATCAAAATTTTTATTCTTCCCTCTGGGGCCATTCTATGTGAGAAAGACCCATGATTCAAGTGGCTAGTGTAGCATGTCGTGAGCCTTGAGACCCACATGCGCGGAGATATTAATGTGGATGAGAGGCGAACAGGATATTAATGGGGCACGGGGTAGGGGTAGCGCCATCCAAAACTTGGCTATATGAGGCCTTGTTTACTTCCCAGAAAATTTTATAAAATTTTTCACATTCCCCGTCAAATCGAATCTTTAGACGCATGCATAAAGTATTAAATATAGACGAAAATAAAAACTAATTGCACAGTTTGGTCGAAATTGACGAGACGAATCTTTTGAGTCTAGTTAGTCCATAATTAGACAATATTTGTCAAATACAAACGAAAGTGCTACAGTGTCCATTTCCCAAAATTTTTCGGAACTAAACAAGGCCTGAGAAACTAAAAGAAATAGTCAATAGAACGGCTTCTTTTCCTCAAAACAGCATAAGCGCTAGAAGCCTAGAACGACCTTTTTTTCCTATATGAAGTGAGTATTTTTATTGCCCCTCTATTTGTTGAAAGAGCTATCAAATACACAGATGGCGACAACAGATGAGGCAAATGGATGGAGCTACTCCAACCATTATGCAAATGGACTTAACATTTACCAAAATGCATAAAACTCCAAAAAAAACCCCTCCAATCGTTATGCATTTGGACTTTGCATTTTACATAGTTATGCATTTGGCGAGGGAAACTTGGCATATATGCCAAAGGAGTCCGGCTATGCAAATAGAGATCACGAGATTCTCGGTTCCACCTCGCGGGCTTTTTTCTTCCCTTCGCGCGGTTTCCCTTCGCGCCGCCACCACTTCACGCGATAGGAGAAGCATCGCGCGTCCTCCTTCGCCAGCTTCGCGCGCGCGTTTGGACGAAGCAGCGCACAATAGGACGACGCAACACGCGATAGGACGAATCTACGACGCCTTCCTCATCAACGCCGGCCAGGTACGCCTTCTTCATCAATGCGACGAACTGGTACGGTGAACGGGAACTAACGGAACAGGAGATCGGTACTGCGAACGGGAACGACGAACTGCGCAGCTCACGATTGGTACTGCGCGGCTGTTTGGCGCGGGAATTGATGAACGGGAGACGACAGCGGGCTGTTTGTCGCGGGATCAATTGGCCGCGCGGGAAGGAGTGCCGCGAAACAAAATTTCCAGGAATAAAAAGATGATGGACTTGGCATTTTGCATAACGGTTGGAGATTACCTGATTTTAGCCTTGCCATTTTTATTTGAGGGTTTGCAATTTGCCTAAAATGTATAACTTCAAATGCATAATGGTTGGAGATGCTCATATAAGTGACCGGAAACTTAGGGGGAGGTGGGAGCGCTCATCGGGTGAGAATTTCTTCGTAGTAGAAGCTAACAGCCGAACAAACCATTAACTAGGGGCACATTTGTCTTTTGCTACTCATCTTCTTGTGTCCTAAATTTGCTTTGTCCTCTTTTTTTTTCGAAAGATCTGTTACCGGCTTTCATTGATAAGAGCGAAGTTGAATTACAGACATGATTACAATATGAGACTTATAGTGGCACAAGCTGCGCCCGCCCCAACCACCCTTTTTGCTTGGGGTTCAGAAAAGAAAACCCCTCGCCACCCCTGCTACTAAGGCCTTGTTTAGTTCCAAAAAATTTTGCAAAATCGACACTGTAGCACTTTCGTTTGTATTTGACAAAAATTGTCCAATCATAGACTAACTAGGCTCAAAAGATTCGTCTCGTCAATTTCGACCAAACTGTACAATTAGTTTTTATTTTCATCTATATTTAATACTCCATGCATGTGTCTAAAGATTCGATGTGACGAGGAATCTGAAAAATGAACTAAACAAAGCCTAAGAATACAAACGGCCGATTGACAGCCAAGAAACCAAAACTGCGGGCATAGGCAGTTGATAAGAGCACATCCTGAAAACCTCGTGCCCAAATTGCGCGCGCTATGCCAGTCGCATTGGCTAATTAGCAGTTTCTAAAGGGCAATCGAGCATTATCCTTTCCTCATGCGTTCTGTGTCTATTTCTTGCCTCGCCTACCCTCCGTACACCCATGGTAAAAGCCTGTCATCCTTGCGCAAGGACGACACAGCGACGGCACAGTACTCATAATGAGCAGTACCACCACGATTATGCTCTCCGCCGCGAGCTCGGCCGGCGCCCGCAGCCGCAGCGATGACGACGACGTCGAGTGCCGCACCTGCTACGGCGTCGTCGTGGCCTGCGTGTCGCTGCTCCTGTTCTGCGTTCTCGCGGCCACCGCCGGGGTTGTCAAGGCCAGCGCCGTCACCGGCTTCACCGTGGTGTTCTTTGGCATCGTCGGGTGGTTGGTACCCTACGGAGCCCGGGGAGACGCCATGGGCGCCGCGCAGCGTCACGACGCAGGCGCCGCCAGCAGGGTCGTCGTGACGGCGCTGCGCCGGGCCGGCTACTCCTGCAGCCCGCTCGGTGGCGCGGCGGCCATCGACGTGCTCGTGCCGCCGGCGTTCGCGTACGAGTGCCCCGCCGTCGACGCCGAGGGCAGCGCCGGCAAGTCCGGGGCCAGCGCGCTGTGCCTGTGCGCGGTGTGCCTGGAGGACGTGCAGCGCGGCGAGACGGTGCGGCGGCTGCCGGCGTGTGGGCACCTGTTCCACAAGGACTGCATCGACATGTGGCTGCACTCGCATACGACGTGCCCGCTGTGCAGGTGTGACCTCTCGCCGCGGCGGCGTACCACGAAAACCGTCGTGACAACGACGACGGTGGCGGCGCAGTCGGCGGCTGACGCGCTGCCGCCGGTTTAGTTTCCCTTTTTTTTTTCAGATTGTTTGCAGCATTTCTTGGTCCGGCACATTGTTCATAGCGGGCCATAGTGTCTGTCTCCGTGATCTGTACTATATTACTACTCCTATGTGGGCTGTACAGTACATTCACAACCAGATTTTTCAATTTCTCCTAGTGATGTAGGGTTCTCCTAGTGTTTTAAAATTTAAAATTTAGTATAAATTTTTTCTAGTAAATGTCTTCTAGTGAGGATTCCCTAGTGTTTTGACTAGTGGTAGTGTTTTATTACTAACTAAAAACACTAGGAGAACTTCACCATTTTGGTAGTGATTGTTCGTACGGTAAATTTGGTCCATGGTGAATGTTGAGATAGATACAGATTCATCATCAAGGAATCTAAAAGCAACAGCTAATAATACACGTAAAAATTTAGCAAATTAGAATTACAAAAAAAAAATAACAACAACTTGTTGCAGCTAATGAAGCCACTGAAGTATAGGGGGCCATAGTGTCTGTTTCCTGTGTACAAGAAATGGACTGAATGCAGTCTGTCAGTCGTTTTCGATTATGACTTCTCAAGTCTCGATCAGGCTGGGAAAAGGAACATTTTTTCTCACGTCTAATGATCAACTTGCCCCTGACCAAAGTGAAGAGATAAGATCTTTCGCCCAAAAAAATGCGTTTACGATCCGCCAAAAGCGGCCGGAATCAAAACCAAAACTGGAACCCAAATCAAACAACCAAAACTGCCTAAAGAGCCAATACCTGGGGCCAAAACAAACCTGCCGCGGTGCCTTGCTCGCCAATGCGCGATTGCAGTTGGAAGCCGAACGCGGCCGGCACGCCGGAGAGTCAGAGTCCACGCCTCCAGCCGCCTATTTCTTGCGGCCGCCACGCTGCGCCATGGCAACCTCGTGTCGTGACGACACCGCGCGCGTGCACCAAGCACAACGCTCACCACCTTTTCTTTTTGGCAACATCCTAGATTTGTTTTTTTTCTAATGCCCAACCTGCACCACCAGCGGCCGCCGCCGAGCGGCGGCGCGCGGCGGCCCAACGACGGGTCCCTCGTGTGCTACGGCATCGTCGTCGCCACCGCGTCGCTGCTCCTGCTCGCCATCCTCGCCGCCACGGTCAGCATCGTCAAGGCGTGCGCGCTCGCCGGCGCGGTGGCCGTGGTGTTCTGCGCCGTCGGCTGCGTCTCCCGGCGGTGCGCGGCACACGGAACCGCCGCCCCTGCGCTGCCCACGACGGCGGCGGCGATGGCCATGGCGATGCCAGCCGCGAGCGCCCGCGCCCGCGCCGGCGGGGCGTGTGGCCTCGTGGACGCGGCCATCGACGCGCTGCCGGCGTTCGCGTACGCGCGCTCGTGTGGCGCGGAAGGTAGCAGCAGCAGCAGCAAGTCCGGAAGGTGCGTGCAGTGCTCGGTGTGCCTGGAGGACGTCGAGGCCGGCGAGATGGTCCGGCAGCTGCCGGCGTGCGGCCACCTGTTCCATGTGGGGTGCATCGACATGTGGCTGCACTCGCACGCGACGTGCCCTCTGTGCCGGTGCGACGTCTCGCCGCAGCAAGTTGGTGTGAAGGTCGCGGCGGCAGCTGCAGATCCGCCGGATGGTGCGCTGCCGCCGGTGTGAGCTAGCTGCTGAGATCAGACTCACGGCCGGGAGTGTGGGGGTCCTGTAACGCTGCGACTGAGGGCGTCGATTTTTTGCTAAAGCAGGAGTGCTGTTTCGGGAAGAGAGTTCTTGTGCCCGATTTGTTTGTTTCTACCGATTTGTTTGTTTGTTATTATATACTGGAGCTTGAGAATTCA
The DNA here is from genome assembly GCF_000003195.3 of Sorghum bicolor. Taxonomy (NCBI): domain Eukaryota; kingdom Viridiplantae; phylum Streptophyta; class Magnoliopsida; order Poales; family Poaceae; genus Sorghum; species Sorghum bicolor. The sequence continues at coordinate 10,610,138 of NC_012873.2, read as the reverse complement.
GTAACCACAGCTGAGCTCATAAACCGAAGAGACTCACTGGAACTATTATAGCACGTGTTCCTATGAACTACAGTATGATCTAAAATTGTACTCCTTTCGTTCCAAATTATAAGTTATTCTAAGAGCATCTCCAACAACTTGGTATTTCAACATGCTATACTACCAAATTTGCTAAAAGCATAAAAATCCTCCTCCAACAACTTCTTATCTCAACTTGCTAAATTTACCAAGTTGCTATCCAGAGGTTTCTACTGCCGAGATTTGTCAAGTTGCTATCCCAAGTTGCTATCCCGAGCGCAACTTGTTGAAGACTCATATTCTTTTACCAAGTGAGCGGGTCCCATCTGTCATCCTCTATTTTTACCAAGTGAGAATAGCAACTTATTGGAGACACATCATTTTTTCTTTTGCTAAACGAATTAGCAACTTGCTATAACTCAAGATTTGACAAGTGAATTTTACCAAGTTGTTGGAGATGCTCTAATAATGCTGGAGAGCCAAATTATTCTAAGTTTGATCAAATTTATATGATAAAATAATATTTATTATAATGCCAACTAAGTATTATTAGACTCTTCTTTAATTATATTTTCATAGTATACTCACTTTATGTTACAAATCTTAGTACTTCTCTATATAATTTTGGTCAAATTTGAAAAGACTTTGATTCTGTAAGATTCTTGAAATGACTTATAATTAGAACGAAGAGAGTAGATCATTTTAACTTTAAAGGTTTCAAAGAAAATGTTAACTTAAGTTTAGCCAACTCCAAACAAAAAAAAATAGATCACACAAATAAGTTAAAGTATGGTATAAACATTTATCCCTAAATATTAACTAACTAAACTTTAGACCAGACAATCAAACAAACCCACGTCACTGATGGACTTCCTTACATCCTCTTTATATATTGAAACTAAAATAGTAAAAAAAATTCAAACCTACACAACGATTATAAGTCATATTTTTCTGCCAATCAACAGTGTTTTTCTCTCACAATAAATCAATGAACAATATTTTCAACCATGACTTTTCAGACCAGCGAACATATGATGCTGACATGCGCTACCATAGCCCTGCCATGTTGACGTCGCTGACCAACTGCTCGTCCATCATGCTTGATCACCCGCCGATTTGAATTGAAGATTCGAAGCCCCGTGCGAGCCCTGATGTACCCCAAAACCTTAGCCTAGGGCATGCACCTCGTCCGCGCTTTGGAGAAGAAACAGGAAGAAAAAGAAGAAGGGGTTCGAGCTCGCTAGAGTTCACCAGGAGCCGTCAAAGGGAGGACGTCGCCTTGATCGACTATAACACCGTTGTAGCAGCTCGCCATGGTAGTGCTCCGCCCTATCACTGCATCGTCTGACCACTGCACCAGTAGCCTAGCCCACTCGAGCCCACGATGAGCCTCGCACACGCCGCCTCTCTCTTGTTTCATCAGCATGCACCTGCCATGGCCACCTCCACGCTCCTCTACCCGAGGAGCCTAAATGTCGAGCCTTGACATCTGTTTGGACACGACGCATACATATACGCACCCTCACGAACATGAGCATGATCCGCAAAGCTACCATAGCCCTAGAACGCTGCTGTCGCATGCACGCGCAGGACAGATGAATATGGGCTAACCAGCAACACATGGCGGCGGTAGCTACTTGACGACTTCCACTCACCGGATCTGGCCATTGAAGAAAGGATGTCCGAAAGCAGGGATGTGCCAAGGTTGTGTTTTTTTTTCCTTTTCAGTTGTGTGTTCATTTTTGTTGAGGTATGAGTGTAAGTGCTCTTGTATCATTTTGGTTGTGTATATCTTTCGTAGATATAGAGGCTGAATTAATTAAAATCTATTGTCTGAAAAATTATCTCAGTAGGAGAATGATTCTTCAATAACCACAACGTGTTCTATAAACTCATGATGTAAATTTTAGATCACTTTAGCTCTTAAGATTCCAAACGGTAGATCTAAAGTGTTACCTAAAGTTTAGTTAACCCTAGAAAAAATTTGGACTATACAAATAAGCTAAGAGCAACTCCAAATAGGAGCACCCAAATCAGGGCCTCTACTTTAAATTTGGGTGCTCTCCCCTACTTTTGTTGGCCTAACAAAATCATTTCATTCCAGCAGTAGCATCCAAAATGAGGCCCCCAATTGCATATCAATGCACAATGACACAACGGATCCACACATCATTGAGTCACACCTTACTTTCCCATCCTATGCATACAGATTTTGTCTGCGCGGTGGAGAAAGGCAGCCGTGCGACTAGGCAATGCGCCGGAGCAACTAGGGAAGCTCGCCCACGCGACAGAGGGAGGCACAGCCGTGCTACTCCGGCACAACAGAGGGTGGAGGGAGGTGCGGCCAGCAGGGGCCACGACGGCCACAATAGGGGAGGTGGATGTCCATGGATGCGCTCGCCATGGCAGGGGAGGCAGACGTCCATGGCAAGGGAGGCAGACAGACATGGCAGCGGCTAGGAAAGTGCACCGCGCGACCGAGGGAGGTGTGATCATGTTGCAATGGCGCGACGGAAGAAGGCACGGTCGTGCTGCTACAACGCGATTGAGGGAGGCGTGACCAGCGGGGTCGTTCCCACGACGACCATGGCAGGGGACCACTCTCGAGCTCACCGTAGGGGCTGCTCGCCGAAAGGATTGCTCACGTTGGAGGAGGGGCCGCGTTCGCCGGACGGGAGGGGGTGCGAGGTGAGTAGGGAGAAGTTGTGGTCCATACACGGCGCTGGGAGAAAACGAGCAGATGGGGCCAAGGGATGATCCCTCATTCTCCCATGGGAATGGGGTTGGATTTGGGTGCCCACCGCAAATTGGGGGCTTGAGTTGGGGTATGCTTGATTGCGTTTTTTGACCAAAGCGCCTATATTTAGCTATGGGGACTTAAGTATAGAGCCCTGCTAGAGTTACTTAAAGTGATCTAAAAAATTATTCGTCAACTTTGACCCAGGAAATTTGATCAAGAAAATCCAAACAAGCCCTTACCATGCAAATGCATAGGATGGATGTACATATGAGCAACGGGCTAGCCCGGCCCGGCCCGGCACGGGCCCGTGCTAGGTACGGCCCGATAGGGCACGGGCCTGTATGGCCCGCGGGCCACCGGGCCGTGCCTCCACAGGACACCGTGCCTGCCTGACGTCCCAAGCACGGCCCGTGGGCCGATTTTTGGGCCGGGCCGGGCCGAAAAGCACGAGGCCCAATAGTCCTTCGGGCCGGCCCGTGGCCCGCTATATGAAAAATACAAAATTTAATACATAATTTAACAAAGCATAAGTACATTACATTCAAGTCACAGATATTAATACTTCACAATTCACATAACACAATATACTCTCAGATCATATTTCACTTGCCAAAAGTCACAAGTTTCACAAGTCACAGAACCTGATACTTCAAATTTCACAAATTTTCTAATACAGGGCCATTACCATGCCTACTGTTAAAAGCAGGCCATGCCGTGCCGGCCAGCGGGCCGAGGGGTCGGCCCAAGCACGGCCCGCTACGTGCTTCGGGCCGGCCCGGGCCTAGTTAAGATCGAGCCATGCCGTGCTCGGGCCGGGCCAAATCACCGTGCTTTCACTATTGGAAACGCGTTCTTTGCCGAGGGCCAAATCTCGGGCACTCGGCAAAGACACTCTTTGCTGAGGGCCGTCAGTTGAGACCCTCGGCAAAGAAAAGCCCTCGACAAAGATGCCTTTGCCGAGGGCCTGGCCCTCGGCAAAGAACGCCCCTCGGCAAAGAAACTCTTTGCCGAGGGCCTCGACCCTCGGCAAAGACGCCCTCGACAATTTTGGTGTACTGAGTAACGGCAGCCGAGCCCCGTCAGCCTTTGCCGAGGGCCAACCGTCAGGCCCTCGGCAAAGATTTTTTATTTTATTTTTACAAATTTCTTTGCCGAGGGCTTGTCCTGTGGCTGTGGCCCTCGGCAAAGACCCCCTTTGCCGAGGGCCATGCTTCGCCCTCGGCAGAGAATTTTTTTTGATTTTTGAGTCAATTTGTTTTGGGCACAAATGACATTATTTTAAACACAATTTTAAAAATTGGCACAAATTTCACTTTTTTTTTATATATTTCTTGAATTTATTTCAATTCGTCGTAATTTTCCCGCTGTTATAAATTTGAACTGCAGGTGCATGGAATAATTTTCTGTAGTCTTTTGAAAAATGTTGTTCATGTTATTTGATGTGTGTGGAGTCCCTATGCACAAACTCGAATCAAATTTCGCGCATCTTTTACGCGTGACATGATTAGCCACTTTTTAGAAAATTGATTTAAAATTATATTAAATCTATACGAGGTCGGAAAATCACGAAACTTGAAGAGGTTTCATATTAACATATGTGTAGGCTATGGTAAAAAATTTAATCGTTTTCGGGTAAGTTGCGACGTCAGATGTCCAAAACCTAGATATCTCCACATGTGATCACTTGTGACCAAATGTGGAGATGTGTGGATTTTAGGCATCCAACATCGTAATTTGCTTGAAACCTTCTTCATTTTTTACCATAGTCTACACATGCAATGAAATGGCACCTCGATGAGTTTCGTGATTTTCGGACTTTGTATGGATTTTATATAATTTTAAAACACTTTTTTGGTATCTTGTTATGTTACATGAAGAAGATGTACTACATTTGATGTGAGTTCCTAGATAGGAACCCAACATACACTAAATAATATGAATAATATTTTTTGAAACACTCTATTACATTATTCCATCCAAGTACAGTTCAAATTTAAAATATCTAAAAAAAATCACCAAAACAAAACAAATTAAGGAAATATATGAAAAAAGTCAAAATTGAACCAAATTTTAAAAATAAGTTCAAAACAATATATTGTAGCACCACAAAAAAATTAGGCTCAAAAACAATAAAAATAAAAAAATCTTTGCCGAGGGTCGAGGTTGACCCTCGGCAAAGGGGGTCTTTGACGAGGGCTTGGCCACAGGCCCTCGGCAAAGAATTTTTTTAAAAAAAAATAAAATCTTTGCCGAGGGCTTTGAATCGGCGCCCTCGGCAAAGCCCACTAACCTAAAAGGCCGAAACAGCCCAACTAAGCCCGTGCCCTGCCTTATCCGTCCGCACGCCCCTCCCTTCCCAGGCTCGCCGCCGCCGCCAGGATCCCTGCGCTCGCCGCCGCGCGCCACCCTCAGCCACCCGTGCCGTGTCACGGCGGCAATAGCTTGAAGGGCTACAGGAGTGAAAGCCTAGTTTGGTTTTAGATAATTGATGAAACTCTAGTACTAACCTCTATACTAAGTGTGTGTAGACTTAATGAGGTTGGTACATGCCAAGTGATGGAGCAAGTGATGAAGGTGATGACCACAAGATGATCAAGTGCTCAACTTGGAAAAGAAGAAAGAGAAAAGCAAAACCCTATGGAGATCAAGGCAAAGGTATTACTTAGGGTTTTGGTTTTAGTGATCAAGACACCATAGAGGGTGTGATCACATTTAGGATAGATAGCCATACTATTAAGAGGGGTAATCTCGTTGTGAAAACGTTTGTCTAAGTGCCACTAGGTGATTGGATTCCTTGCATGTGCATTAGGACCTAGTGAGCTAACTAAGTAACCCTTGAAAAATGTTTTTGAAATATGCTAACACACGTGCACAAGTGTGGAGACACTTTGGTGTTGGCACATGGAAGCAAGGGTAGAAGTTGAGAAACTTTTCGCGCAGTGCTTTCAGGCCGGACGTGTCCGGTACGAGGTCGGACGCGTCCGAGTTGAGGCACCGGACGCGGAAATAGTTTTCGCGTAGAGTCCGGTGTGCCTCGTTCGGTGAGTTCGTTTCTCGGTTAAACTCTCTGAGTTTGTGTCCGGTGTGAACTAGGACGCGTCCGAGTTAGCGTCCGGTGCAAACTCCTCCTGCAGAGCTGTCTGGGTGTGAGTCCGGTGCACACCGGACGTGTCCGGTGTGTGCGTCCGGTGTGGCGACCGGTGTTGGCTCAAATTTTGCGACGCTCCCTGAGTTTGGGTCCGGTGCATACCGGACGCGTCCGGACGCGTCCGGTATTTCAAAAGCGAGCGGCCGGTGCCTTGTCAGTGTCAGAGGCAACGACTACTTTTTTAACGGTAAGGAGCACCGGACGCTAGTCTGGCTCATACCGGACGCGTCCGGTGTGAACTAGGACGGGTCCGGTGTGGACGCAGACTGTGGGATAAACTGCCAACGGCTAGTTGAAGGTTGGGACTTCTATAAATAAGCCTTGGCCGGTTCTTGCTCACTCTCTTGACTCTCTAACTTGTTGATACACCTTGTGAGCATACTCCCACACTTCCCACTCACCTTGTTCAAGATTTGTTCATCCAAAGTGAGATTGGGAGAGATCCTAGTTGCATTTGCTTAGAGTTTGAGCATCTAGTGGCACTTGTGATCGTTGAGCAGCGGGTTTGCTTGTTACTCTTGGTGGTTGCCGCCACCTAGACGACTTGGAGCTGCGGAGGAGCTTTGGCACGAGTTGGTGATTGTTCGTGGCCATCTCCCGGTGATTGTGAGAGGTTTGTGCCTACCTCGGCGGAGAGCCAAAGGCAACATTAGTGGATTGCTCGTGTCATTGAGCTACCTCACTTGTGGGTAGGTTCTTGTGGTGTCCTAGTGAGGACGAGGTTCGTGCTACACCTCTTAGCCACCGAACCACCAAGTGTTGGTCGACACAACGGGGACGTAGCGTGCCGGCAAGCACGTGAACCTCGGGAGAAAAATCGGTGTCTCAGTTGTGATGGATTGGCATTCTCCCGGTGCTTGATTGTTGATATATTGGTGATTGGTTCATCCCCTACATGGCGGTATAAATATCTTTTTCTCTCCTTTTACTTACCGCAAAGTAGTGTAACTAGTTTTAGTTGCTAGTTTTGACTTGTGTAGTTAAGCTCACTAGTGTAACTTGTAGAAGACCTAGAGCTTGTGTGCATAGTGATCATAGCAACTAGAATTGTTGGATAGGTGGCTTGCAAACACCCCTTTTTGAGCTAGAGCAAAAAGCTACGCTTTGTTATTTACTAACCTCTTGCTCTAGTGAGTTTGTAGATTTTTTTTAAATAGGCTATTCACCCCCCTCTAGCCATATTTGGACCTTTTAAATGGTATCGGAGCCGTGGTCACCGTTTTGTGAAGGCTTAACAACCTCGGTGCTCAAATTATGGCTCAAATAGTGTTCAACCATGTTGGGGGCAAACCACCGTTCTTTGATGGCACAAGTTCTTTTGACTATTGGAAGAGAAAGATGAAAATGTATCTTGCATCAATAAATGATAGAGTGTGGGAAGTCACCGAAAATGACTTTGTGATTCTTGATCCGGCTAACCCCACCGACAATGAGAGAGCAAACAAGCAATGCAATACAATGGCTCTCAACACAATCTATAATGGCATTGATTCAAAGGTATTTGAACAAGTCAAAGATCTTGAGAAAGCATGTGAAGTGTGGACAAGGCTAGAAGAAACATATGAGGGCACTACAATGGTAAAAAGTGCCAAGTTGTACATGCTCAAGGACAAGCTATCCAACTTCAAGATGATGGATGATGAGTCCATACCGTAGATGTTCTATAGGCTCCAAGTCATCATCAATGATCTCAAGGGCCTTGGTGAGAAAGTAAAGGATGAGGACTTCATTCATAAGTTCTTGATGTGCTTGCCCAAGAGGTTCAAGACATTGAGAACAATCATCTTTAGAGGTGGATTGACCGGTGTATCTCCCAATGAGGTACTTGGAGATGTCATGACCGAAGATCAATACAATGACAATGATGATGATGAGGTCATGAAGAAGGATGATGATGACAAGAAGAAGAAGAGTGTAGCATTCAAAGCTAGCTCTTCATCCAAGAGCAAAAACAAGGGCAAGGCCAAGAAAGAAGAATCGAGTGATGAGGAGTGCTCCAATGATGATAGGGATGATGAAGCACTAGCACTCTTTGTCCGCAAGTTTGGCAAGATGATGAAGAAGAAGGGCTACCATACAAGAAAGAGAAGGGACAACTCCAAGAACAAGGAATATGTGAGGCTATGCTACAAGTGCAATAGCCCCGATCATATTGTGGCGGATTGTCCATACAATAGTGATCATGATGAGCATGAGAAGAAGAACAAGAAGGAGAAGAAAGAAAAGAAGGACAAGAAGATGGTCTTCAAGAAGAAGAAGAAGGGTGGATCGTATGTTTTGACATGGGATAGTGATGCTTCTTCGGATGATGATTCTAGTGATGATGACAAGGCATCCAAGAAGAAGGCGCTTGCAAGCATTGCTATCAACAAGCCATCACTCTTCGACACTCCTTCATGCTTCATGGCCAAGGGCCACAAGGTACAATATGATGAGAGTGAAAGTGAAAGAGAAAATGAACATGATAGTGATAGTGATGATGAAAATGAATTCACTAATGAACAACTCATGGACATGCTAGAACAAGCCAATTCTCTCATTCAATCTAAAAACAAGAAGTGCAAAGAATTGGCCAAGAAGTTAAAAGCTCTTGAGCAATCCTTTGATGAGCTCAATGCTAATCATGAGAGGCTAGTGGAAGCCCATGAGAAGCTTGGCAAGGCTCACACCAAGCTTGAGAAAGCTCACTCCTTGTTGTTAGAAGAGAACAAGGAAAAGGTTGTTGTATCATGTGATGTGGGCACAACATGTGACTTAATTAAACAATCACCCAAACCACCTATTGTTGTTGCCACTAACTCTTCATGTAGGTCTTCATCCACCACCACCAACTCTATCTCCACTTCTAGTGTTAGTGTCACTTGTGACACCTCACTAAAGGTTGAGAATGAGACTCTCAAGAGAGAGGTGGATGAGCTCACTCACGCTCTAGGCAAAGCCTATGGGGGTGAGGCCCGTTTGCTAAAGTGCTTGGGTAGCCAAAGGTTTTCTCTCAACAAAGAGGGATTAGCTATACCCCCAAGAAGGGCAAGAAAGCCTTTGCAACTCACAAGCCTAGCTTTGTGAAGAGTAATGGTCGGTATTGCAACAAATGCAAGCAAGTTGGGCACCTAGAGCATAATTGCAACAAAATAAACAAGAACAAGAAAAATGCTAATGTGTCTTACATTCCTTTTGATTCTTGTTATGTGCTTACCAAGGGTGAGAAGGGTGTGCATGCTAAGTTTGTTGGTACACCAATTGTGGGTCCAAAGAAGAAGGCCATTTGGGTACCAAAAAGCTTAGTCACTAACCTCCAAGGACCCAAACAAGTATGGGTACCTAAGAAACATTGATTTGTTTTGTAGGTAAACTATAAAGCCGGAGGAAGGCATTGGGTGCTTGATAGTGGGTGCACACAACACATGATCGATGATTCAAGAATGTTTAATTCAATCAATCCAAATGATGATCATGGTGTTGATAGTATCACATTTGGTGACAATGGCAAAGGCAAGGTCAAAGGGCTTGGTAAAATTGCTATATCCAATGACTTGAGCATTTCCAATGTGCTATTAGTAGAGAGCTTGAATTTCAACTTGCTATCCGTAGCTCAACTTTGTGATCTTGGTTTCAAATGCATATTTGGAGTTGATGATGTAGAGATCATAAGTGTGTAGATGGCTCTAACTTGATATTCAAAGGATTTAGATATGAGAATCTATACTTGGTTTATTTCAATGCTAGTGAAGCTCAATTATCAACATGCTTGCTCACTAAATCTAGCATGGGTTGGTTATGGCATAGAAGGCTTGGTCATGTTGGAATGAAACAATTGAACAAGTTAGTCAAGCATGATCTTGTTAGAGGCTTGAAAGATGTCACATTTGAGAAAGACAAGCTTTGTAGTGCATGTCAAGCCGGAAAGCAAGTTGGAAACACTCATCCAAAGAAGAGCATCATGAGTACATGTAAGGCATTTGAGTTGTTGCACATGGATTTATTTAGACCAACCACATACACAAGCATTGGTGGAAACAAATATGGATTTGTGATAGTGGATGATTTCACAAGATATACATGGGTATTCTTTCTTAGTGCCAAGAGTGATGCTTTTGCAACCTTCAAATCATTTGTCAAGAGAATACACAATGAGTTTGAAACAACCATCAAGAAAGTGAGAAGTGACAATGGAAGTGAATTCAAGAATACAAGAGTTGATGAGCTTTATGATGAATTTGGTATTAGGCATCAATTCTCGGCCAAGTATACTCCACAATCAAATGGTCTCATTGAGAGGAAGAATAGAACATTTATTGACATGGCAAGATCAATGTTGAGTGAATACAATGTGAGTCATTCTTTTTGGGCCGAAGCAATCAACACGGCTTGCTACTATAGCAATCGACTCTATTGTCACCCAATGATGGAAAAGACACCATATGAGCTCTTGAATGGAAGAAAGCCCAATATTGCATACTTTCGGATTTTTGGTTGCAAATGCTACATATTGAAGAAAGGCACTAGATTGAGTAAATTTGAAAATAAATCTGATGAAGGTTTCTTGCTTGGTTACTCCACTACTAGCAAAGCTTATAGAGTTTGGAATTTGGCTAGTGGTACTCTTGAGGAGGTGCATGATGTTGAGTTTGATGAAACAAATGGCTCTCAAGAGGAAGATGAGAATCTAGATGATGTGAGAGGCACTCAATTGGCCGATGCAATGAAAAATATGGATATTGGTGATTTAAGGCCTAGAGAGGTGATTGATGTTGAAGATGACAAAGATCAAGTGATTCCTACCTCTAATGTGCAAGCTAGTGGTTCTCATGATCAAAATCAAGCTAGTGCAAGTGGTAGACAAGTGCAAGATCAACAAGCTAGTACATCATCTCATGATCAACCAAGTGCAAGCAATCAAGTGCAAATACTCCAACCAACAAATATTGCAAGAGACCATCCATTGGATCATATCATAGGTGATATTCAAAGAGGAGTGCAAACTAGATGAAGATTAGCATCATTTTGTGAGCATTTCTCCTTTGTGTCTCACATTGAGCCAAAGAAGATTGATGAAGCCTTGAGAGATGTTGATTGGGTTAATGCTATGCATGAAGAGCTTAACAATTTCAAGAGAAATCAAGTATGGGAATTAGTTGAGAGGCCTAGTGATCATAATGTCATTGGCACTAGATGGGTCTTTCGCAACAAGCAAGATCAAGATGGGATAGTTGTAAGAAAAAAAGCAAGATTGGTAGAACAAGGCTATACTCAAGTTTAAGGTCTTGACTTTGGTGAAACATATGCCCCGGTTGCAAGATTGGAAGCAATTAGGATCTTGTTAGCCTATGCTTGTGCTCATAACATCAAGCTATACCAAATGGATGTGAAAAGTGCATTTCTCAATGGCTATATCAATGAAGAAGTATATGTTGAGCAACCTCCCAGTTTTGAAGATGACAAGAAACCCAACCATGTTTACAAGCTAAGAAAGGCAATGTATGGTTTGAAGCAAGCACCTAGAGCATGGTATGAGAGATTGAGAAATTTCTTACTCTCTAAAGGTTTCAAGATGGGCAAGGTTGACACCACTCTCTTCACCAAAAAGATTGGCAAAGACTTATTTGTGTTGCAAATCTATGTTGATGATATCATATTTGGATCAACCAACCAAGAATTTTGTGAAGAGTTTGGCAACATGATGGCTAATGAGTTTGAGATGTCAATGATTGGAGAGCTTAGTTACTTCCTTGGTCTTCAAATCAAGAAATTAAAGAATGGCACATTTGTGAGTCAAGGCAAGTACATAAAGGACATGCTCAAGAAGTTTGGTATGGATGATGCAAAGGCAATTAGCACTCCAATGGGAACAAATGGAAGCCTAGATAGTGATACAAGTGGAAATATGGTGGATCAAAAGTTATATCGGTCTATGATTGGAAGCCTACTCTATGTGACCGCATCAAGACCGGATGTCATGTTTAGTGTATGCATGTGTGCAAGATTCTAAGCCTCACCAAGAGAAAGTCATTTGAAAGCAACAAAGAGAATATTGAGGTACTTGAAGCATACACAAAATGTTGGTTTATGGTATCCCAAAGGTGCAAAGTTTGAACTTGTTGGATATTCCGATTCAGACTATGCGGGATGCAAAGTTGAGAGAAGAAGCATATTGGGCACATGTCAACTATTGGGAAGATCACTTGTCTCATGGTCATCCAAGAAGCAAAATAGTGTTGCACTATCAACCGCCGAAGCGGAGTACATTGCGGCCGGTAGTTGTTGTGCACAAATTCTATGGATGAAGGCAACATTGAAAGATTTTGAAATCAATTTCAAAGAAGTGACATTGCTATGTGACAATGAAAGTGTCGTGAAGCTCACCAACAATCCGGTTCAACACTCAAGAACAAAGCATATAGATGTCCGCCATCATTTCATAAGAGATCACCAACAAAAAGGGGACATTTGCATTGAGAGTATAGGCACCGATGATCAACTTGCCGATATATTCACCAAGCCACTTGATGAGAAGAGGTTTTGCAAGCTAAGGAATGAATTGAACATACTTGACTTCTCAAATATGTGTTGATGCACCCCCACCATATGACATGCCTCTCCTTCAAGCAAAGCAAGGTGAAATTATTTGACCTGTCATCCATCTTTGCTAAGGACTTGTTTAGTGCATCTAGTCATTCCTTACATGTCTTAGGCTCATTCATGAAAAAAAATTGAATTTGATGCTTGTATGGTACCACTATTGCTTCTATGCTTGACTTGATCTAGTGGTAGCATATGACATGTTTGTGGGCTTGCAAATCCTAGTGTTTGATCTAGAATATGAGCTATAAGTGTTTAACTCAACATGGTACAAGATAACCCTTATTTGGAGGTGTGAAGAAGCTTGTCCTTGGTTCAAACCGAGTTAAATATCTTAGGCAAGTAATCTAGATTGAACCAAATTGGTAAAATGATCTCACTTCACATGGTTTCACACTAACCTTTCTAAAATTTGAGCTCACCTTTTGTGGTCTTTGATGACAAAGGGGGAGAGAATTTCCCAAAGATTAAAGATAGGGGAGTAACATGATAAAAGAAGGTAACATGATAAAAGAAGGGGATCAATTAAAATTTTGAAGCACACAAGTAGGGGGAGCAAGCTCATAAACTTGTATGTTGCATTTGTATGTGCATCACATATGGTTGCTTGCATTTGCATTTAGCTTTAGAAGCTTTCTCTCCGATGCCTTGCTTGTGTGGTGTATGCTAGTTGTAGGCTTGATTGATGAAATGAAGAACTAGCATGCATAGATAGTGTAACTAGACTTTTAGTTGTTTCACAAGTGGTACTAGAACCTTGTTTATAATGTTGATCTCACGAGGTGTTCTAGTTTTGTGAATGTCTAGTTACTAATGGTGCTAAGGATGGTATACATTGGCAACTCCGATTGGTATCACGCTTCAAAGGTCCATTCTTTACACCTTAGCATCATTTGGTAGAAATTGACTCCTATTTTTCCTATTCAAGCATATGTGCAAGCTTTCAAATCCAAACTCTTAGCACATATGTAGGGGGAGCAATTGCTACTAATTTGGGTTTATGAAACTTGTCCATAACCTTTGCACATGGTAAAATGCTTGGGCAAGCAACATGAATCAAAGAAAATTTTATTGAAAATCTTTGTAAAAAGGGTTGTCATCAATTACCAAAAAGGGGGAGATTGAAAGCCCAAGTTTGGTTTTGGATAATTGATGAAACCCTAGTACTAACCTCTATACTAAGTGTGTGTAGACTTAATGAGGTTGGTACATGCCAAGTAATGGAGCAAGTGATGATCATGGTGATGAAGGTGATGACCACAAGATGATCAAGTGCTCAACTTGGAAAAGAAGAAAGAGAAAAACAAAACCCTATGGAGATCAAGGCAAAGGTATTACTTAGGGTTTTGGTTTTGGTGATCAAGACACCATAGAGGGTGTGATCACATTTAGGATAGATAGTCGTACTATTAAGAGGGGTAATCTCATTGTGAAAACGGTTGTCTAAGTGCCACTAGGTGATTGGATTCCTTGCATGTGCATTAGGACCTAGTGAGCTAACTAAGTAACCCTTGAAAAATGTTTTTGAAATATGCCAACACATGTGCACAAGTGTGGAGACACTTTGGTGTTGGCACATGGAAGCAAGGGTAGAAGTTGAGAAACTTTTCGCGCAGTGCTTTTAGGCCGGACGCGTCCGGTATGAGGTTGGACGCGTCCGAGTTGAGGCACCGGACGCGGAAACAGTTTTCGCGTAGAGTCCGGTGTGCCTCGTCCGGTGAGTTCGTTTCTCGGTGAAACTCTCTGAGTTTGCATCCGGTGCACACCGGACGCGTCCGGTGTGAACTAGGACGCGTCCGAGTTAGCGTCCGGTGCAAACTCCTCCTGCAGAGCTCTCAGGGTGTGAGTCCGGTGCACACCAGACGCGTCCGGTGTGGCGACCGGTGTTGGCTCAAATTTTGCGACACTCCCTGAGTTTGGGTCCGGTGCATACCGGACACGTCTGATGTGACACCGGACGCGTCCGGTATTTCAAAAGCGAGTGTCCGGTGCCTTGTCAGTGTCAGAGGCAACGACTACTTTTTTAACGGTCAGGAGCACCGGACGCTGGTCTGGCTCATACCGGACGCGTCCGGTGTGAACTAGGACGCGTCCGGTGTGGACGCAGACTGTGGGATAAAGTGCCAACGGCTAGTTGAAGGTTGGGACTTCTATAAATAAGCCTTGGCCGGTTCTTGCTCACTCTCTTGACTCTCTAACTTGTTGATACACCTTGTGAGGATACTCCCACACTTCCCACTCACCTTGTTCAAGATTTGTTCATCCAAAGTGAGATTGGGAGAGATCCTAGTTGCATTTGCTTAGAGTTTGAGCATCTAGTGGCACTAGTGATCGTTGAGCAGCGGGTTTGCTTGTTACTCTTGGTGGTTGCCGCCACCTAGACGGCTTGGAGCTGCAGAGGAGCTTTGGCACGAGTTGGTGATTGTTCGTGGCCATCTCCCGGTGATTGTGAGAGGTTTGTGCCTACCTCAGCGGAGAGCCAAAGGCAACATTAGTGGATTGCTCGTGTCATTGAGCTACCTCACTTGTGGGTAGGTTCTTGTGGTGTCCTAGTGAGGACGAGGTTCGTGCTACACCTCTTAGCCACCGAACCACCAAGTGTTGGTCGACACAACGGGGACGTAGCGTGCCGGCAAGCACGTGAACCTCGGGAGAAAAATCGGTGTCTCAATTGTGATTGATTGGCATTCTCCCGGTGCTTGATTGTTGATATATTGGTGATTGGTTCATCCCCTACACGGTGGTATAAATATCTTTTCCTCTCCTTTTACTTACCGCAAAGTAGTGTAACTAGTTTTAGTTGCTAGTTTTGACTTGTGTAGTTAAGCTCACTAGTGTAACTTGTAGAAGACCTAGAGCTTGTGTGCATAGTGATCATAGCAACTAGAATTGTTGGATAGGTGGCTTGCAAACACCCCTTTTAGAGCTAGAGAAAAAGCTACGCTTTGTTATTTACTAACCTCTTGCTCTAGTGAGTTTGTAGATTTTTTTTAAATAGGCTATTCACCCCCCCTCTAGCCATATTAGGACCTTTCTAGGAGGCCACCGTATCAGCGAAGGCGTATTTTAGTTGCTGTTTACGTTTACGTCTTTGTAAGCTGGAAGGCGCATTCTGGGCCAGAGGCCATCCTATAATAAACGAACCCGATCTCGGGAGAACGCATCGATCATTCAGACAACAAGTCACGCCAAGGCTCGGGGGTTTGCCCGGCCGACGTCCTCGTTGCGAAACCCTCTTCTCTCTTTTGTCTACCGTTCTCAGCTCACGTCCTCGCCGGCGACGGGCGAGGGCCACGGGGGCGCTACAGTGGCATCAGAGCCCGATCTATCCTCGGCAGCAGCGACGAGTTCTGTGGCTCAGAGCTGACGCGAGCTACCAGAGGCGGCAGGGACAAAACCTGCAACCACCACCACCACCACCACCACACTAAAGCTCGACACGGATCCTCACGACCGCGCCCAGCATCCTATCTTCGACGCGCTACACCGAGCACCAGGCGACCGCGGCGGCGACGCCCACGAAGTGTTCGACTGGGGTTCGGCGGCGAGAACCGAAGTGAGTACAACAAATTCACTCCCTTTTTCTTCATCTAGCACCGATTGATCAAGTGTGCGGTGGCGTACGGCGGGGGAACGTCCAGCGTTTAGGTTGTCAGGCTGTTCTTGCGCTTGCGCAGAGCCGTCCTGGCGTAAAATCCCGAGACGACTGCCTCGTTCCCAGGCGGCGGTGATATTTGTGCAGAACCAACAGGGGAGGCCAAGGCTGAACCTTTCTGTAACACAACTGGCTCCGAGGCGCGCAAAGCAGTTGGAGCCTTCTCCACAGACCAGCATACTCATCGGCGTCATGACTCGCAGTCGGGAAGAAGAAAATACTCGCTAGGAGAAACTGGAGAGAAGCTTGGATGCTTTATTCACTCGCATTGATGGCCTCAGCACCACACAGAGCCAAATGAAGGCGCAGATGGACCTCAGAGATCAGGCTATGGACTCCTACACTGAAGAACAACATAAGATTGCCCGTACTGTGGAAGCCAATGCCATTGCTATTGCCAAAGCAACTCTGGGGAAACTAGAGAAACAACCTCTTGATGTAGGTCACCCAACATTTGATACTGAACCTGTATTTGATGAGGATGATGTGGCTTCTATACTCTTTGGCAAAGAACAAAGTTTTGACAACCCATTTGCAGAGCAACAAAAGCCAGCACAGCATAAACCTGCAAGGATACTCAAGACAGATCATCAAGCTTCTGGGTCCAGTAAACAAGAATACAACAATCAGGGAACACATACTGAGCAGAGGCTGCCTAAGAACATTATGCCCAAGATGGATTTTCCTGATTTCTATGGAGATATCCCAAGGTTTGGCTAGATAACTACAAGGACTACTTTGATATGTACAATATCCCAGAAGGGATGTGGGTCACTGTAGCCAAGGTACACTTAAAAGGGAATGCAGGAAAATGGTACCAAGCATTCAAACAGAACAACTCCTTCAAAAGCTGGACTCATTTTTGTTATGAAGTGGAGAAGCAGTTTGGCTCAGAGGACTACAATGCTTACATGGACCAATTGCTTGACCTCAGACAGACTACAACAGTAGAAGAATATACAACTCAGTTCCAGAGCTTTCAGTATGGAGTCAGCATGCATCATGCTGGCTTTGATGAGATGTTTTTCACCAAGGAGTATATAAGAGGGCTGAAAGATGACATTAGAGTGATGGTGGAATCTCAAATGCCACCCTCTGTCATCAAAGCTGCTGCATTAGCTAGGATTCAGCAACAACAAGCAGAAAGAGCAAAGAGCAGACACAAATCTGTAGGAACATACAAACAGTTCCACCAACAAAAACAAGACCTAAAGACAGGCCAACAACCTACCATTTCATGGAAGGACAGACAACTCAGAGACTACAGAAAAGCTAATGGTCTCTGTTTCAGTTGTGGGGAAAAGTTTGTTCCTGGACACATGGCTGTCTGCAAGGTTAGAAACAAGGCCCAAACAAATGTGTTGGCAGTCAATGATCTGGATATGGACAAAGAGCTACCTGATGAAATTCTCAATGCCCTGGCTACAGGAGATGAGCTAAATGAACAATTTTGTCAGCTTTCCCTCAATGCCATCACCACAAAGGACAACCTGTCATGCCTCAAATTCAAAGCTAAAGTCAAAGACAAGGTGATGTTGGTCCTTCTGGATAGTGGAAGCTCCCATAGCTTTGTGAGCAAGCAGTTTGTAGATATGACACACTTGCCATTAAGCCCAACTCAACCTAAAAGAGTTAAGTTAGCCAATGGCAACACTATCACTACAGACAGTATGGCAGCAAACATGAAATGGTACTGTCAAGGGCATACAATGACAAGTAACATGATAGTGTTGGATATGCAACCTTATGATGCAATCTTGGGGTATGACTGGCTTGAAGCTCATCCACATATGACTTTTGACTGGGATCAGAAAATAATGACTTTCATAGAGGATGGAAAATCAATCACTTTGAAAGGACTACATACCCCAATCAGGGAACTGAACACAATCTCAGCTACTAAAGCTCACAAATTTTCTAAAGGCAATGAGGTGTGGGCCTTTGTCCTAGTTGAACAACATCATCACATTGACATAACAGAAACAGTACCTGAGCAAATCCAACACCTCCTCTTACAATACAAGGACATTTTCCAAACACCTACTGTGCTGCCACCTCACAGAACCCATGACCATGCTATCCCATTATATCCTGGTTCTGTCCCTGTCAATAGCAAACCATATCACTACTCCCCTCATCATAAAACTGAAATTGAGCAGCAAGTGCAGGAATTACTGCAATCCGGATTCATCACACACAGCAAAAGCCCCTTTGCATCTCCAGTATTACTAGTGAAAAAGAAGGATGGCACCTGGAGACTTTGTGTGGATTACAGAAAGCTCAATGCTCTAACTATCAAGAACAGATTCCCAATGCCAATCATTGAAGAAATTCTTGATGAGCTGGCTGGTACCAAGTACTTCACCAAATTGGATATGAAATCTGGGTATCATCAGGTGAGAATGGACCCTGCAGATGAGTATAAAACAGCCTTCAAAACCCATCAGGGCCATTACCAGTACAAGGTCATGCCATTTGGGTTAAAAAATGCCCCAGCTACATTTCAGTGCCTCATGAACCACATCCTGCAACCCTACCTGAGAAAATGTGTCCTGGCATTCTTAGATGACATCCTCATTTACTGCCCTACTCTGGATGATCATCTGGTACATTTACAGGAGGTTTTCGAGCTACTCAGACAGAACCAATTATACCTGAAACAATCCAAATGTTCATTCGCTCAAAAAAGCATCTCTTACTTGGGACATATCATATCCTCCAATGGGGTCTCCACTGATCCCAGCAAGATTACAGATATGCAAAACTGGCCAGTTCCAACATCTGTCACAGAATTGAGAGGCTTCTTAGGGTTAACTGGATACTATAGGAGATTTATCAAAGGGTATGGTTTACTCACACAACCACTCAACACTTTACTCAGCAAAAAACCTTCCAGTGGTCTCCAGAAGCACAGCTAGCATTTGACAAAGTCAAGAAGACAATGACACAAACACCAGTGCTGGCCTTGCCCAACTTCCAGGAGCCTTTTGTCATTGAGACAGATGCTTGTCAAGATGGTGTGGGAGCTGTCCTAATGCAACATGGTCAACCAGTAGCCTACCTGAGCAAGGCACTTTCTGGCAGAAACAAGCACATTTCTATCTATGAGAAAGAGTTCCTAGCACTAATTATGGCAGTGGAGAAATAGAGACAATACCTTCAAAGGAATGAGTTCACCATTCTCACCGACCACAAGTCTCTGGCATATTTAAATGAGCAAAATCTTCACTCTGAAATGCAGAAGAAAGCAATGGCAAGACTTATGGGCCTCAACTTCAAAATTGTGTACCGCAAAGGAAAGGAAAATATAGCTGCTGATGCTCTGTCCCGAGTGGCCCATCTGTTTACCCTCCAAGCAGTATCAGTGGTACAACCTGCTTGGGTCCAAGAGGTGTTGAACTCCTATGCAACTGACCCACAAGCTCAACAACTACTACAGCAGTTAGCTCTGTCCAGCCCCAATGAACAAGGCTTTTCTTTGGAAAAAGGACTCATATGGTGCAAAGGGAAAATTTGGATTGGCCAAAACTCTACACTACAAACAAGATTGATATCCTTCAGTCACTCCAGTGCTATTGGGGGTCACTCTGGAATTGCTGTCACATATCAAAGGCTGAAACAATTCTTTGCATGGAAGGGTATGAAAGTGGATGTGGAGAACTACATTAAGCAATGTAACATCTGCCAGCAAGCAAAGCATAGCAATACTCACCCAATGGGACTACTCAATCCTCTACCCATACCAAAGGACATCTGGAAAGATCTATCCATGGACTTCATTGAAGGACTTCCCAAATCCAAAGGCTTCAGTGCCATATTAGTTGTAGTGGACAGATTAACCAAATATGCTCACTTCATACCAGTGAGACACCCATACACTGCAACCACTATAGCACAACTGTTCTTAGATAACATCATCAAGCTTCATGGACTGCCTAATTCTGTGGTCTCGGATAGAGACACCATCTTTGGAGCGCCGCCTGGTGAAGAAAGGCAACGCTGCCGTGCTCCAAGTGAGACTCACCTAGACAGGGTTGCCCGACGACGTCACTACCTGGAAAGATTACACCGTCGTGAAGAGCAGGTTTCCAGACGCGCCAGCATGGGGACACGCTGGTTTTCAAGGAGGGGGAGGTGTCACCGCGGCAATAGCTTGAAGGGCTACAGGAGGCCACCGTATCAGCGAAGACGTATTTTAGTTATTGTTTATGTTTACGTCTTTGAAAGCCGGCGCATTCTGGGCCAAAGGCCATCCTGTAATAAACGAACCCGATCTCGGGAGAACGCATCGATCATTGAGACAACAAGTCACGCCAAGGCTCGGGGGTTTGCCCGGCCGGCGTCCTCATCGCGAAACCCTCTTCTCTCTTTTGTCTACCGTTCGCAGCTCACGTCCTCGCCGGCGACGGGCGAGGGCCACGGGGGCGCTACATGCCGCAGCGCGGCTTGCCCCTTGCCCGGCGCCGCGCTCGCCCTGCCCCGAGGAGGCTCACCGCCGGGGCCCTTCCCCGCCGCAGTGCCCCGCGCGGCAGCTGTCGCCACTCTGGCCGCCGCCGGCCGCCCCGAGGAGGCTGGCCGCTGGGGCCCCGCCTCCTCCCCCGAGGAGGCTCGCCGCTGAGACACACTAGATCTGGTGGTGGCGCATGTCTCCGGTCGGGATCTCGCGCCATCTGGTTCGTCACCATGACCTGCAGTAAGCTACCCGCCCGCCACTGCTACCCAACCCAACCCGCGGCTTCTCTGGGTGGGGTTTCGATTTTGGTTTTGGTTGGGAGTACAGACCTAGGATATACATTTTGCTTTGCTACGCGCGCGCATCCAGGTTGTTGAACGATACGCACTCTGCTCGATTTAGGATCTTTGTCGCTTGCCATGGCTAGCTGGGCAATAAGAGGTTAACCATTCAGCTCTGTGTTTGTTCCAAATTCAGTTTGGGCAGGTAGGCTTTGCTGTTACGTGATCCCACCATTATGTTCTAGCCTAGGAATCGGTAGCATTCACAGTGAATCCAGTAGATCGGTAGGCCCTGGATTGCTGTACGTCAAGATGCTTAGTGATTCAGTGCTAATAATACCATTTAATTGAGATTCAGTGCTAGTACTATTTGTTGAAAACTGTACTCAACTTCCTTGGCATCAATGGCAGTAGTGAAAGAAAATATTCTAATTCATCTTTTTTGTTTAATGGACTTGATTTTCTCATATCTGAAATGTCGGTTTTGCATGGGCCTTGATTATTAAGCTAGAACTGTGGCACTATAAGTGAGGTAGCAGTAGCAGTAGCAACCTTCAGTGTCTACTTTCGTTTTTGTTATCCAAGAGAATAGCTTCATATTTGTAATTTTGCATTTCCTTAGCACTTTTAATGTATACAATTGAAGGCGTATTTTTTGGCTCGTAGTTGGGTTGCCCAAGATCCAATGCTCATGCCTTTTCCATTCTATTCTAATGCAGAGTCTATACACTTACAGCATGTAGATTCTGAGCGGTATAACATCTTCTAAGTGATTGGATTTTGTTACTATGAAGTCTGACTGAAATTTAGATGTTTCACTCCATACTAATCGAAAGAGCCTTTTGATCTATGTCTAAACTGAGAATAGTGGGTCTGCTCATCAGTAATTGATATATGTCCTTTCACTCCATTCTTCAATTGTTTTTTGAAGTCAAATCCCTTGTGTTTTATTCTTATTATTTTGTGATGATTACTTGGTCACCATTATATCTTGTAACTATTCAATTTATTTGAGCATCGATAATTATGGTATTTATTGATTTATTGAAACTGTCCCTGTATTTTCTTTTTTTTTAAAAAAAAGAAAATATATTTTAGTTGGTTGTTCAGTTTATTCCCCAATTTAACATCTGTCCTTTTGGTAAGTCTCCTAGCCTTGCTGCGTAGATTGTAGGGTGGGGAGTAGATGGGATTGGAGCGTGTTCGTTGGCGGCGGTGGGGAGCCGTCGCGTTCAGGGATTAGGGCACACGAGAGGAACGCCGGGCGCCCTAGGGTGTCGAGTTGACACAATCCCTGGCTATCTTTATTCATCTGATATGATAGCCTTTTATAGGCAATTACAAACTGACTCTTACTAGGATTATAGAATAAGAAACAAACTCTAAGACTTCTAAGATTTCCTAAACTAATCCAGAGTCCTAGACTCATACTAGTTACTGAGGCTATGCGGCCAGCATATGGGCCAAGCTGGACGCTGCAGCTCAGCCCTGCTCTCTAGCCTTGCGCCTCTCATATGTCTTGCCCACCATAACATCTCTCCCCTCCTCGGGAAATAGCTCATCCGCGAGATGGAACGATGGATGAGCTTCACGAAATGCTGGAACTGGCTCCCACGTAGCTTCAGATGTGGGCATGCCCTCCCATGCCACCAGAACATGCCAAACGCCCCGACGAAGCTCCGAGCGCAACACCCTGTCCGGCTGTCGGAGTGGCCTCCCGTGACGAAGAGGAGGTAGCACCGGGTCACTCTGAGGAGGCGGACCGCGGAACGGCTTCAACACGCCCACATGAAAGACGTCGTGGATCCGAGCTCCTCCGGGAAGGCGCAAACGATACGCGACGTCACCCATGCGCTCGAGCACCTGAAAAGGACCGGCGTATTTGGGACCGAGTTTGCCACGCCCGCCCGGAACCAAAGCCTGCGTATGACGATGTAACATGCGCAGCAAGACCCAGTCGCCGACAGCAAACTCCAGTGCACGGTGCTTGGCGTCGTAAAAGCGGCGCGCATATTCCTGAGCGTGGAGCAGGCGAGCGCGCACCTCCTCCAAGAACTCGTCTCTGTCAGCCAGCAGATTATCGACCGCATCGGTATGCGCTGTCCAAGATGTATAAGGTAACAGGG
This sequence comes from Sorghum bicolor, assembly GCF_000003195.3. Lineage (NCBI taxonomy): Eukaryota > Viridiplantae > Streptophyta > Magnoliopsida > Poales > Poaceae > Sorghum > Sorghum bicolor. The sequence continues at coordinate 10,587,138 of NC_012873.2, read as the reverse complement.
CCGAAGGAGCACGCCCATAGACGACCTGGAACGGCGTGGCTTGGAGCGCAGTGTGGTACGCCGTGTTGTAGCAAAACTCCGCCCAAGGCAACCAATCAAGCCAGTCGCGAGGGCGATCTCCTGTAAGGCAGCGAAGATACATAGTGATCGTCTTGTTGACCACCTCCGATTGTCCGTCCGTCTGAGGATGAAACGCCGTGCTCATTCGCAGCTTGACACCGGCATGGCGGAAGAGGTCACGCCACACATGGCCCGTGAACACCGGATCGCGGTCACTCACAATGGACTCCGGAAAGCCATGAAGGCGAACGATCTCTTGGAAGAACGCTCGAGCGACGGAAGACGCCGTGTAGGGGTGGCCCAATGCGATGAAGTGCGCATACTTCAAAAATCTGTCCACCACCATGAGCAGCACACTTTTGCCATGCACTTTGGGCAAAGCTTCGACGAAGTAGATGGAGATATCGGCCCAAACGCGAGAAGAAACCGGCAGAGGTTGTAAGAGACCAGCCGGGTGCAGCGTCTCAGTCTTATTCTGCTGACACGTTGGGCACGATCTGACGAATTCGCCCACAAGGCGGCGGTCATGCTCGACGTAGAAGTGCTGCCATAGCCGCTGCAGAGTACGCTGAATCCCTTCGTGGCCACCGGTGTGAGCGAGCTGGAGCACATCGTCCAGACGGGCAGATGTGGCGGGGACGTAGACACGCCCTTCGTACAGCGTGAGGCCATCCCGGACTGTCCAGGCTGGACCGAGCGCCCCAGTGCCCGCGGCTTCGCGGTGTTGGCGTAGCGCGTCCTCTGTGTCTAGCTCGTGGCGGATGTCGTCGTAGAGTTGAAACGTCGGGGTTGACAAGGCTGTCAGGAGGGGACCTGCATGTGGAACAGCCGCCAGCAGAGGGACATCGCCATCCCGTCGGGACAGAGCGTCGGCCACCACGTTTCCTTTGCCTGGACGATATTCCACACTGAAATCATATCCAAACAACTTGCTTACCCATTGGTGCTGAGGGATCGTCGACAGGCGTTGGTCCAGCATGAACTTGAGGGCGTAGTGATCGGTGCGGACGACGAAGGTGCATCCCCATAAATATGGTCGCCAATGGTGAATGGCTTAGACGAGCCCAATAAGCTCGCGCTCGTAAGCCGCCGTCTTGAGGTGTCGGGCTGCAAAGGGGCGACTGAAGAATGCAATGGGACGCCCCTCTTGATGTAGGACAGCGCCGAAACCGAAGCCTGATACGTCGCAGTCCACGACGAATGTCGCGGCGAAGTCCGGCAACTGGAGCACCGAGGCTGAGCATAGAGCCCCCTTGAGCGCCGAGAAAGCTGTGTCCGCCTCTTCAGACCAGCGAAACCCCTCTCTGGGCCAGGGGCGCCGTGATCGTACCATAGTCCCTGATAAAGCGGCGGTAGTATCCTGAGAGGCCAAGAAACCCGCAGAGGCCGCGTGCTGAGCGCGGTTGTGGCCAAGACTGAACTGCAACAACTTTGGTGGCGTCCATGGCCACCCCTTCATTGGAGATAACATGGCCCACATAATGGACCGAAGTGGTGGCGAAGGTGCACTTAGAACGCTTGAGATGCAGGTGATGCTGGCGAAGGACGTCGAAGACGGCCCGGAGATGTTGGAGGTGCTCTATCCATGTGGCACTGTATACCAGTATGTCATCGAAGAACACCAGGACGCAGCGACGCAAGAACGGCTTGAGGACGATGTTCATAAGTGCTTGGAACGTCGAAGGAGCATTTGACAGGCCGAAGGGCATGACCAGAAATTCGAAGTGGCGATGGTGCGTCCTGAAGGCCGTCTTTTCAATATCCCCAGCGTGAACGCAGACCTGATGGTAGCCCGACCGGAGATCCAGTTTAGTGAAGAAGTTGACGCCGTGCAGTTCGTCGAGCAACTCTTCGACGACCGGGATCGGGAATTTGTCTTTGACCGTCACCGCGTTGAGCGCCCTGTAATCGATGCAAAAACGCCAGGACGTGTCGTGCTTGTGGACCAACAAGACCGGCGCCGAAAAGGGGGACGTGCTCTCCCGAATGACCCCCTGTTGGAGCATAGCGTCGCATTGTCGCTCTAGCTCATCCTTTTGGAGATGTGGGTAGCGATAGGGGCGCACCGCGATCGGCTCTGTGCCTGGCTTCAGGTGGATGCGATGATCACAGGGCCGTTCGGGGGGCAGCCCTATCGGTTCAGTGAAGAGATCGGCGAACAAGTCGAGCAGGCGCTCCAGGAGGGTCGGCTCAGCCCCCTTGTCGATGTAGATAGTGCTGGCGAGGTGGGTGCGAGCCTGCTGTGCGGTAGACGTCGCGTTGGGCGAGCCGACGCCCGTCCACAATACCCAGCGGCCCTGGAGAACAAACGCCATACGGAGGCCGTCGAAGTCCCACAAGATGGGGCCTAGAGTTCTCAGCCATGAGATCCCCAGAACCATGTCGTAATGGGGCAGGGGCACGGCGAAGCAGTCCACCGCGAAGTGCGTGTCCTCGATCTGGAGGGGCACAGCACGGTTGAGACCCCGACAAGCGACCTGGTCGCCGTTGGCCACAACGACGTGTGTGCTGGGGTGGTCATCCACCTGGAGTCCGGCACGGCGCGCCGCGGCAACGTCGATGAAGTTATGTGTGCTGCCCGAATCGAGGAGAGCAGTAAACCAGTGCGTCCCGATCTGGACAGGGAGCTGCATTGTCTTCTCCACCCGTATGCCCGTGATCGCGGCCAGGGAGATCATGGGTTTTTCAGGATCGAAAGGAGCGTCCGCAGGTGCGGTGTCGTCGTCCGGTTCCTCCACCACATAATCGGCTGCCTCCAAGAAGAATAGGCGTGCACACTTGTGTCCCCGCACATAAGGCTCGTCACAATTATAGCAAAGGCCCATCTTGCGCCGATCAGCCATCTCCTCCGGGGTCAGCTGCTTGAAGGGTCGCGTAGATGTCGCTGATGCGGTTGTCGAACCCGCCGGCGCCGGCAGGGCGGCCAGTGTGGTCGGGGCACGCCGTGCTGGCCGCTAGCCCGGGGCCTGTGCAGCGTTGTGGCGCTCATACGCTCGCGCCAGACGCATAGCCTGCTGCAAGTCTTGAGGGTCCATGAGTTCGACATCGACCCGGATGTATTCGGGCAATCCCCCCATGAACAGGCAAGCCTTCTGCAAGGTGGAGAGGTCGTCGGCATGAGCGGCTCATGCCTGGAACGCCGCCATATACTTGTCGACTGAGCCACCGAACGGAAGCCGCGTCAGTTCGGCCAGGTGATTCGTGCTGAGCGCCGGGCCAAAACGTTGCTGACACATGCGGCGGAAGTCAGGCCAGGTCGGGCGACCCATGTCTGCCTCCAAGACCATGTACCATTGGAGGGCGACATGCTGGAGGTGATATGACGCGAGCCAGGTCTTCTCCACCTCCCGCGTATTTTGACCGCGGAAGAATTGCTCACACTTGTTGAGCCAGCCGAGAGGGTCGCAAGTGCCGTCGTAAGTTGCGAAGGTGAGCTTGTGGTATCTGGGAACGGCAACCCCATCGGTCTCTGCAGTGGGGGGAACCGCCGGTGGGCGCGTCGACAGGTGCGATGTCGGTGCGACGAAGTATGGCATACCCACCGAAGGAAACACAGGCTGCGGTGACGGTGAGTGAGGAAAGACGATGTGGTTTATTGGAACGCCGCCCGGCGGTGGATGTGTTCGCGGTGCCGCCCCTGGTGGTCCGGTGGCGGCCAGCGGGACCGAGGTCGACGGCGTGAAGGAGACCGAGTCCAAAGCCGCCGAGACTTCCGAGATCACGGACGCCGAGGAAGCCGGCAGCGCCTGGACTCCGCCGAACCCAGGCATCCCGAACTGAGTAAACGCCGGTTGGCCATCGATAGCCGAGAGGCGCGTGGCCTGGCTTGCCAGGTGCTGGTTGACAGCCGTCATCTGCAACTGCATGCTAGTGAGGGCCGTCGTCAAGGCATTGAGGGCCTCGGCGACTGAAGAGATGCCTGGTGGTGGTGCCGATGAGGTGGTGACGAGGGGCAGGGTGGGGGCGGCCGTAACGCCGACCGTGGAAACGCCCGTCATCAGCGGCACAGGAGCGGAAGGTTCCCCAGACGTGGCCATCGTCTCTGATACCAAGTTGGTAAGTCTCCTAGCCTTGCTGCGTAGATTGTAGGGTGGGGAGTAGATGGGATTGGAGCGTGTTCGTTGGCGGCGGCGGGGAGCCATCGCGTTCAGGGATTAGGGCACACGAGAGGAACGCCGGGCGCCCAAGGGTGTCGAGTTGACACAATCCCAGGCTATCTTTATTCATCTGATATGATAGCCTTTTATAGGCAATTACAAACTGACTCTTACTAGGATTATGGAATAAGAAACAAACTCTAAGACTCCTAAGATTTCCTAAACTAATCCAGAGTCCTAGACTCATACTAGTTACTGAGGCTATGCGGCCAGCATATGGGCCAAGCTGGACGCTGCTGCTCAGCCCTGCTCTCTAGCCTTGCGCCTCTCATATGTCTTGCCCACCATAACACCTTTACAGAATTAGCACGGAGCATGAAAAGTTTGGTTTTGAAGTCGACACAATCATGGGTTTGTAGGAAAGATACGAAATAATGAGGAATTAGTGCCTAAAGTTGGTACTCTTGGCCTTGATATGATGTTGTGGACATGTACTGTGCAGGTGAGCATATTTTTATTTTTTATGCTTTTCTGACATAGTCTTATTCACCTTTATTTTGGTAGTTGTTGGGCTTTACTCAGTTTGTTTAAAGATTCCTGTCCCCCCTACTCCTGCTTCAAGTGTATCCATATGTTTTAGCTGAACTAGAACATGCAGCCTTAGAAAAAATATGACTGAAATTCTTAAAGTGTATGTTTTTGCTCTCATATGTTTCTCTGGTTGGCACCTTAGGTGCCTGATATAAACCACCTTCAAGGAAATGCCTCGTTTGCATTTGTTCTTGTAAAAGGTCAGATTTATATTGCTTACCTAATTACCTGCACTTAAGTCCCATGTTTTGGTTCTAAATATTTTTTTGTCAATTCTATAGGATATCAGTCAGCAAGCACAAAAGTCGATTGTGGAAGAGTGCACTAGTCATCTTTTTTGTCAATTCTATAGGTCCATCATACTAGTTAGTAGGATGGATCTAGTTAGAGTAGTGAAAATCTGAATTTTATTTGTAAAGGATGTGTTTCCTGAACTACACAAACTATGAACGAACAATCTTGAAGTTTATTTCCTGTAACAAATGTGGCAGGCCAAGATAGTTTACTTCTACTCTTTGTATATTTGGATGATGACTCTGACTTATGTGATATGGTCAGATTTGGTATTATATATATGTTGTGCTGTTGTTCGATTGGATTTGAAATTATATATGCTGTGCTAACTGCTTTATTAAAATTTGATTATTGTAATTTTTTTTTGCTGTCGTTGTGTCTTTGCCGAGGGCCCTAGCAATAGCCCTCGGCAAAGATTTTTTTAAAAAAATCCTGAACATTTCTTTGCCGAGGGCCAAGGATGAGGCCCTCGGCAAAGGTCTTTTTTTTAAAAAAAAATATAAAATTTCTTTGCCGAGGGTCTGGGGAAAGCCCTCGGCAAAGATTTTTTTTCAAAAAAAACATTTCTTTGTCGAGGGCCGGCCCTCGGCAAAGAAACCACTAACAGGTTCGGCGCCGTGACGGCTGCTTTTCTTTGCCGAGTGTCCGATAAAAAGCCTTCGGTAAAGAACCCTTTGCTGTCTAAAAATTTCCCGAGGGGTCTTTGCCGAGGGCAGCCCTCGGCAAAGGCTTTGCCGAGGGTTTTTTGGCCTGGCCCTCGGCAAAGCATGTGAGTCCAGTAGTGTTTGGGCCGTGCCTTTGGCCTACGGGCTGCATGCTCAACTTTAGATGGATGGTCGGATCCAATTATTTTAGGACTTGAACCCATGACCCACGTCACTGTTAGGCTTAGAAACAAAAACTGAAAAAAAAATTCGAACCCACACGACGACTTTTCATTTTTCAGACGTGTTCTAGCGAACTTGGAAAAAACATAACGGTTCCAGATCTTGGATACCGGCGGTGCAAGCGAGAGGACCTTGGGAGTTTCCGTACTCCTTACCTTAGCCTTTTCCGCTAGTGAACAAGAACTAGAAAGACAAGAGGTCCAGCAACCCAGCCGGCCAGCATCACCGGACAAAACGAGCCACTGTCGCCACGCACGAGCGGCCGTGAAGAAACCCTCCAGCTAGCCATTAGGCCTAGAGAAACTTTTGATCCGCACTGAATTTTGGCTTTGATCTGTGAAACCCGGTCGAGGCGCCGAAGCACCACCGCTGCATCCCTGCCAGTTTCCCAGCCATGGACTGGTGCGACCGCTGCGCCCACGTGTTCATGCTGGCCTTCCTCAACTCCTTCTTCCTGGGCAGCACGGGGATTATCGTCTACGTGCTCGCGCGAGATCACTCCATCAGCACGTCCGGCACCGTCATGGTCTCCGTCGTCCTCGTCTTCTGGGTGCTCATCGGCGCCTTCTTCTACTTCGTCTCCTGTGGCGCCTTCATCCTCTGCTGCGTCCGCCGCATCGGGTGGCTGCCGCGCCCCAGCGCCGGCGGCGGCGGAGGCAGCACCTTGCCCGCGGCGGCGGACATCCCGGCGTACGAGCTGCGGGACGCCGGGCACGGGCAGGCGGACGGCGGCGCGTCTGCTGATTGCGCGGTGTGTCTTGGCGAGATGGAGACGGGCGACATGGTGAAGCGGCTACCGGTGTGCCTCCACGTGTTCCACCAGCAATGCGTCGACAAATGGCTCAAGAATAACTCGACGTGCCCGGTGTGCAGGTGCAATGTGTTCGCGCCGCTGCCGATGCAAATGGTGTAACCTTCTTTCCCAATTTTCTTTCCATGATACGGCTAAAAAAACAGATATATCAGCCCAAATCATGGACCACTGTCTTTTCTAAACCCGGTATCACTGTCGAAATTAAATCACAAAGACCTTGTTTTGGATGGATGTATATTCATTTCAATCCACATGTATTATAGTGGATTAGAATATAAGTTTAATTGCACTTCAATTCACATGTGCATCCAAACAAGGCCAAAAAAAAGCAATCAGAGTTTTAAATATCATGGATAAAAAACTAATCATTTTGATATTTTAGTATTACTAGTGTGATGCCCATGCTAATTAATGCTACAACATTTAGATACATGCAAATTAGAACCAGAATATATGCAAACTTAAACAACCAAATTAAATTGCAGAAAAAGGCAATAATTAGCTAATATGCATTATCAAAAACATGATCTGAGTCAGTTCGGGTGATACAATGATAGCGGCAAAACAATCTTGATGATACCAAAAACATGACCTGAGTTAGTGATCCAATAATTAATTGATATCATTAAGGAAAAATAATTAATTTATATATACAAAAAAAAATCAATCTACCAACAAAAGTGAATCGCTTAGTAAATTGTGTAGCTCAGATTAACCGAAGCAAGTTCATATCATGATATGATTACATGTTTAATTGTTTCTCCTATAACACCCCTTCAAACCTTCTTCCTCCAAAGCTTAATACTTTAGTTCTAGTTTATGGCCAAAAAAGGGTAATTATATTTGAGCCACTGACAGTCCGCCACTGCCAATATATCATTTGCCCCTGAAATCTGCAGTCCAACAAAAAGAAATAAGAAAAAATATGACAAATGATTATTTGGTGACATTGATAGTTTAAATAACTTGGTAATTGCAACATTTATCCATGACTTGCTAATTCCGTTTCCATTCGCGCACTAATGTTCCAAAGAGAATTAAGCTATAATATATGGAAATGTGACATCAACAACCAGGAAGACAACTTGGCAACATCGTGCGGTGGCTCAGAGCAACTCCAGCCTACCTCCTGAACAAGTCCCTATTCTAAATCTAGGGACTTGATAAAAAAATCAACTCCAATCCACCTCCTACTTGGGCTCCTATTTCTATGTCCTCCCAAATTATAGTTTCAGCCCCTCACATCTAGAAACCCCTTATCCAGTGGGTCCCACCCACTTTCCTCTCCCCACCCATAAATCAAGACAAGAGTTACAAATGGTGGAGTTGATGTAGGATTTTATCAATGACAGGTGGGTCCCATGTAAGATAAGGACTTGGTCTATTTTTTTCATTGGAATTGGGTCTTAATTTAAGCCCATACTTTTTTATCATAGCCTGTAAATAAATATTTAAGGGCTTAATTTAGGGACTTGGGCTGGAGTTGCTCTCGGACCCTAAACTGCCATGCACTATGCATACCTCCCTCTAATCGCATTATAGTAGTCTTTGTACATTAATCTTTGATTAATTAATGGTTCTTTTCTTGAATATTCAGGTAGTCAAGGAATGGCTGAAGCAACTCACTATTAGTTAAAGAAAAATAGTTTCTTTTCTTCTCAATATCCGTGTTGGTGATACTGGCTGTATTATTCATATTGATAATAGAGTAAATTGCATTGGAATTCCTTAAACTATTGGGCGATTCCTAGATGGGTCCTTCAACTTAAAAGTGTACCATCTACATCCTGAATCTATATTTTGCAGTCACCAACGGTCCAAGATGTGCCACGCGAGCCCCAACAGCCTACATGGACAAGTCAGCCCATTTTGCTCAAACCCCCCTATGAAGCTTGGCCCCTATCCTCTTTCTCCTCTCTCGTCGTCTCTCTCCCTATCTCTCCCTGCTCTAGGACGGAGCTACCGGCCTCCTCCCCCAAGCTTGCCGCAGCCACCCTGCCCAAGCTCACGGAATCCCACATCTGCCAGAGGCCATGCAAGAATCTTCCCACTAATAGAGTAGAACTTGTCCAAACCCAACTGCAGGGAAATCCCACTGATAGCTTGCAAAATTTTTTGTTACTCTAAGAGCCAATTACAACTGCTAGACAAAATTTGGGGATAGCATCGTGATAAAGCTTATTTTTAGAGGGACGGGAAAGCTTGCACCTCCATGTGTCTAGCAAGGGCATAGAGGAAGAAAAAGCCACACCCGCGGCCTGCTCATCCTGGCCCGACCGCTCTGCCTGAAGCCTGTAGCTAGCAGCCTGAGCAACCTTGCCTAGCGTCCAATGCGCTCGATAGTCTAGTGGCCGGCATCCTTGTGGTGGCTAGTGCCATGTTGGCCTCTGCCGGTCTGCCCTGATGATCATCCACGAGAGAGGAGATGAGGAACCGGTGGTGAGGAGTCGCAGTGTTCGTGAGGGAGAAATTGAGTCGTGGCGTCCATGGGGATAGAGATCAAGGAGTCATTGTGTCGGTGTTTTTTTTGCGCGAGAGGAGAGGTCGATGTTTAGGAAAAAAGACAACACAGAGGGAATTAGAATCGAACCTTTGCGGTTGGGGTGCGGCCGTGCGGGCAACATTTTCAACAATGTTCTCACCAATATGTTTCACTTGAATCAATCTAAGACCAATAACCTTTTTCTACAACTCCCAATCAGCATTCACATAATGAGCAACAACACCAATATAGTCCTCCTTAGCATTACCAGACCAGATGTCTAAAGTCAAAGCAACAGATGAAGCAGTAGACAACACAGAATTCTTAAGTTTATCACCGCATTCATTAAACAACTTACTAAGATCTCTAGCGATGGTGAGTTCGCGAGAGAGGGCCGCCTACGACTACGCTGGGTGTTGCGCTGCGAGCCTGCGACTGCGAGCGAGAGGCCGAGAGGCGAGACTGAGTGAGTGGAGTGGTTAGGGTTTGGGTGGCCGGGTGGGGAGCCGCGACGACTCCTTATATATGCAGCTGTCGGGCGTCGGACGCGCAGCGTGCCCTCATGGGCCTAGCCCAAGGCCAAGGCCGGGAGGGGGAGAGCTAGGCGGGCCTCCTCCAGGCCGACCATTGAGGAGCGGGCCGTGCCTGGGGTGAGGCCCAGACACGGTTGCTCTTCCGTGCTGTGCTTGCCCGGGTGAAAGGTCCTAATATGGCTAGAGGGGGGTGAATAGCCTATTTAAAAATTCTACAAATTCACTAGAGCAAGAGGTTAGTAAATAACAAAGCGAAGCTTTTTGCTCTAGCTCCAAAAGGGTGTTTGCAAGCCACCTATCCAACAATTCTAGTTGATATGATCACTAGGCACACAAGAGCTATGTCTCTACTTACACTAGAGAGCTACCTAAAGTTTCTATACAAGTATGTAAGCTACTCTAGTTTGCAAGAAAGTAAGAGAGAAGGTTTGATCTTTATACCGACGTGTAGAGGGGATGAACCAATCAATAAAATGAAGTCCAATCACCGGGAGAACTCCAATAAACAAACACAATGAAGACACACGATTTTCTCCCGAGGTTCACGTGCTTGCCGGCACGCTACGTCCCCGTTGTGTCGACCAACACTTGGTGGTTCGGTGGCTAAGAGGTGTAGCACGAACCTCGTCCTCACTAGGACACCACAAGAACCAACCCACAAGTGAGGTAACTCAATGACACGAGCACTTTACTAGAGTTACCTTTCGGCTCTCCGCCGGGAAAGGTACAAGACCCCTCACAATCACCCGGAGATAGCCACGAACAATCACCAACTCGTACCAAAGCTCCTCCGCTGCTCCAAGCCATCTAGGTGGCGGCAACCACCAAGAGTAACAAGAAAAACCGCAGCTATAACGATCCCCAAGTGCCACTAGATGCAATCACTCAAGCAAATGCACTTGGAATCACTCCCAATCTCACAAAGATGTTTAATCTATGAAGGAGATGAGTGGGAGGTGTTTGCTTAGGCTCACAAGGATGTCAAGTATGCTAGAATGCCAAGAGTGTGAGCCCCAAGCCGGCTAAACACATATTTATAGCCCCTCAAACAAATAGAGTCGTTGGCTCTTTCACTGGACGAAATACGGGGGTCACTGGACGCTCTTAAAGGGGCACCGGACGCTCAACACTTGCGTCCGGTGCTCCAGAAGCGGCCACTTGTCACCTTCTGAAACTCTCGTGTCAAAGTCTAACGGTCACCTGCAGTGCACCGGACGCTGAGCAAGTTGGCACCGGACGCGTCCGGTGCACACCGGACTCATGCGCAGAGAGTTCCGCAAACCTGTGGGTCACCGGACGCTAAGCACTGGTAGCGTCCAGTGCTCACCGGACCCATGCTCAAAGTGTGCCAACACCACAACGTGTGTACCAACAAGTGTGCACGTGTGTTAGCATTTTCACAAATAATTTCTTTGAAGGAGTTAAGTTAGCTCACTAGGTTCTAAATGCATGCACATGAACAATGACTCCTAGTGGCACTTGATAACCGCTTAGCCAAAGAATTCCCCTCTTTATAGTACAGCTATCTATCCTAAATGTGATCACACCCTCTATGGTGTCTTGATCACCAAAACCAAAACCCTAAGCAATACCTTTGCCTTGATCTCCATAGGGTTTTGTTTTTCTCTTTGTTCTTTTCCAAGTTGAGCACTTGATCATCTTGTGGTCATCACCATCATCACCATGATCATCACTTGCTCCATCACTTGGTATGTACCAACCTCATTAAGTCTACACACACTTAGCATAGAGGTTAGTACTAGGGTTTCATCAATTATCCAAAACCAAACTAGGGCTTTCAATCACCCCCTTTTTGGTAATTGATGACAACCCTTTTCAAAAAGATTTTCATTAAAATTTTCTTGGATTCATGTTGCTTGCCCAAGCATTTTACCATGTGCAAAGGTTATGGACCAGTTTCATAAACCCAAATTGGTAGCAATTGCTCCCCCTACATATGTGCTAAGAGTTTGGATTTGAAAGCTTGCACATATGCTTGAATAGGAAATATAGGAGTCAATTTCTACCAAATGATGCTAATGGTGTAAAGAATGGACCTTTGAAGCGTGATACAAATCGGAGTTGCCAATATACACCATCCTTAGCACCATTAGTAACTAGACATTCACAAAACTAGAACACCCCGTGAGATCAACAATATAAACAAGGTTCTAGTATCACTTGTGAAACAACTAAAAGTCTAGTTACACTACCTATGCATGCTAGTTCTTCATTTCATCAATCAAACTTACAACTAGCATTCATCACACAAGCAAGACATCAGAGAGAAAACTTCTAAAGCTAATGCAAATGCAAGCAAACATATGTGATGCACATTCAAATGCAACATACAAGTTTATGAGCTTGCTCCCCCTACTTGTGTGCTTCAAAATTTTAATTGATCCCCTTTCTTTTTATCATGTTACTCCCCTATCTTAAATCTTTGGGAAATTTTCTCCCCCTTTGTCATCAATGACCACAAAAAGGTGAGCTCAAATTTTAGATAGGTTAGTGTGAAACCATGTGAAGTGAGATCATTTTCCCAAATTGGTCCAATCTAGATTACTTGCCTAAGATATTTAACTCGGTTTGATCCAAGGACAAGCTTCTTCACACCTCCAAATAAGGGTTATCTTGTACCATGTTGAGTTAAACACTTATAGCTCATATTCTAGATCAAACACTAGGATTGCAAGCCCACAAACATGTCATATTCTACCACTAGATTAAGTCAAGCATAGAAGCAATAGTGGTACCATATAAGCATCAATTTCATTTGATTTTCATGCATGAGCCTAAGACATGGGAGGAATGACTAGATGCACTAAACAAGTCCTTAGCATAGGATGAATGACATGTCAAACAAATTTACCTTTCTTTGCTCGAAGGAGAGGCATGTCATATAAGTGGGGGTGCATCAACACATATTTGAGAAGTCAAGTATGTTCAATTCATTCCTTAGCTTGCAAAACCTCTTCTCATCAAGTGGCTTGGTGAATATATCAGCAAGTTGATCATCGGTGCCTATACTCTCAATGCAAATGTCCCCTTTATGTTGGTGATCCCTTATGAAATGATGGCGGACATCTATGTGCTTTGTTCTTGAGTGTTGAACCGGATTGTTGGTGAGCTTCACGGCACTTTCATTGTCACATAGCAATGGCACTTCTTTGAAATTGATTCCAAAATCTTTCAATGTTGCCTTCATCCATAGAATTTGTGCACAACAATTATCGGCCGCAATGTACTCCGCTTCGGCGGTTGATAGTGCAACACTATTTTGCTTCTTGGATGACCATGAGACAAGTGATCTTCCCAACAATTGACATGTGCCCGATGTGCTTCTTCTTTCAACTTTGCATCCCGCATAGTCCGAGTCAGAATAACCAACAAGTTCAAACTTTGCACATTTGGGATACCACAAACCAACATTTTGTGTATGCTTCAAGTACCTCAATATTCTCTTTGTTGCTTTCAAATGACTTTCTCTTGGTGAGGCTTGAAATCTAGCACACATACATACACTAAACATGACATCCGGTCTTGATGCGGTCACATAGAGTAGGCTTCCAATCATAGACCGATACAACTTTTGATCCACCATATTTCCACTTGTATCACTATCTAGGCTTCCATTTGTTGCATCATCCATACCAAACTTCTTGAGCATGTCTTTTATGTACTTGCCTTGACTCACAAATGTGCCATTCTTCAATTGCTTGATTTGAAGACCAAGGAAGTAACTAAGCTCTCCAATCATTGACATCTCAAACTCATTAGCCATCATGTTGCCAAACTCCTCACAAAATTCTTGATTGGTTGATCCAAATATGATATCATCAACATAGATTTGCAACACAAACAAGTCCTTGTCAATCTTATTGGTGAAGAGAGTGGTGTCAACCTTGCCCATCTTGAAACCTTTAGAGAGTAAGAAATCTCTCAATCTCTCATACCATGCTCTTGGTGCTTGCTTCCAACCATACAATGCCTTTCTTAGCTTGTAAACATGGTTGGGTTTCTTGTCATCTTCAAAACCGGGAGGTTGCCCAACATAAACTTCTTCATTGATATAGCCACTGATAAATGCACTCTTTACATCCATTTGATATAACTTGATGTTATGTGCACAAGCATAGGCCAACAAGATCCTAATTGCTTCCAATCTTGCAACCGGGGCATATGTTTCACCAAAGTCAAGACCTTCAACTTGAGTATAGCCTTGTGCTACCAATCTTGCTTTGTTCCTTACAACTATCCCATCTTGATCTTGTTTGTTGCGAAAGACCCATCTAGTGCCAATGACATTATGATCGCTAGGCCTCTCAACTAATTCCCATACTTGATTTCTCTTGAAATTGTTAAGCTCTTCATGCATAGCATTGACCCAATCAACATCTCTCAATGCTTCATCAATCTTCTTTGGCTCAATGTGAGACACAAAGGAGAAATGCTCACAAAATGATGCTAGTCTTGATCTAGTTTGCACTCCTCTTTGAATGTCACCTATGATATGATCCAATGGATGATGTCTTGCAATATTTGTTGGTTGGAGTATTTGCACTTGATTGCTTGCACTTGGTTGATCATGAGATGATGTACTAGCTTGTTGATCTTGCACTTGTGTACCACTTGTACTAGCTTGATTTTGATCATGAGAACCACTAGCTTGCACAATGGAGGTAGGAAGCACTTGATCTTTGTCATCTTCAACATCAATCACCTCTCTAGGCCTCAAATCACCAATATCCATGTTCTTCATTGCATCGGCTAATTGAGTGCCTCTCACATCATCTAGATTCTCCTCTTCCTCTTGAGAGCCATTGGTTTCATCAAACTCAACATCATGCACCTCCTCAAGAGTACCACTAGCCAAATTCCAAACTCTATAAGCTTTGCTAGTAGTGGAGTATCCAAGCAAGAAGCCTTCATCACATTTATTTTCAAATTTGCTTAATCTAGTGCCTTTCTTCAATATATAGCATTTGCAACCAAAAACCTGAAAGTATGCAATGTTGGGCTTTCTTCCATTCAAGAGCTCATATGGTGTCTTCTCCATCATTGGGTGACAATAGAGTCGGTTGCTATAGTAGCAAGCCGTGTTAATTGCTTCGGCCCAAAAAGAATGACTCACATTGTATTCACTCAACATTGATCTTGCCATGTCAATCAAGGTTCTATTCTTCCTTTCAACAAGACCATTTGATTGTGGAGTGTACTTGGCCGAGAATTGATGCCTAATGCCAAATTCATCACAAAGCTCATCAACTCTTGTATTCTTGAATTCACTTCCATTGTCACTTCTCACTTTCTTGATGGTTGTTTCAAACTCATTGTGTATTCTCTTGACAAATGATTTGAAGGTTGCAAGAGCATCACTTTTGTCACTAAGAAAGAACACCCATGTGTATCTTGTGAAATCATCCACTATCACAAATCCATACTTGTTTCCACCAATGCTTGTGTATGTGGTTGGTCCAAATAAGTCCATGTGCAACAACTCAAATGCCTTGCATGTACTCATGATGCTCTTCTTTAGATGAGTGTTGCCAACTTGTTTTCCGGCTTGACATGCACTACAAAGCTTGTCTTTTCTCAAATGTGACATCTTTCAAGCCTCTAACAAGATCATACTTGACTAACTTGTTTAATTGTTTCATTCCAACATGACCAAGCCTTCTATGCCATAACCAACCCATGCTAGATTTAGTGAGCAAGCATGTTGAAAATTGAGCTTCACTAGCATTGAAATCAACCAAGTATAGATTCTCATATCTAAAGCCTTTGAATATCAAGTTAGAGCCATCTACACTTATGATCTCTACATCATCAACTCCAAATATGCATTTGAAACCAAGATCACAAAGTTGAGCTACGGATAGCAAGTTGAAGTTCAAGCTCTCTACTAGTAGCACATTGGAAATGCTCAAGTCATTGGATATAGCAATTTTACCAAGCCCTTTGACCTTGCCTTTGCCATTGTCACCAAATGTGATACTATCAACACCATTCTCATTATTTGGATTGATTGAATTGAACATTCTTGAATTACCGGCCATGTGTTGTGTGCACCCACTATCAAGCACCCAATGCCTTCCTCCGGCTTTATAGTTTACCTACAAAACAAATCAATGTTTTCTTAGGTACCCATACTTGTTTGGGTCCTCGGAGGTTAGTGACTAAGCTTTTTGGTACCCAAATGGCCTTCTTCTTTGGACCCACAATTGGTGTACCAACAAACTTAGCATGCACACCCTTCTCACCCTTGGTAAGCACATAACAAGAATCAAAAGGAATGTAAGGTATATTAGCAATTTTCTTGTTCTTGTTCATTTTGTTGCAATTAAGCTCTAAGTGCCCAACTTGCTTGCATTTGTTGCAATACCGACCATTGCTCTTCACAAAGCTAGGCTTGTGAGTTGCAAAGGCCGCCTTGCCTTTCTTGGGGGTATAGCCTAATCCCTCTTTGTTGAGAGAAAACCTTTGGCTACCCAAGCACTTTAGCAAGCGGGCCTCACCACCATAGGCTTTGCCTAAGGCGTGAGTGAGCTCATCCACCTCTCTCTTGAGAGTCTCATTCTTAACCTTTAGTGTGGTATCACAAGTGACACTAACACTAGAAGTAGAGGTAGAGTTGTTGGTGGTGGATGAAGACCTACAAGAAGAGTTAGTGGCAACAACAATAGGTGGGTTGGGTGATTCCTTAATTAAGTCACATGTTGTGCCCACATCACATGAAACAACAACCTTTTCCTTGTTCTCTTCTAACAACAAGGAGTGAGCTTTCTCAAGCTTGGTGTGAGCCTTGCCAAGCTTCTCATGGGCTTCCACTAGCCTCTCATGATTAGCATTGAGCTCATCAAAGGATTGCTCAAGAGCTTTTAACTTCTTGGCCAATTCTTTGCACTTCTTGTTTTTAGATTGAATAAGAGAATCGGCTTGTTCTAACATGTCCATGAGTTGTTCATTAGTGAATTCATTTTCGTTATCACTATCACTATCATGTTCATGTTTACTTTCACTCTCATCATATTGTACCTTGTGGCCCTTGGCCATGAAGCATGAAGGAGTGTCGAAGAGTGAGGGCTTGTTGATAGCAATGCTTGCAAGCGCCTTGTTCTTGGATGCCTTGTCATCATCACTAGAATCATCATCCGAAGAAGCATCACTATCCCATGTCACAACATAGGATCCACCCTTCTTCTTCTTCTTGAAGACCATCTTCTTGTCCTTCTTTTCTTTCTTGTCCTTCTTGTTCTTCTTCTCATGCTCATCATGATCACTATTGTATGGACAATCCGCCACAATATGATCGGGGCTCTTGCACTTGTAGCATAGCCTCACATATTCCTTGTTCTTGGAGTTGTCCCTTCTCTTTCTTGTATGGTAGCCCTTCTTCTTCATCATCTTGCCAAACTTGCGGACGAAGAGTGCTAGTGCTTCATCATCACTATCATCATTACAGCACTCCTCATCACTTGATTCTTCCTTCTTGGCCTTGCCCTTGTTCTTGCTCTTGGATGAAGAACTAGCTTTGAATGCCACTCTTCTTCTTATTATCATCATCATCCTTCTTCATGACCTCATCATCATCATTGTCATTGTATTGATCTTCGGTCATGACATCTCCAAGTACCTCATTGGGAGATACACCCGTCAATCCACCTCTAAAAATGATTGTTCTCAATGTCTTGAACCTCTTGGGCAAGCACATCAAGAACTTGTGAATGAAGTCCTCATCTTTCACTTTCTCACCAAGGCCCTTGAGATCATTTATGATGACTTGGAGCCTATAGAACATCTCTGGTATAGACTCATCATTCTTCATCTTGAAGTTGGATAGCTTGTCCTTGAGCATATACAATTTGGGACTTTTTACCGTTGTAGTGCCCTCATATGTTTCTTCTAGCCTTGTCCACACTTCACTTGCTCTCTCAAGATCTTTGACTTGTTCAAATACCTTTGAATCAATGCCATTATAGATTGTGTTGAGAGCCATTGTATTGCATTGCTTGTTTGCTCTCTCATTGTCAGTGGAGTTAGCGGGGTCAAGGATCACAAAATCATTCTCCGTGACTTCCCACACTCTATCATTTATTGATCCAAGGTACATTTTCATTTTTCTTTTCCAATAGTCAAAAGAACTTGTGCCATCAAAGAACGGTGGTTTGCCCCCAACATGGTTGAACACTATTTGAGCCATAATTTGAGCACCGAGGTTGTTAAGCCTTCACAAAAGGTGACCACGGCTCCGATACCACTTGAAAGGTCCTAATATGGCTAGAGGGGGGGTGAATAGCCTATTTAAAAATTCTACAAATTCACTAGAGCAAGAGGTTAGTAAATAACAAAGCGAAGCTTTTTGCTCTAGCTCTAAAATGGTGTTTGCAAGCCACCTATCCAACAGTTCTAGTTGATATGATCACTAGGCACACAAGAGCTATGTCTCTACTTACACTAGAGAGCTACCTAAAGTTTCTATACAAGTATGTAAGCTACTCTAGTTTGCAAGAAAGTAAGAGAGAAGGTTTGATCTTTATACCGACGTGTAGAGGGGATGAACCAATCAATAAAATGAAGTCCAATCACCGGGAGAAATCCAATCAACAAACACAATGAAGACACACAATTTTCTCCCGAGGTTCACGTGCTTGCCGGCACGCTACGTCCCCGTTGTATCGACCAACACTTGGTGGTTCGGTGGCTAAGAGGTGTAGCACGAACCTCGTCCTCACTAGGACACCACAAGAACCAACCCACAAGTGAGGTAACTCAATGACACGAGCACTTTACTAGAGTTACCTTTCGGCTCTCCGCCGGAGAAGGTACAAGACCCCTCACAATCACCGGGAGATGGCCACGAACAATCACCAACTCGTGCCAAAGCTCCTCCGCTGCTCCAAGCCGTCTAGGTGGCGGCAACCACCAAGAGTAACAAGAAAAACCGCAGCTAGAACGATCCCCAAGTGCCACTAGATGCAATCACTCAAGCAAATGCACTTGGAATCACTCCCAATCTCACAAAGATGTTTAATGTATGAAGGAGATGAGTGGGAGGTGTTTGCTTAGGCTCACAAGGATGTCAAGTATGCTAGAATGCCAAGAGTGTGAGCCCCAAGCCGGCCAAACATGTATTTATAGCGCCTCAAACAAATAGAGTCGTTGGCTCTTTCACTGGGCGAAATACGGGGTTACCGGACGCTCTTAAAGGGGCACCGGACGCTCAACACCTGCGTCCGGTGCTCCAGAAGCGGCCACTTGTCACCTTCTGAAACTCTCGTGTCAGAGTCTAACGGTCACCTGCAGTGCACCGGACGCTGAGCAAGTTGGCACCGGACGCGTCTGGTGCACACCGGACTCATGCGCAGATAGTTCCGCAAACCTGCGGGTCACCGGACGCTAAGCACCGGTAGCGTCCGGTGCTCACCGGACCCATGCGCAGAGAGGGTCGCAAAACGCCCGCACACCGGACGCTACCTGAGCGTCCGGTGCTTCCAGTCAAACACTCCGACCGAAGTCAGATAGCACCGGACGCGTGAACAGGAGCTCCCCAGCGTCCGGTGCTTAACCCTAGCACCACAGCACACCGGACGCTCAGCCTCAGCATCCGGTGCCTCAAAGGCCAGCGTCCGGTGAGTGTTTCTCCGCGACTTCTCCAAATTTTCCCACCGGCGTAATAGAAAATATGCACTTTATTTTCTCGAAAAGCACCAAAACCCGCCTCGCAAGCTCGGCGGGAGGGAGAGAGGAACCCATCCTCTCTCTACCCTTCAAACTCCACCTCCTTCTCAAAGTGTGCCAACACCACAACGTGTGTACCAACAAGTGTGCACGTGTGTTAGCATTTTCACAAACAATTTCTTTGAAGGAGTTAAGTTAGCTCACTAGGTTCTAAATGCATGCACACGAATAATGACACCTAGTGGCACTTGATAACCGCTTAGCCAAAGAATTCCCCTCTTTATAGTACGGCTATCTATCCTAAATGTGATCACACCCTCTATGGTGTCTTGATCACCAAAACCAAAACCCTAAGCAATACCTTTGCCTTCATCTCCATAGGGTTTTGTTT
Source organism: Sorghum bicolor (assembly GCF_000003195.3). Lineage (NCBI taxonomy): Eukaryota > Viridiplantae > Streptophyta > Magnoliopsida > Poales > Poaceae > Sorghum > Sorghum bicolor. The sequence continues at coordinate 10,567,308 of NC_012873.2, read as the reverse complement.
TTCTCTTTCTTCTTTTCCAAGTTGAGCACTTGATCATCTTGTGGTCATCACCATCATCACCATGATCATCACTTGCTCCATCACTTGGTATGTACCAACCTCATTAAGTCTACACACTTAGCATAGATGTTAGTACTAGGGTTTTATCAATTATCTAAAACCAAACTAGGGCTTTCACCGAGTCCGCTGGAGACCGAAACACGGGCCTCGTGCCAGGCTGATGGGCTCGGGCTGCATGCCTATATATAGACATGGCAACGTCGCCCCCTCTGATCTGAATGGTGGCGGTGAACCCATCCTTTTCTCTCGCTTGGCAACAGCGAGCCCCACCCCCTCTCTCAGTGCGGCACTGGCAAAGCTCGGGCGTCCTCTCTCGGTGTCACTGCCGAGGGCCTGATCTCCCTCCCCCAGCATGGTGGCGGCAGAGCTCAGCCCCTCTCTTAGCCCGACGACGCGGTGGACGTCTGTGTGTATTTAAAGAAATCCAAACAAAATATAAAATGCGAGAAAATGTCCGTTTCTCAAATGAAACACACCAATTATATAAATTATTATTGTCTACACAGTAACACCGGCAACTCTTGGAGTTTTGCTACTTGGAATTGGAATGTCAATTAATACAAATCGTGGTCCGAGTAAGAGCATTCCCAACCGTTTTGCAAATAGACTTTACATTCATGCATTTGCAAAAAAAAAAATCTTAAAAAACTATAGAACATATACCGACGTCGGCCGGCGCTAGACACGAAATCAATGGGCCCAGTTACGGTTACGGCGTGTAGAATGTTTCTGCTTCTGCGATGGTTCCCTTCTCCTCTCAAGTCTACGGTTTCGTTTTCTCAAGTCTCAACTATCCAAAATTCTTGCATCGACGACTTTCGACCTGTGACTTGTGACTTGTGAAGAAGCCCGGCCACAAGTACCACGTACGCGGCTTCGATCATCTCTCCGTTGTTGGCTTGTTGCCATTCCGCGCGGGCACGAACAACCTCGTAAATTCCCCATGAACTTCTGTGCAGTTTTCCCAGTCATCTCTTATTATCATCATATCATGCCCTCCGATCCATCGGTGAATTCAACTTGGTTGCCGCGAAAATCTGTCAACCATCGCTAGCTAGCTCGGCCAGACGCACCACGCACGCGGGTCGCGGTCGCCATGGATTGCTGCCTCCGCGTGTACGGGCTGGCCATCGCCAACATGGTGTGCGTCGGCGGCACGGGCTTCCTCGTCTACGCGCTCGTGAAGCTCGCGAGGACGCCGCACAGACACAGCACGGCCGGCATCGTCGTCGTGTCCATCTTCCTCGTCTTCTGGCTCGCCCTCAACGCCACCATCTACCCGGCCTTCTGCGGCTCACTCTTCCCGTGGTCCACGCTGGGGCGGTGCCTGGCGCCGCCGCTCACCGCGGTCCGCTGGCTGCTCTGCTTCCCCTGCAGGTGCGCGCGGCGTCGCCTGATGCGCGGTGGCGGCGGCGACGACGAGCGCGCCGGCGCCTTGCCGCAGTTCATTGTGCAGAGTCACCACCAAGCAGGCTACAGCATCGGCATCGGCATCGGCGGCGTGCTTCCACGGGAGCCACCGGCTGGTAGCCGCAGAGCGCGGGGAGTGGCCGCCGCCACGGCCACAGCTGCCGACATCATCCCGACGTCGTACGAGCAGCCGGACGGCGGCGACGGCTCGCCGGACTGCGCCGTGTGCCTTGGCGCCGTGGAGAAGGGGGAGATGGTCAAGCGGCTGCCGGTGTGCCTGCACAAGTTCCACCAGGAGTGCATTGACCTGTGGCTACGCAACCACTCCACGTGTCCAGTCTGCCGGTGCAACGTATTCGCACCGCTGCCGGACCAATTAGTGTGAATTTGTTCTAGCCATTTTTTTGTCTCGTCTGCTGCAGCCGAAATCGACTTAGCTTGTTTAATTTCTTGAATCGATCACGAAATGCACAGCACCAACACATGTAAAGAAAAGGTATGTATAAAAGAAGAATTGATTTTATACATTTCTTTCCAAGACCGCATAGGTAGGATCCTCAGGGTTGCTCTGTTGCATTTTTGTGTTTTCATCCAATTGTGCCGACGTGTTAGTATTTTTTAGATGGTTCTCTGGTATAGATGGAAATAAACTTTTGTCTACACACTACGTGAAAAAAGCACTAAGAAAAAAGCACTAAGAGAACGTCACCTCTTTTCACTGTAGAGGCGGCTGGCTTTGGAGCCACCCTTACAGTGGCTCGGACGGGACTCAACTAGACACCCACCCCTACAATGGCCACTGTAAGGGCGGCTAGTGTTATGAGCCGCGCCTTACAGTGGTAGGTCACAGTAAGGGCGGTTGAATCATCGACCGCCCTTACAGTGGACTACTGTAGGGGCGGCTTAATCACCAGCCGCCCCTACAGTGGTTTTAGACAAAATTAGTCAAATAAGACACTAAATGATCTCAAATGAAAAACTTTTGAATAATAAGATTGTACAACTCACCAAGATCTACATTTATTATATAGTTTATTTTTACATTTGGGAAAGTGTTAATAAACACTAGTCATGGGGTGGCTCAATCCCAAGCGGCCCCTTTGGACAAACTTGGTGAAATGAGACACTAAATAACCTCAACTGAAAAAAATGAATACAAAGGTGTTAGAACTCACGAAGATCTACATTTGATACATAGTTTTGTATTCATGACTTTTGTATTCGAGACAATCTAGGGTTCAGTCAAAGTGTATTTTTTGTTAAAATCCAAGATTTGACTTGGTCAAACTAGGTCAAATGAGGCACTAAACGACCTCAAATGAAAAGGTTTTAATACAAAGGTGTTATAACTCATCAAGATCTATATTTGATACATAATTTATTTTATCATTTAGAAAAGTTTTAGTAAACTCTAGTCACATGTTTTAAAAATCCAAGATGTGACTTAGTCAAACTTGGTCAAATAAGGCACTAAATGACCTCAAATGAAAAACTTTTGAATACAAGGGTGTTAGAACTTATCAAGATCTAGATTTGATACATAGCTAATTTTTGCATGCGAGAAAGTGTTAGTAAACACTATTCACAAAGTCTTGAATCTCATATAGACTTTATGAAACTATAGGTGAGACTTGTGGATTTAGAACTACACTTTTCTAACACTTTGTCAAATGCAAAAATAACCTATGTATCAAGTGTAGATCTTGATTAGTGGACCAATCTTGGTATTCATGACTTTTCGAATTGAGACCATCTAGGGTTTCGAAAACTAGCATGTAGGTGTGAAAATTTCAAAATTCAAATTTTTAGTGGTTCAAACTTTGTTAAATGAAAAGTTGACCATTACACCAAATGTAGATCTGGATGAGTTTGATATTCTTTGTATTCATTACTTTTATAGTTGAGACCATCTACGGTTCAATCAAAGTGTATTTTTTGTTAAAATCCAAGATTTGACTTGGTCAAACTAGGTGAAATGAGGCACTAAACGACCTCAAATGAAAAAATTTTAAATACAAAGGTGTTATAACTCATCAAGATCTATATTTGATACACAGTTCATTTTACCATTTAGAAAAGTTTTAGTAAACTCTAGTCACATGTTTTAAAAATCCAAGATGTGACTTAGTCAAACTTGGTCAAATAAGGCACTAAATGACCTCAAATTAAAAACTTTTGAATACAAGGGTGTTAGAACTTATCAAGATCTACATTTGATACATAGATAATTTTTGCATTTGAGAAAGTGTTAGTAAACACTAGTCACAAAGTCTTGAATCTCACATAGACTTTATAAAACTATATGTGAGACTTGTGGATTTAGAACAATACTTTCCTAACACTTTGTCAAATGCAAAGATAACCTATGTATCAAATGTAGATCTTGATGAATGGACCAATCTTGGTATTCATGACTTTTTAAGTTGAGACCATCTAGGGTTTCGAAAACTAGCATGTAGGTGTGAAAATTTTAAAATTCAAATTTTGAGTGGTTCAAACTTTGTCAAATAAAAAGTTGACCATTACACCAAATGTAGATCTTGATGAGTTTGATGTTCTTTTTATTCATTACTTTTGTAGTTGAGACCATCTAGGCTTCAGTCAAAGTGTATTTTTGTTAAATCCAAGATTTGACTTGGTCAAACTTGGTCAAATGAGGCACTAAATGACCTCAAATGAAAAAGTTTTGAATACAAATGTGTTATAACTCATTAAGATCTATATTTGATACACAATTCATTTTACCATTTAGAAAAGTTTTAGTAAACTCCAGTCACATGTTTTAAAAATCCAAGATGTGACTTGGTCAAACTTGGTCAAATTAGGCACTAAATGACCTCAAATGAAAAACTTTTGAATACAAGGGTGTTAGAACTTATCAAGATCTATATTTGATACATAGCTATTTTTTGCATTTGAGAAAGTGTTAGTAAACACTAGTCACAAAGTCCTGAATCTCACACAGACTTTATGAAACTATATGTGAGACTTGTGGATTTAGAACTACACTTTCCTAACACTTTGTCAAATGCAAAAATGACCTATGTATCAAATGTAGATCTTGTTGAATTATACAACTTTGTTAGTGATGACTTTTTTAGTTGGAATCATTTGCTATTTCAAAATCTTGTTTGAAGTTGTCATTTTTTAAATTTAAAATTTGAATTCTTGAAACAATGTCCGATGGAGAAATGGCCTAAATAAAAATTGAATATACTGATGAGTTTTACAAATTTATGGTTTATGACTTTTCATTTGAAGTCATTTGCTTTCCAAAAATTTTGTAATAGTTCTCATATTTTGAAATTCAAATTTTGAATTGTTTCTACTAACTCATATGAAAAAAGGACCAAAATGAAATCTGTAGATATCAATGAGTTCTACTACTTTTCTGCTGACAAAATTTCTGTTTAAATTTATTTTTATTATCTTATATAATTTAAGACATTTCTACCAGAAAACGAAAATAAAAAAAAGAAAATAGTCTTGGGTAAAGACCTCTCCATTTTAGCCCAAAATGAGAGATAGGCCCAATATCTCTCATAGGCCTAGCTGCAACTTCGTTTGATAGCAGCCATCCATCTCTCAATCCGATGGTTGAGAACATTGTTTTCTGGGAAACCCTAGTTTCTCTTCACCACACGCACCGAAGCAAACCCTCCATGTTATCTCCTCCCGTAACCGTGGTCTCTCTCTCGGTCTTCTCTCTAGCGGGCTCCCTCTCTCTCGATGCCGACGCTGTTCCCTACTGCTCCTCCCATGGTGACATTACTTGCTTCTAGCTCCTCCGCGTGTATCACCGGTGCCCCCTCCTCTTCCTCCTTGTTTTGCGTGCGCTCACACTAGGTAGGCCGTCGTGCCCTGCCGGGCTGCTGGGGATGGATGGGCGCACCGCCGACGCCAGGCAGGCCGCAGCTGCGCACCACACAGCCACTGCTGGCCATGCCGCCACCGAGCCCCTGGCCAGGGGTGTGATGTTGTCTGTGCTGTCCCCTTCCCCTCACCATCATGCTCTTCTGATCACTGCAGATCCAGATAGACAGATCCAGATGGGCATGCATCGACGTGGTGAGCTCCTTCCATGATGGTTTTGTGCCAGCCTTGTTATGTGCTACAAATTGGGGATCTGTCCCTCGGTAATTTCTGATCCATGGCTACCCCTTGTTATGTGCTGTAAATTGGGGATCTGTGCTGCAAGTTAGGGTTGCCCCTCGGTAATTTCTGATCCATGGCTAATCCATATAGATTTAGAGAAGAAAGTTAAATATTAGTAGCTCTGTTAGCATCACTTTCCGCATCAATTAAATATTAGTGATAACATGTCTGATGTTTTTTACGAGCTGTGAATACTATTGTTTGCACATATTAAATAATAAACAGATATTGAAAATAAATAATCTGGAATATTTGCTCAACATTATAGATCTTGCGCTCCAAAGTTCAAGTTCATCTAGAAGGTACTTTCCCCATCTTGTAACTGCTCCTAGTAATACTTGCTCTTCAGTGGTAATCTCGAATATTTGTTTGAAATTTCTCTTTATTTCTATATTTCATGGTTTTCTGCTTTGGGTTAGCAAGCAAACATTGCATTTTATGGCTGTGTAGTTTTAGTTCTTCGATGCTAGTCCATGTTTTAGTTCTACCTGTCAGCACTACATCTTTCTTAACCGAGTCAAGCCTACACATCAGGCAGTCACTAGAAAACATACAAATCTAAAACAGATTTCCACCTTTTTTAGGTTTGGTCTTTGAGTAGAAGCATATTATATGCTGGATAATGTTGATGACTGCTGCTATAAAGTTCTGTGCAATCGTTATCTCTCACTTGCATTTCTTGTCTGATGTAGACTATGAACTTGTTCTATAAATTCAACAGACTGAAGGAGGATGATAATTTTTTTAGGGGCCATCTAAGGATCTATGTAGGCAATGCCATTTGCCAACAACACCGTTTACTGAATTTGTGTAATGACATACTGCCAATCGTTAACTAAAATATATCATCTTGTTGTAGTTACTTTGTTTAAACGGCACATGCTCCCCTTAAATATTGTAGTTTAGATGAAACTAATAGGATAAACTAACTCTATTTAGCTTACCTTGTACACAGGACTGCAGACAGCTCATGCGTACTTCACTACTTCTATTTAGGGTAGCTTAGAATTAGGAAAACATGTGCTGCTCTATTTTCTATTGTTCCTTGATCGATGCAATCAATAGATGCATACTGTGCAAGAAGTAATGAACTCTAGTATCTTCATTTTGATTTGCGACTTGTGAGGTTTTTACCCTATGATACTGTTTGGAACCTGGAACCTAGAACGTGCCTGACTATAGTTTAGTGACTTGTGTTGTGAGGTTTTGCCTTATGAAGTTTACATAACAGACTACAACCACTGTTTTGTGTAGGGCAATGATTCAACGTGTGCGAACTCACAAGTTGAAGGTAGAGAATGATGCTCTAAAGTTACCTTTGAATTAATAGAACATGATAATGATGTGCAATAGTGCATAGTCTGTTCCTTACCAATGAACTAGAATTTCTTTTGCATGTATCTATCTGACATATGTTTCTTTGAGGTATAGTTACTAGATTCATAAATAGTAAATTAGTTTTCTATTAATTTCTATTATACTAAAATTAATTAGAATGCACTGTACTTGGTTCTTGTTCTCAACAATATATATCCTCCTTTCAACCTAGTTTTGATTTTTAAGAGATAAGTTTTGATTTTTAAGATAGAATTGTGTACCGCTAGCAAGATTTGGTCGCTGGAGATCGTTCTCATTTCTTTGCGCCTCTGAACACAGGAAGCCAAATATTTGCTGTTGCTAGAGCTGAGCCAGATGTAGGACGAGGACATAGTAAATTAGTTTTCTATTAATTTCTATTATACTAAAATTAATTAGAATGCACTGTACTTGGTTCTTGTTCTGAACAATATATATCCTCCTTTCAACCTAGTTTTGATTTTTAAGAGATAAGTTTTGATTTTTAAGATAGAATTGTGTACCGCTAGCAAGATTTGGTCGCTGGAGATCTATTGTTAAGTTCTCATTTCTTTGCGTCTCTGAACACAGGAAGCCAAATATTTGCTGTTGCTAGAGCTGAGCCAGATGTAGGACGAGGACACCATTGATCTACAAGGCTGAGCTTGTAAGGCAAGGATCTTATTTCTTGCTCTTCAGTGATGGATTTTGATTGTAGTTCTAGCTAGCTAGTATATTAGATTTCTTTATGGATTTTTAGATCTGTAGAAAGAGTGGAACTTGTGGATTTGACAAACTTGTGAAACTTGTTATGATAGAACTTTTGAATTTGTAAATTTGATGGTGGAATTGAAATTTGATGTTTGTGATGTGATCTGGTCAGATTTAATATTATATATATATGCTATGTTGTGGTTAGATTAGATTTGAAATATATATATATATATATATATATATATATATATATTAATGCCCGTACGTTGTTACGGGTTTTAAAATCCACGTACTCTATGTTTTTTCATTGTTATTTTATTATTTTGTTTTTTCTGTCTATATTCTTACTTTTTCATTTCTTTTCAGTTTTTGTTTTTCGATTTTATTTTATTTTTTGTCATTTCCTTATTCTTTTCTTGTTTTAATTTTACCTTTTATTTTCTTTTTATTTTGGTTTTATTTTTATTGTTCTTCCTTGTTTCTATTTATTTTTCTTTTTTTCTCAGATTTTCTATGTTTCTTGAAATTCTTATTTTATATTTTTATTTCCTTTTAATCTTATTTTTATCCTTATTTAAATTATTCATTAATTTTATTTGCTTTATGCACTTTTTATCATTTGTTAATTATGTTTGTTTTTATATTTTTTTCTTAGTAATTTTATTTTTTATTTTATTTTCTATATATGTGATATTTATGTAGTATATATTTAGTGTTCTTTGTTGTGTTATGTTATGTTTACGTAGTATACATGTGATGTTCTATGATGTTTTTTATGGTGTTCACTTAGTATACATGTAATCTATAATAGATGTGATATTCTATAATATATTTAATGATGTTCTATAATGTATTTAGTGATGTTAATATTCTATAAATATATTTACGATATTTGAAAAGTAACCCTTTGATATTATTTGAAATTTTTCTCTATTTTGTGTTTTTATTATTTTTCTTATGCTTTTTACTCTAGATTTTTTTTATTTTTATCTATGTCATGTATTTATGTATTTTTATGTATATTGTAATATCAGTTTCATAAACCTAAACCTAAATACTATTCTTCTAAATCGATAACATTTTTTACGAAGACAGAACATTGTCTATTGAACCTAGAATATTGTCTCTACTTAATAAAAGAAAATATTTTATCTTTATAAGATAAATATTCATTAATAAAATTTTATATAAATATATCCATGTGTGATCTTGTTTTCAAGGATAGCGTGTCATCGCACAGTAAAAAAGACCACCAAAGGGATGGGAGTTGTGGATGGGTCATCTCTATAATTTTTAGTTGTAGAGATAAATATTTATTAATAAAAATAAAATTTTATCTAAATATATCCATGTGTGATCTTGTTTTGAAGGATTTGTTATGAGAAATTTAATGGTGCAATCGAAATTTAAGTTATATCTTCAGTTTAAAAGTTATGACTTTTTTAAATTTGCTAAAACAATTTTGCATGCATGGGTGAGTGGGGCATGGGTTGATGGAATAGCCTATCATGACTAAAAGGGATGAGAGTTGTGGCTTCACCATGGGTATGATAGACGGATCCTTTTCATAATTTTTAGTTGTATATATATATATATGTTGTGCTGACTGTCCTATTTGATTATTGTAGCTTTTATTTTTTTTTGCTGAAAATTAACTGTAAGGGCGGCTCTAGATTGAGCCGCCCTTACAAATGCACACAATAGGGGCAGCTGAAAACATTAGCCGCCCTTACAGTGGTCATTAGTAAGGGTGGCTGGTGTTCCTAGCCGCCCTTACAGTGGACCAGTGTAAGGGCGGCTGGTGTTGAACCGCCCTTACAGTAGAATCCCCTGTAATAGCGTTTGCATAAGGACGGCTGAGCCAGCCGCTCTTATAAAGCTTTTTTAGCTGCTCCTACTGTACCTGACTGTAGTAGTGACAAGATTATCCTCACCTTCGTTAATTTGCAGCTCAGAATAGACTAAAACTATTCCTAGCCTGAAACTATTCGATAATTTATACTAGCCTTCCAAACGATAGCGAGTGATTAACGATAGTATATTTCGTCCTCTAAAGAAAAAACAAAATTATTTCGTCACCACAAACACATCACGCCATATTAATATTTAATATTAGCAACACTACGAAAAGCTTTGGAGTGGGACGTGGAAGGTGGAACATCTCTTTTGCCATTTCGCGGACGAAGACACCAATGAAATTCTATCATCTTTAATCCCTCCTGTCACTCCAGCCAGCACTCGGTGTGTATATCAAGAGAAGCAGGTAATTGATAAGCATTCAGGGCACAAAGCTCTCACAGCCGCTGCAAAGGTGAGCCACACACCGGCCGCAGAGACATGGCGTGCTTCAACAGCTCCATCCGCGTAATGATACTGGTTTTCATCAACACGGTGGTCATCGGCGGCACTGCCTCCATCATCTACACGTTCGAGCGGGGCATAAAGGCACCCCAGGTCATCCTCATGTTCTTTGGCTTATTCAACGCCACCATCTACCCCATCTTCTGCCTCACGCTCTTCCCGTGGTCCAGTCTAGGGCGTTGCCTGTGTCGCGTCGGTGTGCTGCTCTGCCTGCCGTGGGGCCGCATGCGCCGGGCCTGGAGCGCCGCCGCCGCCGGCGACCACGACGGCGGCGATAGTGGCTTTGGTTTGCCGGAGATTGTGGTGCAGAGACAGGGCCAGCAGGTCAGGAACGTGTTTCCTAGGGAGGCGGCGCCACCGCTTCCCGGCGAAGTAGGACCTGGTAGAGCTGTCGTCGTTGCTGCCGGCGACGACGACATACCTGCGTACGCGTACGAGCAGCAGGCCGGCGGCGGCGCGGTGCCGGAGTACGGCACGCCGTCGTCGGCAGAGTGCGCGGTGTGCCTAGGAGCGCTCGAGAAGGGGGAGATGGTGAAGAGTCTGCCGGTGTGCTTGCACGTGTTCCACCAGCACTGCGTCGACCAGTGGCTGCACCACCGCCCGACGTGTCCGGTCTGCCGGTGCAACGTCTTCCCTTCACGTACTGCCGCCATTGCCGGGCTAAGTAGTATAGCATGACATTTTTCCTTGTCCTTTTCTCTATAGGGGAAACTGAAAACTTGTATTACAGGGTTTTGCTAACTGTACATTTAGTGATATTTGAGGGTGAGTTGTTTTTTCTTTTATTTTAGATGCCCATAGCATAGTTCACATATATAGGCTTAGTTTAGCACAACTTCTTCGCTAGCTCCGCGAGTTGTTTGAAGTTGCTTTGTACCAAATGGATTTTTTACAAACAGCTTCGCAAATAAGACTACTGATGAAAACCTGTGCTCTCATATGAAAATTGAAGTGGAAATGAAGCCGAAAATAGTAGTTTATTTGTCATCTTCATCTCGTCCTCTAAAGAAAAAACAAAACTATTCTTTTCAAAATGTCATCCATGTATATACGAGTAGGATTTTGTTCTAAAGATTTTATTATAAAAAACTAGTATAATGCCTATGCTAACACCACAGTTTTTCTAAAGAACGCTATATAAGTTATAGTAATTTTTTAGAGTTTTAATTTTAGACAATTGTTTTTTATTGTATATACATTTTGTGAATCATCGGTACATGACACTGTCTCCTATTCCACTCCTCCTTTTGTTCATTAGACATCTCAGTTGTATGTTTTCGTTGTTGAGTAGTCATTGTGGTACTAACATTATTGCCTGCACGTAACATTTTACTTTATATAGTACAGAATATCATATTATTTTTTAGAGGTAATACTTTTTTGAATTATTAAATAATTGTTACCTAGTTGAGCACTTCCAGGGGTAGTGGATGATCCAATACATTTATGGAGATGATCCCATGGGTAGAGTATAATTGGTGTGCTTTGGTCCATATTGTGTGGGATATTTTCCTTGCCCAATATAGTTGGTGTGCTCGGTTCCATATTAGAACAATTATTATCTGCATTTATTATTGGTGTTCAAAAAGGCTCAAGCACGGGATGGATTAATTATGGAATACAAATATAAAATGAAAGAGGATTAAATAACTATTGTTGATGAGGTCGGCAATGTTTAAGTCAAAATGGTGGAAGTGCTATTATTTTGTGATGCAGCCTTCTACCGTGCTCGATATTCACGCTGGTAATCACGTTGTTTCCTATGCTCCCTTCCCTTTCTTCTCCGGCCATCCTCGCTCGACAATCACACTGATACTCATGTTGTCTTCTATTTATCTCCTCCCCTCGTTCATCGGTCATCTCAGCACGACAATTGCGACCTCGCAATGTTTGAGTCCACCTCGATGAGGCCTCATCTAAAGCAGGAATTTTGACGAATTTAGATTAGATTACGAAATTATAAAAAACACCCAATTATTAAAAGCATACCTGTGACGTTGGTGATGTCGCTTAGTGCATTATGTATATGTCCAGGTGTAGACATTGAAGCCACCTGAATGAAAAAAAGGAACTGCAAAAAGGCATTCATGAATTTTATCATTAGACATTGCATGATTATTTAGAGATAACTCATACTATGACCTCATAACTCTGAATTTTCTGAGATCTCAACTTTAATACATTTAGCTACTAATACACTTTTATCAGTTACTTACTGTAGAAATATGCAACCATTTAGATGTACATGCACATAGGTTCAGAAAATCACCATCGCCCATGTGAACCTATATCTAAAACCACGGAACCATCTCTGAAACCACGGAACCATTCAGATGTATATGCATATACTACACGACCATGCATGTTGAGATGAGAATACTGCTACTGGTTTCAGGTTGCCGTCAGGGACCAAAGCAAGATGATAGATGGTTTAATTTATGACATGCAACAGGGGCAACACCTAAGCACAATAATGATCGACGCATACTTGTACCATTAATTACTGCTTGTATTATTTAGAGGAAGATAAAAAAACTGCCCGCACGACAGTAAAACGTAACCTACAGTTGACACTAAAGATCAGTCGCCGATCCGAAGGTCCGATTCCCTGCCATCCGCCGTGTCATTGTGGAGGACAGGAGTAGACGGCAGCGCCGGCGTCACATACGTGCTCTTGGCGGTGTCCTGCTTGTACGTGCTCTGCTTGTACGTAGATCGCCGCTGCGCTGGAAGAGGAAGGGAGGCGTAGATTGTGGTGGCAGGCGGGGTGGATTCAAATGCATGGCAGGCGGAGTGGTTTCAAATGGACGGCAGGCGGGGTGGATTCAAATGGATTCAATTTTGAGATGAACCGTGATTGACCTGGAGAGACTGAGGCGTGAGGGTTGGTTATGGTGGAGATTATTGGGCCGAATTAGTAGGCTGCGGTGGGGTGATTTTGTTTGGAGGTGAGTTTGTCTAGTATAACGGCCCAAGAAGTTTTCAATTATAGTGGAGATATACAATAGTGTAATTGGAATTTAACTTGGATGCTCAATTTGGAAGCTATGTTTTTATTTTTTTTCTCTGAATAGATGACGTCGTTATTTTTTCTAATCTCTACTAAAATTTTCCTTTTGCGTGTGCGTAGAGAATTTCTATGTTTTTTTTTGTTTTAGCAAAGTAGAGAACTGCTACGTGACAACGTCAATTCAATTGCCCAATTCTCCACTGGCCGTGTGCGCTTGCTTCGGCCCAAACGCAAGCAGTAGCCCACTAACGATGGCGCAGCCCAACGATTTACCCGTTCCAGTCGCGCAAGCGACAAGTATAGTGGCATCCTAGGTGGAAGAAAATGGAAATCAGGTTCCTTAAAGACTACTATGAATTGCTCGCACCAGAGCGATTCACGGTGCTGCAGACGTCCTCGCACGTCGACGTGTAGCAGGGCTCTCGCGTGGCTACCCTCGAGCGACCGAGCCCGAGCACGGCTAACATGAGTGTTATCACTGGCGGGTGGACCCTTTGACCCTGCTTCCATACAACCCCACAGGCAGCGACGTAAGGCAGAAGGGAGCATCCAGCTAGCTGGAGCATGGCCTGGGATCCGAGAATCAATCGAACACATACCTTTGCACATGTCTCTCTCCTGGTATTCCTTCTCTATGCCAAATCTACAGCACTATGTGAATTAATCTATTAAGCATAATCATGGACTTTGAATAAAAAAACAAATTACATAGCTCGTCCGATAACTACAAACCGAATCTATTAAGCATAATTAATCTATCATTAGCACATGTGAGTTACTGTAGGCTAATCATTGACTAACTAGGCTTAAAAGATTCATCTCGCGATTTTGAATCAAACTGTGAATTAGTTTATTTTTTTATCTATATTTAATGTTCCATGTATGTGTTCAAAGATTCGATGGAATGGATAAAAATTTTTTATGTGAGGAACTAAACAGGGCTACGTACAAACTATTCCTAATTAGATTGACGCAATGTCTGCTAGGTGAATTGACGTCTCCCTGACACATTGTTATTTTTTTTAAATTTGCGTGAAAAGATTTAGGAATTTATCTATTTTGGCAATTACAGTTTTAGCTATGCTTTCTATGCCGCTAGGTGCTACAAGCACAAAGATACAAGAGCTATAATTCTTCTATGGCCAATAATTTTATATTCACAAATATGTTTGTTCACATCATCTCTGTATACATAGCCTATGATTATTATTCCTTTGATGATCTCTATGTTCTCCTCCTATTGATCTGAGGCATTAGGTATAATGCAATGATGATTACCATTCTTGTTAGAGGAAGTTTAATAACACAGTCCACTTGTTGGCTGTAAGGTTCTTTACAGCCTTCTTCCAGTCCACTCATATAATAGTTAGCTATTCACTATTAATACATGGTCAGAGTTTCTTAGTTCTCGTGCCTAAGCTGGCTGTAAGCTTACAGTCTGCTTCTCCTCTCTCTCCTCACTTCTCTCCTCCACCTCAGCATTTAGCCGGCTTACAGCCCACCATAATACTTGCTCTTATGATTGTCTATTCTCTTATTTATAAACTGAGGCATATCGACAGTGATGACATTCATTATCTTCATATATACTTCGTTGATCCAGTTGGACTTGCACGTTGTCAAGTACTCTTGTATATGCATGGTTTTTTTAATACTCTAATTAAGGTTTGCTAAATGTAATTAGGTAATTACTGCTACGGAGAATGGTTTTGACGAGGATGATCCCACCCAATCTATGAAGCTTTGTGTGATCTCTTTATGTTCTCGCCCAGAGCATCCCCAACAAGTTTGCATAATTCACTTGGCAAATTTCTGGATTTGCCAAGTCTAAACCCCAAATGCCAAGTGAACAAAAAGGTATACTCCAACAAGTTGGCATTTGGGCTTGGCAAATTGAAAACTAAAGGCCCACATGTCTTAATTTTTTTGGTGGGTCCGGTTCCAGGCATCAGAAAGCCGCCGTACTCCTTCGTCTTCCGATCCTCGCTTCGCATGCATGCCGTCGCACCTTCCTCAGCCGCGCGCCCCCTTCTTCCTCCTCAGCCGCGTGCCCCTTCTCCTTCTCCTCCATAGATCCGATCCAGGCCTTCTCTCCCTCTCTCGAACTCCATCTTCTCCAACCATCCACCATGCCAAGGAAGAGATCCCGTGCTCGAAGTCAGCAGCTAGAAGATTCTTCATCTGATGACGACGTCCTTCTCCTCTCCTCGGCTGCTCAAATCTCGAGCAATCTGTTGAACAACCGCAAGAGAAGGCCCGGAGGTTCTGTCCCTGGTCATCGGGTAATTTATCGTGATAGAGAAGGTGGCCATAAAAGGATGTTCCAAGATTATTTGGCCGATAATCCAACGTATGGTGAAGATATTTTCCGTCGAAGGTATATAGTTTCATCTACACATCAGATTTGTTTGTAGTATGTGCTTTCTTATTTCTTTTGCTTAAATATGTCCTAGCTATCACATCGGATATGTACTCTTTTCTTCAGGTCCGACGGCGCGGGGTAGAAGAGAGCACGCGGTCTTGCGCGGGGTGATGGAGAGAGGAAAGGAAGAGGCCGGCACGATGAAATAGGGAGGCGCGATCTGTTTCCTTGTAGGACCGTGGGAAAAAAGGAAAGGCCGAGAGGTTTTCGCGCGCGCGGGACAACAGGAAACGCCCGAAAAAACATCGATGCCAAGCGCTCGAGTGCGCGCAAATATGCGCCGGGAAGGGCTGGTTTTGCCAACCTTGACAATTTGCCAAATCCATTTGCCAACTTGTTGGAGGATGGATTTTGTGGTTTTGCCAAAAATCAAGATTTGCCAAGTGCATTTGCCAACTTGTTGGAGATGCTCTAAGTCAGCCCATCACCACTGATTCATGATTCTTGTTTCTCTATGAGGCTTTGTGATCTCTTTAGTCTTTACACAGTTCTCTCACCCTGGTAAGTCAATGCATAACCACTTATTCGTGGTTCTTGTTTCTTTGTTGTGCATATTCCGACTCAAGTTGGGCTAGATGCGGGCGCACATGCACGGATGGTATTGGAATTGGAAGTGTACACGGTGGTAATAAAAGAGGTGTACGAGGCACGTGTCGTTGTTTGAGCTAGTAGCAGAGAGCTCAGCATGGACTAGACACTTCTAAGGATATATAATATGTGGTCGGGTGAAGCCGGTGTATAACATGTCGTATCCTATACCTAAAGAACGTGAACATACAAATACAAGCTGTACATGTATAACAAATGGAATTATGTGGCATATAAAGATACAAACAATTCATAACTCAATCTGTCATGCCCTATATTATAGTGGCAAACTGTACTCTTTTCTTTTTGCTGGCCCGAAATTGCTGTTGGGCATGTGCTTTATCATCTTCTGATGGTAGGGCGCGCAAAGCGCGCAAGAGTTTCTAGTAGAGATAAAAAGCTATTCTCACGTGTGGTTTCCAATGTCATTAATATTAACTAAAACACATGAAATTTATGAAACTGAGAGAAGAGTTAGATTTCATCCTCATGAAACATGATATACATAGTACCTACTGCTATATAATTAAAACAAAACATGAGAGGAGTTAGATTTCATCTCGAGGACTTTTGAAGATCTCATGTTGTCGTTGCTACCGAAATTGCACAAATATGTGTTTCTAGGATTCGAATCTGAGACCTCAATATTCAGGTTCTCCCAAGCACCTATACTATCTGTATGTGATGTTTATGACTATACAATTGATATCATCCTTTTAACTACATAATTTTGATTTATATTATATATTTAACACTTTAAATGATCTCCAATAAAAAAAATAACTACAAAGTCATAGACCTGGTTGAGTACAATATTTTTTATGTTGACTTTGTCTTTATTCGATACTATTAACTATCTCAAATCATATCCCAGAATTTATATTGAATTTAAATTTATTTGGATATGTAAACCATCTCAAACTAAAAAAAAATATCAACTACAAAGTGCTAGATTTGAACTCTACAATTTTGATATAAGCAGATTTTATCTTAATCTGACCTTATATAAAAAAGTTATGATTTTCTACTGGTTGAAGCTATGATCCGACAGTCACCTATCACTATCCGAAGTCATGAAGCGGTAGCTATAAACTTATCAGCACCAATTCTAAGACAATCAGCAGTGACTATCTGGTCTGGCATAATGACCTTAGTATCGGGACTCATAAGTTTATAACTATCGGCTCGTGACTTGAACTGCAGTGATAGCCCCAAATCGAGAACATATGGCCGGCAAAGGACTCAATTTTGGGTTATATATAGGATCGAGCTTTTTTTTTCAATTGACTGTTAAAGATAAATTGAAAATCGACGTGGTGATAGTTCTTGAAATTGAAATCGATGCAAACCAATCAGTTGGATGAGGGACCAGGGACCATATAAATTGACTCGCTAATAATCGAGTCAAGACAGAATATCGAAGGTCTAAGTGTTAATTTGGTTCGTTCGCTCGCTCTCTGAGATTTGCTTCCGCCTGCACGAACCAAGCAGTTAGTTGACTACTTGACTTGGATAAACGACACGGTTTCAAGTCTAACCCATCACTTTCAACATTTCGCGAGCTATCACACGGAGAGTAAGGGCACTCCCAATGCAAGACTCTATCGTAGAGTCCAAGATAATTAATTAGATATTACTCGGAAATTCCCGGAAGATACTTTGAGCTCACCTCTCTTTATTATCATCATCATGTCACGCGTCAGTCACACGCTCTAGTGCAGTTGAGCTTCAGCATCCTCGTGGTGTGTACAGCTACACGTACTACAGCCATGGATTGCTTCGTCCGCTTGTTCGGGCTGGCCATCGCCAACGCGGTGTGCATCGGCGGCACGGGCCTCCTCATCAACGCGCTCGTCGGGCGCGCGCGGAAGCCCCACAACACGAGCGACATGGCCGCGCTCTCCGTCTTCCTCGTCGTCTGGGTCAGCATCAGCGCCTGCGTCTACCCTGCCTTCTGCGGCGCGCTCTTCCCGTGGTCCGCGCTGGGGCGGCTCCTGTGCTCGCCTCAGCGGGGCCTCGCCTGGCTGCTCCGCCTGCCGTGCCGGTGCGCGCGCACGGCGGGAGCCCGGCTGCGGCACCGGACTAGCAGCGGCGGCGGCGGCGGCGCTTCTGCTGCTGCTGCTGCTGCTGCTGCCTCTAGTTCTTTGCCACGGTTCGTGGTGCGAGAGGACGAGAAGAAGGCCATGCTGCCATGTATGTGCTTGCGCGGGAGCCGCCGGTGCGGGGTGGGGCGCGGGTGGTCGCCGTGGACGACATCCCGGCGTACGAGCAGGAGGAGGAGGACGTGATGAAGCGGCCGGACGACAGCCCGTCGGAGTGCGCGGTGTGTCTAGGCGAGGTGGAGAAGGGGGAAATGGTGAAGCGGCTGCCGGGGTGCCTGCACATGTTCCACCAGCAGTGCATTGACTTGTGGCTGCGAGACCACTCGACATGCCCGGTGTGCCGTTACAACGTCTTCTCTACGGTGCTACAAGTAGCATGACGTCCTTCCTACTCATTTTCATTTTCTAGGATCTTCATAGTGACGGCCAACAACGGAAAGCTGAATATGTAAGGGCGTGTTTAGATCCTTTAGTCTCTAGACTAGAGTGTATAGCCCCTTTGATAGAGGGACTAAGACGGTCTCCAACAGCCCTTACCTAAATGTGAGATGTATTTGATGTTTTGGGTCCTACACAATAAAAAGGTCGAGCACCCAAAATTTCACTTTCCCAACAGAGGATGCAAAAAATGAAACCCACCAAGCCCCGGTGGCAGGTCCCCCATAACCGACGCGGTGCCCAACGAAGGCGCTCCTCTCCGACGATCATCGTCTCCTCCTCCTCCACCGCCGCCCCAGCCCCTCTCCATCGCCTCAGCGCTCCCCTTCTGGTTCTACCTCGCCACCGCCGCGTCCTAAATCTTAATTCTGCCCCCGGTCTCTTCGTCATGATCTCTCGGCCCTTCGCTGCCGACAGCGACTCCTTTCCCGTGCACTACTTCCTCGTCCTCCTGTGCCTTGCCGTGGGGTCCTAGTCCTCGTCGCTCTCCTCCCGTGGCCTCCATGCCACGACGCTCGACCGCCTAGGCCAAGGCCTCTCCCCACCAGCGTTGCATACCGCGCCTACACCTGCCCAGACCAGCGTACTCTGAGAGATCATGGACAACAACATCTTCCATGCCTTTGAGCACTTCGTGCAAACCGGTGAGGTCTCATACGAGGAGGAGGCGTCGCAGTCGCCGCCTAGCGGTCGCCACGTGCTCCTTGCCAGGAACCAGCCTTGCCGCGTCAGCGGTTCCCCCCTCCCCCTCCCGCGGTCCTGCCTAGCTGCACTAGCCATGAACCCACCTCGCTGCGCCAGTCACTTCTCACCACCTCCTACGGGCTCACCATGTTGACGATGCAAGCATTTGAGTTGAAGAGAGAGAGAGAGACAGACACATATCTAGGTTGCCTCTCTCCTACCCAAAATAGTTGCTCCCTTTGCTTCTTTTGTCGGATGGCGTTTTTTCACTATGCATGACTCAAAATAGGTTTGGGTAGCGGTATGCATGGCTTGTTGGAGATAGTCTAATGGCCATTACAAAGACCAAAATGCCTCTAATTAATGCACACAATCTTTATTTATTCGGCATCCCCTATCCGTGCTCCTGCGCTATCATGGCCGCTTTGCCTTGCCGCGCTGCTTGGTTAGTCCTCATGATTACAAAAATATTCATACATTACAAAATGTCCATTATTACAAACCATTTCAGCTTCACAGTTATGACCTATTAAACAAACCATCAGCCATCCAATCTCAAAATCGATTCATGTTTTGATCTTCATCACCTTGACGTATATTAGCTCCATTTCCTTGAGAAGTCGCTGCTTCATACAATGGAACATAGTTTTAGGATCTCCTGGTACGTGTCAAGGCTGGAGAAGACCTCGGCCTAGGAGTTGAGGTCCAGATTCTCCATGCGCATCCGAGGAGCAGAGAGGCCGAAGGCCGTTGGACGATATGACGATGCATAGGAGAAAAAGGCCAAAGTCGTGGTGCTGGGGATAGCCGGAGAAGCAAAGAAGCAGGGGGCGACTAGGGAAGCATTCGCCTGAGAGAAGAAGTCCCTAAAGTCGTCCCGGTGCCCATCCATGGTGGATGGTGCCGGTGAGAGATGAGATGTGACAATCTCGGGAGGAGCAGGTGCAGCAGTGGGGAGTGTAGAAGTGCATGAGAAATTAAAGTGAAAGGAGAGGAGTGCTTCGTAGGCGGCGGCAAGTGGGCAGGGTTTAGGAATGACAGGGTTCGAAAGGGGTGAGGAGTGTCTTTTTTGCCGTTTAGTCCTCTTTAGTCACCCCAAGAGACTAATGGATTAATTGGTTTAGTCACCCTATTTGGGTCTTTAGAGACTATAAGGGCTAATTTGGAAACTCGTAGGATCCCTGACTTTTTCTAGGGTGAGAAATTCATGAGTTCGTAGAGGGGTTTTCTATCTCAGCGTTGCTTCGAAATTAGCCCAAAAAGGTCAACTCTATCCAAATAAGCCCTAAATATAGGTAAAATGTAAATTGATGGGACACTAGGAGAACCTTGATCCTTTAATCCTATTTTTATCTAAAGATGTATATGCAGTACTAAAGCAGATCTATGGTACCAACAATAAGAATTCAAGTTACAATTAGCGGACGGCCAAGCAAATTACAAATATATATATATATATATATATATATATATATATATATATATATATATATATATATATATATATATTAAGCCGACCAAAACAGAAGCAGTTCTTTCCAACCATCTTTATTTTACCGTTGCCTTTTTCGTGTTTTTACTGCAATCTTGCGATCCCAACAGGCTTTGGCACCTTAACGGCCGGGGCGACATTCTAGGCATCGCCAGTACATCCTACGTCTTATTCATTGCAATTGCATTTTCTTCTATGGAAAGAGCCGAGACTGCAACTTCTTTGTGAGCGGGAGAAGTTACAGTGACAAATGTTCATTAAAATTGATGTACAATGTGGTGCATATATATGTTCATTAATTGAAATGATAGATGTTGATGTACATGAAATAATCGTGATGATTCCGACTAAATTACTAAATATACAGTATGTCACTAAGTTTATACTATATTGGTATCATACATGTGGCATGGATTCAATTTGATGAAATTGGCAGGATGAAATCTTTCAAAATTGCCATGAAACTTTCAAAAATGTGAAACATTTTCTAGGTGTGGTTCACAACAATAACCACCCCTGAAAATCAATTTCCAAGGGCAGTTAATAGTTTCTACTGCCCCTGAAAAATCCATTTCCACGGAGCAAGTTGGGCTAGGCAAGTTGAATGATGGAAATGTAAAGCAATCCGTAGGGAAATAACCACTCCTAGCAATCACTGATGGAAAGTTTCTCAAAAAAAAAATGATGGGACCACGATTGAGTTGTCACTGCAGAAGCGCTTCCAGCAATCGGGCTGTAGATGATCTCAAAGAAGGGGACACTGGGGATTTACCAAAGAAGCCATCGTATAGAGCATAATTAACAGTAGCAGATTCGATCTCTGCATCAACTTGACGTGGATCTTGATTTTCGGAAATGGAAATCTACAGCAACAAAAAATAACAGCATTAAAATTAAGCTCACTCTTCCCCCCTCCCCCCCAAAAAAAGTTGAGCTCACTCTCTACATAAATC
This sequence comes from Sorghum bicolor, assembly GCF_000003195.3. Lineage (NCBI taxonomy): Eukaryota > Viridiplantae > Streptophyta > Magnoliopsida > Poales > Poaceae > Sorghum > Sorghum bicolor. Next base: position 10,545,584 of record NC_012873.2, on the reverse strand, counting down.
TCTACAAGTCCCCTTTTTTATACTTTTATTTATGCACAAACTTGAGTTGTTACAATTTTTCCAGAATGCAATGATCATTCGGTTCAGTAACTAACAAAAATATAATTTAATGTTAAATATTCAAAAACTACAAAAAATGAATAAATACATCAGTAGATTAAACGGAAATCTGACTAACCAACAGAATTCCAGCTTTACTGTTAATCTTTGTTGCAATTCAAGCTTTTTGTAAACCTCAACTAAGCTTTAAGGTCTACAATTTAGAAAAGTGCTCTAGTCAGTTAAAACCAATAAGATTTGCATCCTAGTAGTAGAATTAAATATAGATTTGCATTTTTTTCATTGGATAAAAAAGGTGCCAATGTGTCTGTTTTTTCTGATTTGTACAAGTTGTCAATTCTTATGCCAATGCATTCCCGCTTTTATTCAGCAAGGTAATGTAGATAAATTTACATGACGGAAAGAAGTTAGCAGGTCATTTCCATTTAATCCTATCCAATCGAACCACCATCTATTGTCATATTTACTGTTTGAATTCCACTATTTTCTATTAGCCTCATTACCACGAAATGCTGCACATTGGATAATGATCTGACAGAAGTAGCAGTACAGACAAAAGTGAGCTCCAACCTTGACGTATCAAGTCCTAATAGAAGCATTGTTAATTCTTGTACGATGGAAGTGAATTCATTGTGGGATAGTTGTTTGTTATTTCTAAATAGTTTATACTGTCAGTATTCAACTTTGAGGAATGAAACACCGTCGAAGATTCATAATATTCACAGAATTGACTGTGACTCACCAGCATTCTTTTGGGTTCAAGCCAAGTTAAGTATATGTTTGTTCCCTGTTTGAGATTGCGCCCAAGAAAGGTATTCTGCAAGGTTGACAGGGAAGATTCTTCCTCAGCATTTGGGTTTTTTATTTGGCGAGCAATGACATCATTTAGAGCATTCACAAAGGTCTTGCCATCAACATCTCTAACAAGAATTATGCTTAATGATTTCACAACTGGTGCTGCAAAATAAACTAGTTACATTAGCACATATTACGATTCCTTAAATTTGGGGATTGATAGTTATCTCTTACCCTTAAAAATGGAGTCAAAAACAGAGGAACCGTCAAAGCTCTCAATACCAATCTTTTCTTTCCATTGCTCAGTATCAAGGCGAAGTGAGTAATCTACATAGAACGCCGCAGCATATACTTTGACAAAGAACTTATCTCTGTAACCTAAAAGTGAGATAAAAATCAAATTGTGAACTATTATAACTATAATATACATTGAAGTTAAGTCTGAAAACATAATTTTTACTTATATATCTATCTTGCACCCCTGATACTGGGAGCACAACAGTTAACTTTGAGGTTTCCCTGGCTGCTTTTTGGTTTTCCCTACAAACTTTAGCTTGAATGAGCTTATCCAAAGAGAGAGATGAGTAGATGACTATATCAAAAATGGAAGGAGGCTTCTGACTTCTTTCCTAGTTTCTTAAGAATATGACATTATTGAGTGTCCTTTTAGTTAGAGCCGATTCATTCTAGCAAACAAGCTTGATACACTATGTGAGGTTTAACCGGTTGGATAGTTAGAAAATATAACATATGATCATGAATCCAGTACTTAGATCAAAGGTACCCACCCGGCTTTACAAGAAAGCTTATTAACAGACATGTTATAACCCATTTATTCGACCACTTAAACCCTCTATTATCACAGACCAACTGAACCACAAAAGTCAGTATGAGAAAAAGGTGAAAGGACAATACGGAATTTAGTTTGATATTGACATGACAGCGAAATATACCTGTGCCAACTGCAACCAAAGGGTATGTATAGCCTGGAACCGTTAGTTCCCGAGGAAACTTCACATTTGTTGTGTCCTCAGTAACAAAAGCATCACCAACTACAGAGAAAGAAGATGGGTTGCACCATTGTAATAGTAAATATTCTTGAGAAAAAACTCAAACACGTTTGAAGAGAAAAAAATCGTGACAAGCAAACTTGAGACAGACAGTTTATCTAACAATCCTCTTTTCTAAAGCTTGAAAAGCGAAGATAGCAAGATTTGCAGCTAGATGATTGGTTGTAATTTTTTTTTAAATGTAAAGACTCCTAATCAACCAATGACAACTTATAACATATTCATATGTCAAATTTGAAGATATATATTCTGAACATTGCTATATGTGTACATGAGACTTAAGTGCAAGTCCGACAGATTGACAGTCATCAGGGGAACACCAAGAATCAGGTCTTCTGTAGATTTGACTGTGGCAACTGGCAAGAATGATTCTTTTCATACTTGATGGTGCGACCAACCTGATATTAAGGAGCAACAGAAGTTGTATAAAATACATGCATTGCTAGCTAAGATGTGCGTGCACACAAAAGGGGAAAATAAAAAGATAGATCAGGTATCAGTCCCAATCGATTTCTCCGCCCTAAAACTATTTTGGATAACAGGAATATCGCTCAGGCCAGAGATGGTAAACATGGAACAGAAACGAGTACAGAGCATAAAAGAGGATGAAAACTACTGTTAGTCGTTGCTCAGGATGTACTCTCCTAGTCTCCTGAATATAGATAACGTGAGTAGGTATGAATCGGGATATGAATTGGCAATTTCTTTTGGTTGACGTCTCAACTATTAGTTCTCACCGAAGATGTAGAAATTGAGGCCACTAGAAATTGCACCAGTTCATTCAAGAACTTAGATCTGATTCGATGACTCCACACTGTTGGATAAGTATATAAGTATGAAGCGAACGCCTTATCTCCCTCAAGAGTGCCCCAAGCAAATTCCTCCCATGCTGCATCACCAATTACTCAAATCTAACTGTTCTACTTTCTTGAACATCCAATCATTCAACATCAGTAGCTACATTAACATAATTTCGAAGAGTAAGAACCTAATAATTACCTAAACTTAGCAATTACATCCCAAGTTCGAACTGAAGGGGAAATTGGGAACCAAAACTTGCAGCAACCATAAATAGACGAGTCACAGTCACAGAGATCCTAACCTGCGCCGCCCCCCGCTGCACAGGAGACCGGCAGCCACCGAGCGCCACCGCTCCCGCTGCGCGCGACGCGGCAGGCCAATCCGCTCTTGGAGGCCGCCGCATGCGTGTGGACCCGACAGTGGGTGTGGGAGCCAGCGGCGGGAGTCATTAACGCGGGGAATGCCTGCGCGGAGGGAACGCCGGACGCCAAGCTCATCATGGCCGTTGCCGCTGCTCGCCCGGCGATCAGGGACGAAGTGAAGTGGAGACTGGAGGAGAGCGCTGGTGAGCACGGAGCAGCGAAGGATGCACGTGGCCTTATCTGCCGTGGCGTGAGCTGTGTCTCCATGAGGGGGGGCTCCTTTGCATCCTCTATCGCTTTGCATTGTTTAGTTCACTCAAAAACCAAAATCTTTTCAAGATTCTCTGTCACATCGAATCTTACAACACATACATAGAACATTAAATATAGACAAAAATAAAAACTAATTGCACAGTTTACCTGTAAATTACGAGATAAATCTTTTAAGCCTAGTTACTCTATGATTGGATAATGTTTATAAAAAAAACGAAAGTGCTACAGTTCTGAAAACCAAAAAATTTTCGGAACTAAACAAGGCCTTAGATGCTAAATTTTTTTAGATTTCGCTGTCTGTGGCAAATATTGTCCAATTAGGGCACTCACAATGCAGACTCTATTATAGAGTCTAAAGTTATTTATTATCTTGAACAATGTGGACTTAGAGTCTAAATAAGACTTGGAGTCTTATTTTTTCTGTCGCTTTCTTCAATAAATATGCTGCCACATCAGCAAAATACCATAAATAATATGTAATTAATTGTCTTGGACTCTGTGATAGAGTATTGCATTGTAAGTGCTTTTATAGATAACTAGAGTTAAAAGATTCGTCTTATGATTTAAAATCAAATTGTGTAATTAGTTTTTGTTTTTAATCTATATTTAATGTTTTATATATGTACGGAATCTTGAAAACTTTTTGGTTTTTGGGTGAACTAAGGCCTTGTTTAGTTCCCAAAAAAATTTACAAAATTTTTCAGATTCCCTGTCACATCAAATCTTTAGATGTATGCATGGAGTATTAAATATAGACAAAAATAAAAACTAATTACACAATTTGGTCGAAATTGACGAGACGAATCTTTTGAGCCTAGTTAGTTCATGATTGGACAATATTTGTCAAATACAAACGAAATTTTGGAACTAAACAAGGCCTAAATAGGAGATCCCTACTAGAGTATTTTTCTGCGACTTTGTGAAGCCAGGTCATCTAAAGACCCCACCTCACAATTTAATTTCTCTCAACTTGCCACTTCATTTCTCCACCATGTTTCATCTCTTCAGTTCTCTCTACTCTCTTTAATCTTCCTTCGTTTCAACAATTCAACTACATGTCCAATGCATCACCAAATGTCACACCCATATTTTAAGAACAAAATAGAATGCATAAAAGACTCATATGTGCCCCAGAAACAGTCGCACACATAAGTAGACAAATCTCAAATGTACCATTGCAGTGTTTATTACATAGCGGAATATAATATATCACATAGTCTCATACAAAAATGATAGCAAGATGTAAACAACGCTCTCGACGAAAGCTCCACACAGGGACACTGTTGACTGGTTGACTCCAAACCTAGTACTCATAGCGGTAATCCTCATTCCAGTCATCTTCATTATCATATCCTGAGGTGTTGGGAAATTGCAAGAGTGAGCACATATCGTACTCAACAAGTATAACTAGGGGTTCATGAGGCTCAAATAGCTGACTCCGGTTTGACTGCATTTAGCTTTTCATGGTGGATAGCATGTTCATAATTAAATAGCAATTGTCAAGGTAGCATAAATAATCCATTAATCACATGATCAAGTGTAAGCATAATTAACTCATAGCATAAACGATAATCAAATGATCATAATAACATGTTAAGCTCATCATCTTAATGTAGATGTCCCCAAGGCCGCTCCTGACCGTGAGCTCGGCTAGTATACTAGTTTTACACTCTGCAGAGGTTGTACATCTTTACCCATAAGTCATGATTTACCCTTTCGCCCGAGGTAGCTAATCTCTTAACCCCCTTCCTAGGGAGGTCGGCAGGGATCACTATGAAGCCTTTCAGTAGTTCGTCTAACATGTTAGGGCCGCAAGGTTTCCTTTGCGCGCAGATATAGATACCCCTCTTTCGAATGGCACAATGACGCGCAGCCTATACACATAGGGACAGGGGCTCGCACTATACCCAAAACGGTTCAGCCCCTCCGCCCTTTCGGGTAACCTCTAACAAGCTAGAAAAGGGCTTCATACTGAGCTAAAGCCAGAGCCATTATAGCCCTCATGGTTGCACTGTTATCCCGGGTGATCACGTACAGACAAGATCTCATACAGTTATTTGTCATTCTTTTATGTTCATTGCATAGCTATTAATCATCTTACAAGATCATGGATTATATCAAGCACTAGCACATCTAAACCAAATGCATATCAAGTCGGTAGCAAGGAATACAGGTAACAATCATCTATGATTTTGCTAAGGTCGACAAGGTGATAGCATGCATATGATATATATGTGTAGTTATAAGTGAATAGGTAACAAGGATGATCCCAAGTTATACTTGCCTTGCTCAAAGCTCTCCTGAGCTTGCTGGTCCTCAAAAGCTTGGTCTTGGTCACCAACGTACGGCTCACCGTCTATTCCCAATCATCAATCAACAACACGCAATCCAATGTAGACAATCATACACGAAGCAAACAAGATATAATTAGAACAATACACCAAACAGTGGTAAAACAAATATAAAGGTTTATAAAAATATTCTACGCAGCGCTACGATCACATAAACGTAAAGTTCACGAAAATCGGAATTAAAACGTGAAAGATATGAATTTTCTAGGATTTCCTATAGAGAAGTAAATAATTAAATGCTACTGCATAAATAAAAAGTTTCAAAATAGAGAATAAATAGTTCTAACATGTAGAGCATATAATTATGAACCTAACGCAATTTGGATGGACAAAAATGGAGTTAAAATGAATATTTTATAAGCAATCTAAGTTCAGTGGCAATTCTGTAATTAGCTGAAAATATAAACCGAGTTGAACCAGACGGGAATACGCTTTCAAACAAAGAAAACGTAATCTGTTCCAGGGCGCCAGGGACCGCGGGGTAATTAACCAATCTTTCCAGGGACTCTTTATGAAGATTCCCCGCGAACAGGTATGTTCTAATCTCGGCCGTTGATCGTCGGTTGGATGGTCACGAACTGCTCCTAGGGGTCCTCGGCGGCGGGCCGGCCGACTCCTGCTCGCCGGCGCGGCGGTGCGCCATGGGCGCCGCCGTGAAGCTCGCCGGCGTCGCCCACTTCTCGTTTCCGAGCACCAAAACGTAAACCGAGACCATGAGCGGGTAGAGAAGAGTGCCGCGAGCTCACCTAGGGGTTCGATTCGGCCGGGGAATGCGCAGGGAGCTAACGCCGCGGTGGAGAGCGAGGCGGTTTCGACGAGCTCTCGAACGCGCTATCCTAGGCAGCTAGGGTTCGGTTTTTTTGCGGCGCAGAAGGGTAAGGCGGGGTGCGGGCGGAGCTTGGGATCTTTATAGAAGCTTGCGGCGCACGGGAACAACCAATCCCGATCAACACGGGATCGGATTGGCGAGGCATCCGGCTCGGTTACGAACAAGGAAAGGGAAGGTGCCGCGCCGTGGGTCCCACCTGCCAGCGGTAGAGGGGCGGGCCCCAGATGTCGGTCAGAGGAGGGGGAAGGAGTGCGCGCGGTTCCGCCTGGGTGCTTGGTGGGCCGCGGGATTGCTGGGCCGCGTGCGGGGCAAGCAGGCCGGGACTGGGCTTCGGCTGGGCTTTTGTTTCCCCTTTTTTTTAAATTCTTTTCTGTTTTCTTTTCTCAATTCCTTTTCCAAAGAAGCTTTGAAGCAAAATAATCACAATAAAAACAGAACATACAAAAAAAACATTTATGCACCAGCATGAATGCAAATTCATGTTTCTAATTTATGGTGAATTTTAATTTGCACAAAAATTATTCATTTTGCTAGATTCAAATGCTCGCAAAAATTCTTAAATTATCAAATTAATTCCTATTAATTAGAAATCAATTTTTGGGTGTTACAAACTCTACCCCCTTAAAAGAATCTCGTCCTCGAGATTCAACGGTGCTTACTCGAACAGATATGAGTATGATTTCCTCATATCATCCTCTCTTTCCCAAGTTGCCTCTACTTCCGAATGTCGATTCCACTGTACTTTGCACATTCTGATGACTCGACTTCTGGTGACTCTCTCGGCTGTCTCCAATATTCTAACCGGATACTCCTCATAAGTGAGATCACCTTTAACAGAAAGTTCTTCCAATGGTAGTTGCTCCTCAGGTACACGCAAACACTTCTTAAGTTGAGACACATGGAACACATCGTGCACACCAGACAAACTTTCAGGCAATTCTAACCGATATGCTACTTCTCCACGCCTTTCTAATACTTTAAACGGACCAACATACCTTGGAGCTAACTTTCCCTTCATATTAAACCTCTTCACACTCCGCATAGGTGACACTTTCAGATAGACATAATCACCTTCTTCAAAAGCCAGCTCTCTCCTACGCGTATCTGCATAGCTTTTCTGACGAGATTGAGCAATTCTCAAGTTATCCCGAATAGTCCGCACTTGTTGTTCTGCATGTCTAAGCACATTTGTCCCAAACACCTGAGTCTCTCCTGTCTGATTCCAAAACAAAGGTGTCCTGCACTTCCGACCATATAGTGCCTCGAACGGTGCCATTTTAAGACTTTGCTGATAGCTATTGTTGTAGGAGAATTCTGCATATGGCAAACTCTTGTCCCAACTAGCCCCATACTGCAAAGCACAAGCTCTCAACATATCCTCCAATATCTGATTGATCCTCTCAGTCTGTCCATCTGTCTGTGGATGATACGCTGTACTGAAATTCAACTTGCTTCCCAATGAATCATGCACTGCTTTCCAAAAGTGAGACGTGAATTGAGTACCCCTATCAGACACAATCTTCTTAGGTACCCCATGCAAACAAACAATTCTCTCCATATACAGCTCAGCTAGGCGTTCTCCAGTGTACTTAGTTTTAACAGGTATGAAGTGAGCAACTTTAGTCAAACGATCTACTATCACCCATATTGAGTCATACCTTCTCTGTGTACGTGGTAAACCCACTATGAAATCCATACCCACTTCTTCCCACTTCCATTCAAGAATCTTCATTGGTTGCAACAGTCCAGCTGGCCTCTGGTGTTCAGCTTTCACTCGCTGACAAGTATCACACAAAGCAACATACTCAGCTACATCTCTCTTTAAACCATACCACCAGTACTTCTGTCTCAGATCTAGATACATCTTAGTGCTACCAGGGTGAATGGAATATGCTGACTCATGAGCCTCTCTCAGAATCATATCACGAACAACCTTCACTTCAGGAACACATATCCTTTTTCCAAACCACAATACACCATTGTCATCTATTCTGAAGCCTGGTGCCTTGCCTAGTACCACATTCTGTGCTATCTCCTTTAGTTTCTCATCTTCTAACTGTCCTTTCAATATCTCTTCCTCTAGAGTAGGAGTGACCTCAATTTCCATAGCATTTACTACAATTCCCAAGTTCAGATATGCAAATTCAGCACACAACTCCTCAGATTCAGGTGTCGCCCGAAGCTCATTAGCATATTTCTTTCTGCTAAGTGCATCAGCTACGACGTTCGCATTTCCAGGATGGTAATGCACTTCCAAATCATAATCCTTTATCAGTTCCAACCTTCTTTGTTGCCTCAAATTCAGATCTGTCTGGGTGAAGATGTACTTCAGACTCTTATGATTAGTGTATATGTCACTCTTATGCCCAATCAAGTAGTGTCTCTAAATCTTCAATGCATGAACCACACCTGCTAACTCTAGATCATGAGTAGGATAATTCAGTTCATGTTTCCTCAACTGTCTAGATGCATAAGCAACAACTCTACCTTCTTGCATAAGAACACAACCCAAATCCAGACGAGAAGCATCACAATAGATAGAGAAACTCTTACTCAGATCTGGCAAAACCAACACAGGTGCAGTAGTCAATCTCTTCTTGAACTCCTCAAAACTAGCTTGACACTTATCAGACCACACAAACTTAGCATTCTTCTCCAACAGAGCAGTCATAGGCTTTGCAAGTTTTGAGAACCCTTCAATGAATCTACGATAGTAACCAGCTAAACCAAGAAAACTGCGAATTTCACTTACATCTGTAGGTGGTTTCCAATTCAGCACATCTTTCACCTTACTAGGATCCACTGCAATACCACCATTAGAAACAACATGACCAAGAAAAGAAACTTCTTCCAACCAAAACTCACATTTACTACGCTTAGCATATAGCTTATGTTCTCTAAGTTTCTGTAAGACCAATCTCAGATGTTCAGCATGTTCTTCCTTGGTTTTAGAGAATACCAATATATCATCAATAAAAACCACCACAAACTTATCAAGATACTCCATAAATACTTTATTCATCATGTACATAAAGTAAGCTGGTGGATTGGTCAAACCAAAAGACATAACTGTATACTCATACAACCCATACCTTGTTGTGAAAGCTGTCTTTGGTATTTGCGGCGCACGGGAACAACCAATCCCGATCAACACGGGATCGGATTGGCGAGGCATCCGGCTCGGTTACGAACAAGGAAAGGGAAGGTGTCGCGCCGTGGGTCCCACCTGCCAGCGGTAGAGGGGCGGGCCCCAGATGTCGGTCAGAGGAGGGGGAAGGAGTGCGCGCGGTTCCGCCTGGGTGCTTGGTGGGCCGCGGGATTGCTGGGCCGCGTGCGGGGCAAGCAGGCCGGGACTGGGCTTCGGCTGGGCTTTTGTTTCCCCTTTTTTTTAAATTCTTTTCTGTTTTCTTTTCTCAATTCCTTTTCCAAAGAAGCTTTGAAGCAAAATAATCACAATAAAAACAGAACATACAAAAAAAACATTTATGCACCAGCATGAAAGCAAATTCATGTTTCTAATTTATGGTGAATTTTAATTTGCACAAAAATTATTCATTTTGCTAGATTCAAATGCTCGCAAAAATTCTTAAATTATCAAATTAATTCCTATTAATTAGAAATCAAATTTTGGGTGTTACACCAAATAATCAAAAGGAACTTTATTTCTCCACCTTTGCGTCATAACTTTTGTTCTTTCCACCAAGCAACAATTTAATTTGATACAGTGTGTGCCTATACGTGGGCATACGAAGGATCATACATCCTACTGCTCCACCTTGCCATCTACATGGAGTATATATATCGACAATCTTGGTGGTCAACTTGACGTTGCCAGCAACCATGATCTGCGCGCCGTCCGCCGTGCATAGCTGCAATTTCAGTGGTTCAACTCTGAGCATGCAGGAGCAGTCTGCAGTTGAGCGCCGAACATGATCATCAATTATCCGTTGATGCTTTATTTGTCCTTTTCCTGCCCTATGGTCACTTTTGGAATTTCTATCATTCATTAAGCGTGCATCGGATCATGGCATGTGTAAAATCATGGTTGAGATCACCATTGGAGACTTGGAGTTCTTTGTCATGATGTGTATGTGACTGATTCTAGATTTTTGGTCTGGTCGGGTCAATGCATATGGGATCATAGTGATTCTTAGGATTATTGGAAAATATTCATAAGAATTTTATCTCTGATCATCAGGATACCTCTGCAAAATTCATATGTTTTTTTTTGAGGAATCTAAAATTCATATGGTCACATCCTTACCAATGGAAATTTGTAGGTTCTTATGGAATCATTATCTAACTTTGTCCAAATATATTTAACAACCTCAAACTGGCGATGATCAACTTCTGACCGACTAGGTGAGTCTTTAATAGCTTTTGTCTGTTTCTTCAATTATTCACCCATGGAATCATTATTCAGTTTCATAATAATAATAATAAAAACTCTATTCGACAGTGAGAAGAGTTCTTACATCTTTTTTCAATCATTCAAATTCCCCTTTTCAGTTTAGTTTACCATATAGCAAGTGATTAAACTATTGTGCATCATGGTATTACTTTTTTTGTTTTCGCTCACTATTAGTGTTGAACAGTAAACAATTGACAAGTGGTTTCCTCACATAATCAACACTTGGAGCAGCACGGATTGACGACGTCACAAAGACTATTTTTTATAGCAATGCAATTATAGAAAGACTAGCTCATGTTAGGCCCTGTTTAGTTTTCCATCCAAAATTTTTTCATCCATCACATCGAATCTTTATACACATGTATAGAACATTAAATATAGATTAAAAAATAAACTAGTTACACAGTTTAGTTGAAAATCGCGAGACGTATCTTTTAAACCTAGTTACTCCATGATTAGCTTTAAGTGCTACAGTAACCCACATGTGCTAATGACAGATTAATTATGCTTAATAGATTTGTCTTGCAGTTTCGAGACGAATTATGTAATTTGTTTTTTTATTAGTTTCTAAAAACCTCTCCCGACATCCTTCCAACATATCCGATGTGACATCCAAAAAATTTTCATCCCCAATCTAAACAGACCCTTAAATATATATATATATGCATTATATTTCATATCGTTACATAGTAATGTCTATTGTAATTGCGAATTAAGAGCTTGATTAGGTATATACGTAACATACATTCATCAGTTGCGCAAACTATTATTGTTTAATTAATTGGAAATTAAATTTACCAGTTAACTATTGTACCATGCACAGGCTTCATACTATTGAAATCTATACTATTTTTCTAATTTTTTTATCATAAAATTCAGTTTGTTCCCACAAAGATTCAAATTAACATGTGCACAACTGCTTATTGTGCTTTTGCTATTTCTCAATCCACAAAATATTCTTCTTATTAGCATTATAAAATAACCGCAGCAACGCGCGGGGTATCATCTAGTTACCCAAATGGCCAAACCCGTAGATACAGGTGGAGATGTATGTTGATCAAGCAAAATAGCATCCCCAAACTAGCATTAGGGCTAAGTAATGAAAGAGGCAAAAGGGCAATCTCCTCCCGAGGACAAGCACCAGCATTTTGGCGTAGGAAGGAAAAAAGAAAGACAGTCTCGTCAAAAACTACATCACGAGAGATGTAAAGTCGACCTGCAGCAGGATAACACTTGAATCCTTTGTGCATATGAGTATAACCAAGAAAGACACATTTTTTTATCAAAATTGAAGTTCCTTGGAATTGTAAGGCCTAAGATTCAGCCAAACAACGCACCCAAAAGTATCCAGGAAACTATAATCAGGTACTTCTTCATGAAGATGTTCAAAAGGAGACTGATTATCAATCTCCAAAGAGGGAAGACGATTGATGAGAAACACAGCAGTAAGAAAAGCTTTATCCCAAAATTTTAAGGGAATGGATGCTTGTGCAAGAAGTGTTAGCCCCATATCAATGATGTGTCAATGTTTATGCTAGGCCGACCCATTTTGTTGACTAGCATGAGGATAGAAAACTTGGTTGGCTACACCATTATGTTTAAAGAAGCTATTTAAGGCTTGATACTCTCTCCCCAGTCGGTTTGAATGGAACAAATTTTACAATCAAACTATCGTTCAACAAGATTTTGGAAGTCTCAAAAGCACTGAAAGACTTCAGATTTATGATAAAGAAGATAGATCCACATAAACCTACTATAGTCATCAATAAAACTCATATAATAAGCATGTTTCCCAACTAAAATTAGGGTAGGCCCCCACACATTTGAAAAGATAAGTTCCATAGGACTAGTGGACACACTATTAGACCTAGGATAAGGTAGCTAATGATGCTTTCCTTGTTGACACGCATCACACACTTTATTATTTGAATCATGAATTAAAGGAAGATTATGGCGACTAAGGACTTGCTGAACAACAGGAATAGATGCATGACCTAGTCTCTGATGCAACAGTGAGCGAGACAGCTTGGTAACTCCAAGCCCTTGTTTATTTGATGATGACTTAAAAGAATAGAGACCTCCTTCACATCTACCATTGTGGAGGATTTTCTTCATTGTTGTTCCTTGACTAAAAAACAATCAGGATTCAAGGTATGCATTGTTATCATGACAAAACGATTGATAGATATAAGATTCTTGCTAGCCTTAGGAACATGGAGAATGTTCTTCAAATGAAGATAACTGGTTGGGGAATGTAGAATGCTATGACCAACATGATGTATCTCCATACCTGCTCCATTTGATGCATGCACCTGATCACCGCCCATGTACTTGTCACAAATGCTGAGCTTCTCAAGTTCTCCGGTGATGTGATCCGTCGCCTTGGAGTTCATGTACCAATTTGTGTCCACGTCGAAGCACTCTTCTATGGAGGGCCACTATAGGAGGCTTCGAACCTCTTGAAGCAACTTTGTTCCATGTGCCCTTCCTTTCTGCATAGCTGACAGAACATGCCTTGGAGGAAGTTGTGGTTGCCGCCTACACCAGTGCGACTGCCTTTGTTGCCGCGGCTAAAACCACCATGGCCATGAGTGTAGGGATGGCTGCCATGACCACCACGACCGCCCTTTGTGGTGACATTGACAGAGGACTAGGATCCCCTGCCATGCATCACCTTGCATTGCTCGGAGCATAGAGCTCATTGATGGAGAGCAGTTCGACCCTCACTGTCACAGTGGACACAATGAAGTCGAAGTCCTCGCCGAGGCCGATTGGGATGTACGAGATGAGCTCCTTGTCCTCTGATTTGTGACTGTTGGTGCAAAAGCTAGTCTACAAACACAAAGGGCTAATACCCGATTCAGACGTTAAGGCGTGCCAGCCGATTTGACCTTACTATCGGCAAAGGTGGTAACTCGAATACTTTAGTCCTGACAACAGCGATGCGCCCGGATGTCACGGCTAAGAGGTACTCACGCGGAACTTGAGAACACGCCGAGCTTAAGTCGACGAATTCTTAAGAACTCGTAGTGAAAAGGAAAAAGTATGACGAAGTCGTCGAAAAAGTAGATGCTAGAATATGAGTAAAACGTGTGTTTGATTGATTGATAGATGTCTCATTACAAGGCCCTAGGGTCTATATTTATACCCTGCTCAAAGAGCTACAACTAGACACGATTAGAATTCGAATTCCAAATTTCACAGAATCCGTATACAAAACGATTTAAATAACTAAGGAAATAATAAAGCTATCCCCCGTGACAAGCTGAAACTCTTCCACAAACCGATCGACAGCTTCCGGACTCTCCCTTCATACCATCGGCAGATTCCCTTGTCATAGTCATCGGCAGACTTCCTTGTCATAGCCATCGGCACAGACACATCACCACCTATAAACTTAGTCACATTCAACCCCTCCTTCATCGGCAACCATCCTCATCGGCAATTCATCCTGTAGACAAAACACCGCCGTCTCATCCTACCGGCCTGGACACGTGCCCAAAAACGGTGTCAACACATGCCCCCCAATTTCGGAGTATGAAATCATTAATGCTCCGAAATTCTCTACAGTAATGATGCCTTTTCCCACAATTAATGCTCCTAATCTGGTAACCGACAACCTCAATCTGAACAACTCTGATCCTATTCTTTTGCAGATCCCTCGAAATCCTCAACTTCCTAAACGGGCATTTCCTTTTTAGCCGCACATCGGCAATATTACCGTTACAAAGATCTGCCGATGGACTGGTCAGGACGTTCGTATAAACGACTATCTCCACTTTATTTGCCCATCGGCAATATGACCGTTACAGGACGCTGCTGATGGACCGACCAGGAGATCCTGCACAGTAAAATATCTCCAGATAATGACCGCTTCCCGTCAAATCACCTGCACAATCCCTTGATTACCGTGCGAACAGTTACCATATCTACCTGAGCACCCTCGGATTTCTCGGATGCGGCAAAGAGATAAGTCAGATTTGCCCTTGCCCGTTTTATCCTATAAATAGTTCCTTCTCGGGTACTCCTTCTCCATCACATCGTTCCACCATCCCAACTTTACTTTCCCAGCGGCGGCGCCATTCAAGATCTACAAGACCTCCGACAAAGACTCTTTCTCACCAACCCCGGATCTCTCAAGTACTTCCTCCGCGGTAAAATGGCCGTCAACTTCATCATCCCTGAGGTCAGTCCTTCGCACCATCTTTGATACTTTTTGTCACACCCCTGTTTATTCACGATCTATTTTACTGAACATTTTCTTTCCTCCCTTTTTCTGTATCTTTCTTTTCCACCTTCAAAACCATCAGGATTCAGCTAACAAAATTGTTATCCCCACTGATCGACCACACCTCCAATGCCTTGGCCCACTAGGGGATCCAGATCCAACCAACCTTATAAACACAGAAACCAATAGGATCCCTTTTAGAGCAGAGAATTTTTCTTTAGATCTGTGGAAGGATACTTTTCGTTCCTGGCCTAGCCCCACTGTGGGATGGACAGATTGGTTTTTGAGGGTCAGCAATCCAAATGAAGTCCTATGGGGTGAAAGAAATCTAGCCCAATGCATTAGGTTGTCCATTGCCGATATGCATAGGAACGAGTCACTGTTGATAGCTGCATCATACTTCTGGTCAGACACACTCAACGCCTTTGTCTTTGGCCATGGCCCTGCTTCCCCCACTCTTGCCGATGTGGCTATGCTCACCGGATTAGATATTTCTTCTGCCGATAGCACTCACTTCTTTGATACCAAACCCAGTGCTAAGGTAGAAACCCGCTCCATCGGCGGCTGGTCAGGGTATATTCAAAAATACCACAAAACAGGCTCTGTTGACATAAAGGAGCAGACCTGCTTTCTGAACATGTGGCTAGACAAATTCGTGTTCTGTGGTCGATCGGCAGGACCAACTTCCGTTCATCTAGCAGCAGCAGAAAACCTGGCCAATGGTGGCCGATTTCCTCTCGGCCGATACCTGCTTGGAGCGGCCTATCACCTCCTCCACCAAGTAACTAAGAAGCTCTTGCTTGGCCAGTCTATTGGCAACTTGGGAGGCCCCTGGTGGTTTATCAACATGTGGCTCAATCTGCATCTGCACAAGTGCCTTGAATTTAACCTATTCACACAGCATTTCCCAAGGGACATATCTGAAAATTATGTGTTGGGTGAAGAGGAATCGGCAACACGTGCCCCCTTAAACTTCGGCGAAGCTGTCATAGTTCTGCCTGGTTCAGGGGGTAATCCAGATCAGGTCAGCCGATTCTTCCAAACTCTGTATGAGGGCTTGGCCAGAGATGAGTGAGCATGGTTGGCTTATGATGACCCAGACAGTATGCTTCCCCTGGTTTTCAACCCATTTGATGAAGCTCTTGACCGGGATAATGAAGTGATGATGGCAATGGTGACTCCCAGAGCCATACCAGTGAATTTCTTTGGCAGTGGGAAAACCTCCCCCCAGACTTATGAATTTTACAACCCATCGGCACTAGCCCGTCAGTTAGCTTTCGGCCAGCTGCCGATCGCACTCTGCTACGCCGATGTGATAAAGCCCAGGGAAACCATCAATAGTCTTCTTGAATGGATCCGAGTAGCCCAACTGCCATCAAGTGCCGATACAGACGTGGATTTGTCGGAGTGGGTTCCAGCCGCCTTCATAACTCAAGCATACAAGCAATGGTGGGCAGAATGGAAGGAGCATCTGTTCTGCAAATCGGCCCTCACGTACCGCGACATGATTGACCCTGAGTACGAAGTTCCCAATGATACCGTAAGTGCTTTCAAACCGATGTTTTAATTCTTTCAATTCTGTTTCTATTGGAAATTTACTTCTATACTTTTCTGCAGGTTGATGATACTCCTCCATCGGTCAGCAAAAGTGGCAAGCCGATTGACCTATTTGCATCAGGCCCAATCTCTTCAATCGGCCACAACGCCCCTACCCTGGCTGCCATCGTGCATCGAGGTATACGCCTGAGGAAGGTTACCACCAGGAGGACCCAGACTCCACCATCGGCAGCTGCTTCCACTCTAGCACAGGCTTTTAAGGTAGCTGTTGTACCTCTTCATTTATTCCGATCACCTTTACATCGGTTACATTTGTATTCATAAATTCCTTTTTGTTACTGCAGCAAACCAGTGCATCGGCAAAAGCCAAAAGCCAAGGTACCGATGCCCCCCAGTCCAGCCAGCCAAAGAGGAAGGGCGCCAAGGGAACCAGGGCTGGAACAAAGCGCCAAAAAGTGGCAACTCCTCCTCCTCCTCCGGCCTCTCCTATTCCGGTGGAATCTTCTCCTTCCCCTCCAGATGTAGAGATTCAGCAAGCATCATCTTCTCCTCATCCGCAAGAAGCACCAGTAGTAGACGAACCCCAACAGGAAGAACCCCAAGCAGAAGGCACATCAACTGACGTAGGTGAGCAAACAACTGGCCCAGCAGGTTCAATCACGTCATCGGCAGTTCCCCCAATTCACACAAGCATCATTCCTCCCCAGGGTAACATATTTTTATAATATTGCCACCGATAAACTTATTCTCATTCAGCCTTATAACTCTTTCTGTTTCCTTTCAGTCGATGTCGTTCCATCGGCAACCCTGGCCGATCATCCTACGGCTCCACCGGCATCTTCCAGTCAAAGGCAAGAAATAGCCTTGAAGCAAGTAAGTCATCCAATCTTCATCAGTATCATTTGCTGATTTTCCAAGTATGAACTAACTTACTTTGTTTTCCTTTCCAGGAACAAGATTCTCCCGACAGCCTATTCTCTTTCGCCATCGACATTTCTGAAGAAGAAGGTGAAGAAGCAAGCTCTTCCCACACAGTTGGCATTACATCGGCAGAGATCAGGGCCAAGCTGGAAGAAGTGTCGGCCCTCCTCCATTAGGATACGGCACAACTGGTCGATGACTCCGACCCAGCCAAGGTTCTGTTCAGGACTCTCAGAGGCCAGATCCCAGCCGATGTCGAAGAAATCCTCTTCCAAGCCGCACATTTGGAGAGCCGTCAGCTGCAGTACCAGAGGGCTTCTCGGCGCCTCGCCGATAGAGCTACTGAGACTCAGCTCTCTGAAGAAATGAGGAAAGAGAAGCTCCTAACCGATGAGAAGCACAAGAACATCGGCATCTTGAGATCTTCAGGAGACACACTGAAGCAGAAGATATCTGACCTATCGGCAAAAAGGAAATCCCTGTTGGCAGAACTCAAACAAGTGGAAGACGCCTTATCCCAAGCCCGACAGGAAGAGAGCCAACTGCCAGAGATCATCAAGCTCCTTGAGCAAGAGCGAAACGTCCACGGTCGCAAGGCACTACAATTGAAGAAGAAGCTGAAGCCGATAGAAGGTTATGCCGATGACGATATCAAAGAGATAGAAGCAGCCAACCAAATCCGGCTACGCGCCATATCGGCGATCCAGGCACTACTGAACACCTGAAGCTCTCATCGGTGACATATCTGTCTTTTCTTGCTCTTTCAACTTTTACTCTAGCCGATAGGACTATTATTAGCATCTTTTGAAACATTAATCCCAAACATTTAAATCCAGCCGATAGGAGTGTTATCGGCACTTAAACTTTTATGCATCGACCCATATGCTGGGGTAGTACTTCTTTAAATATTTGCCATTTAATGCTCTGGGAAATTCAACTCCTTCGAGAGTTTCTAGAATATAGGCATTACCAGGAGCCGATCGACTTATCCGATAAGGGCCTTCCCAATTAGGAGACCACTTTCCAAACTTCAAACTTTTAGTCCCGATCGGTAAAATTAATTTCCATACCAAGTCCCCATCGGCAAACTCCTTAGCTTTTACTTTCTTGTCATACCATCTAGCAACTCTCTTCTTATTTTCTTCTATACTTATCAAAGCCTTTAACCGATGCCCTGCTAGATCATCTAACTCATCGGTCATCAAAGTGGCATAATCATCGGCAGCCAATTGATCTTGAAAAGATAATCGCCTAGATCCAGCCTTAATCTCCCAAGGTAACACCGCATCATGTCCATACACCAATTGATAGGGTGACACCCTGGTTGATCCATGACAAGCCATCCGATAGGACCACAACGCTTCATTTAATAATGTATGCCACCGCTTAGGATTTTCTTCAATCTTTCGTTTGATAAGCTTGATAATTCCTTTGTTAGACGCCTCGGCCTGCCCATTGGCTTGAGCATAATAAGGAGAAGAATTCAACACTTTAATCCCCATACTGATTGCAAATTTATCAAACTCCCCCGATGTAAACATAGTGCCCTGATCGGTAGTAATTGTTTGAGGAATCCCAAATCGGTAAATGATATGCTCTTTCACAAAATCAATCATATTGGCCGATGTGACTTTCTTCAAAGGAATAGCTTCAACCCACTTAGTGAAATAATCAGTGGCAACTAGAATAAACTTATGCCCTTTGCTAGATGGTGGATAAATCTGGCCGATCAGATCAATAGCCCATCCTCGGAACGGCCAAGGCTTTATAATAGGATTCATAGCCGATGCAGGTGCCCTTTGAATATTACCAAACTTCTGACACCCTTGACACCCTTTGAAATACTTAAAGCAATCCTTAAGTATAGTCGGCCAATAATATCCATTCCTCCTAATCATCCACTTCATCTTAAAAGCCGACTGATGTGCTCCACACAACCCTTCATGAATTTCTCCCATCAAACTCCTAGCTTCATCTTCATCTAAGCATCGGAGAAGAATTCCATCAATAGTTCGATTGTATAATTCATCTTCAAGGAGCACATACTTGGTCGCTTGAAATCGAACTCGTCTTTCGACTTTCTTAGATGGATCTTTCAAATAATCAATAATTTCTTTCTTCCAATCATCGGCATCGATTGCCGATACTGTATTAATCATGGGCTGATATCCTGAGGCATGCTGAGCTAACCGATTGGCCTCTTCATTATGCAATCGGGGAACATGCTCTAAACGGAAATCTTTGAATTCCTTTAACAGTTGCATGCTCTTCTCGTAATAACTTATGAGAACTTCACTTCGACATTCATAGCTCCCGGCCAATTAATTCATAACCAACATAGAATCCCCGAAGACTTCGACAGCATCAGCACGAACTTCCCTTAACAACTCCAATCCTTTTATCAAAGCCGGATACTCAGCCTGATTATTTGTTGATGTAGCAACAATCGGCAAAGAAAATTCATACTTCCTCCCCTTAGGGGAAACTAATACTATGCCGATTCCTGCCCCTCGGTCACACGTAGATCCATCAAAGAAAAGCGTCCAGGGCACAATCTCCAAAGCCTCCACTGCACCACAATGTTGAGTCACAAAATCGGCCATAATCTGCCCTTTAACTGCTTTAGCCGATTCATAACGCAGATCGAATTCCGACAGCGCCAAAATCCATTTACCGATCCTGCCACTCATAATCGGCATAGATAGCATGTACCGGACCACATCATCCTTGCAAACGACAGTGCATTCGGCCGATAACAAGTAGTGCCTTAACTTGATACACGAAAAATATAAGCACAGGCATAGTTTCTCAATGGCCGAATACCTGGTCTCAGCATTAATCAACCTCCTGCTTAAGTAATAAATTACACGCTCTTTCCCTTCAAATTCTTGAATCAAAGCTGAACCGATAACCATCCCATCGGTAGACAAATACAATCTGAAGGGCTTTCCTTGCTGAGGTGGAATTAGAACTGGAGGATTCACTAGATACTTCTTGATCTCATCCATAGCCAACTGCTGTTCTTTCCCCCAAATAAATTCTTGATCGGCTTTTAACTTAAGAAGAGGACTGAAAGCACGAATTTTACCAGACAAATTAGATATAAATCTCCTGATAAAATTTACCTTGCCGATCAGGGACTGGAGCTCAGTTTTGTTGGTAGGGGCTACTATTTTATTTATAGCATCAATAGATCTTTGACTAATTTCAATCCCCCTTTGATGCACCATGAAACCAAGAAACTGCCCTGCCGATACACCAAATGCACACTTATTGGGATTCATCTTCAATCCATGCTTCCTTGTGCACTCCAATACCTTTCGTAGATCGGCAAGATGCTTTGCGAAGTCCCCGGACTTGACCACCACATCATCAATATAGATTTCTACCAGTTTGCCAATGAATTCATGAAATATAAAATTCATGGCCCTTTGATAAGTAGCACCAGCATTCTTAAGGCCAAAAGTCATGACTATCCATTCAAACAATCCAACATGACAGGACATCTGAATGGAGTCTTTGGAATATCCTCTTCTGCCATGAATATCTGATTGTATCCTGCATTGCCATCCATAAAGCTAATGATCCGATGCCCAACCGCAGCGTCAACTAGCAGATCGGCAACATGCATTGGGTATCCATCCATCGGCGTAGCTTTATTGAGATTCCTGAAATCAATGCATACCCGAAGCTTCCCGTTCTTCTTGTAGACCGGAACAACATTGGAAATCCATTCGGCATACCGACACTGCCGAATAAACTTAGCTTCAATAAGTTTGGTGATTTCGGCCTTAATATCAGGGAGGATGTTTGGATTACATCGGTGAGCTGGCTGTTGATGTGGCCGAAATCCAGACTTGATGGGCAACCGATGTTCAACAATTGATCGGTCCAAACCAGGCATCTCAGTATAATCCTAAGCGAAGCAATCTTTATATTCCTTTAACAAATCAGTTAATTGTTGCTTACACTCAGAATCTAACTTAGCACTAATAAAAGTGGGTCTAGGCTTATCACCACTACCTATATCTACTTCTACTAGATCATCGGCCGATGTGAATCCCTGGCCTAACTTTCCATCATCTGCAAACCTATCCATTAAAAACCTTTGTCAGAACCGACTGCTTGGATCGGTGGAATTTCGTAATCGGCAACCTTGAGAAAATCCTTCTCCCAAACTTCTCCTGACATGCACCTAGTCCTCTCATAGGTGTCCGCTTCTGCCGACGCAATGACAAAAGAAGAATCTCCCGGGACAATCTCAATTTTGTCACCTACCCACTGAACCAAACATTGGTGCATTGTAGACGGGATGCAACAATTAGCATGAATCCAATCTCTTCCCAATAGCAAGTTGTAAGCACCCTTTCCACTGATCACAAAGAAAGTTGTCGGTAAGGTTTTGCTGCCGATGGTCAACTCTACACATATTGCCCCCTTGACTGGAGACACGTTTCCTTCAAAGTCTTTAAGCATCATATCGGTCTTGGTTAAATCCTGATCTCCTCTTCCAAGCTTCCGATATACTGCATATGGCATGATGTTGATAGCAGCCCCACCATCAACTAGAATCTTGGTCATCGGCTGCCCATCAACTCTTCCTTTGACAAACAGAGCCTTGAGATGTTGTCTTTTGTCATCGGCAGGTTTCTTGAAGATAGCGGTCATCGGATCCAAAGCCAACTGAGCTATTTGGTCGGACAATGCCAACTCATCATCACTGGATGGCGCAAGAAACTCCAACGGCAACATAAAGACCATGTTGACACTTGTCAATGGGTTTTCCCCCTTGGGATTTGATTGCTGCTGATCTCCAGACTGACCAGAGTTTTCGCCCTTGCTTAGCCCTTCTTGCCTTTCGCGCTGTAGCCTCCTTTTCTGTGTCTTGGTCAACCCTTCTGGACACCATGGAGGAAGCGGCTTCTGCCTTGCTGCTGGGCGTCGATTTTCCCTTGACTCCATCTGGTGTGTATTAGCGTCCCTGCAAAATACGAATTCATCGGGAACTCGTGCATTAGCCATCTCCACGAGCTCTTCCTGGTTCCTGGGAAAATATTGGACACGATCACCAAGCCTGTCGTGCACACTGAGTCTGCCCCCCAAACGATCATGGACAGATGCTCTCCCTCTAACCGGCCCATTGAAGCGCCGATCATTATCACGATAGTTTCGATCGGACCTATCGTACCGATCATAACCATTGCACTCAGGGCAATCTCTGACAGTAGGAAGCTTGATATTCTCCTCCCAGCAATGGATGAAGAACGGACAATTCCAGTGATCCCTATGCCGATTCCACTCCTGTCGGCGTCTCTCTTCTTCCCGATGATAATCTTCTTGCTGGCGCCGATATCGATCTTCTCGTTGCTGCCAAGTTTCCCGAGGCCTTCTGTGAGTTATTACAATCCCAGATCGGGGAGGCCTTCCTGAGCTGGTTCCTTCCTGGACCAAGCCTCTTCCTCTCGCATCGGCAGTAGTGACTTGATGCTGAGGATCCACCGATGCACTTCTTTCGGCTGCTTCTGAAGTTAAGACCTTGGCTTTTCCCTTAGCATCCAACATGTTCGTTGGGAAAGGATGTTGGTCAATCTTCATCGGCTTCTAGGTCTTGGAGCCGTCAAATTTGATCCTCCCAGATTCTATAGCCGATTGCAATTGCTGTCTGAAAACCTTGCATTCATTGGTATCATGAGAAGTTGCATTATGCCACTTGCAATATTTCATCCTTCTTAACTCCTCAGCCGATGGGATCACGTGATTAGGAGACAGCTTGATCTGACCTTCCTGAAGTAGAAAGTCAAATATCCTATCGGCCTTGGCGGTGTCAAAAGCGAACTTCTCTGGTTCCTTCTGCCCAAAAGGGCAAGACATTGGCTTCTTATTTTTTACCTACTCTGCCAAGCCGATGACTGGTTCCTCATCAGAATCTGAGCTTGTTGCTTCATCGACGAACGACACCTTTTTGTTCCATGCTCTCTTGGGTTCAAACAACTTGATGTCTTGATCAGAGACTCTCTGCACCAGATGACTTAAGCTTTCAAACTCGTGAGATGCATATTTGTCCCTGATGTGTGGCAACAAACCCTGGAAAGCCAAATCGGCTAGCTGCCGATCGTCCAGAACCAGACTATAGCACTTGTTCTTGACTTCCCATATCCTCTGTACAAAACCTTCAACCGATTCATCATTACGCTGCCTCAATTTGACTAAATCGGTGATCTTCTTCTCATGAACCCCAGAAAAGAAGTATTTGTGGAATTGTTTCTCCAGATCGGCCCAAGTAATCACTAAGTTGGGAGGTAGTGATATGAACCAGGTAAAAGCCGATCCAGACAACGATGATGAAAATAGACGAATCCTTAACTCGTCCCTGTTACCAGCTTCTCCGCATTGAATAATGAACCTACTGACGTGCTCCATGGTTGACGTGTCATCCTGTCCAGAAAACTTAGTAAAGTCCGGTACCTTGTACCGATGCGGAAGCGGGATCAAATCATATGCGGGAGGATACGGTGTCCGATAAGAGTAAGTGTTAACTTTGGGTTTTATCCCAAATTGATCTCTCATTACTTCAGCGATCTTATCGGCCCAGTATGCATCGGCATCTTGCCGATGCGGTGGTTGTGGATCCTGCACCTGCTGGTAAGCCTCCACGTGTCTGTTTGGTGCATGATCTGCACGGAACATTGGGTTGATTATCTGGCCTCCCACCTGAGGACCACCAAGCTGTTGCCCGCCAATCTGCTGTCCGCCGACCTGCTGTCCGAAATTCATTGGCTGGTTAAGGATCCCCTGATTCTAGAATCCGGGATAGATCTGTCCTTGCTGGAACCCTGTAGCCTGGGGACTCTGTTGGGGCGTTTGCGGAAAGACTTGCTGCCCAAGCCATCCATTATTAGCGTTCATCGGCATAGGCCCTGCCGATGACTGGTAATTGGGTATCACCGTTGAATTGACATACCCTGATTGAGCCATAGACTTCTGTTGCATCAGCATCGAGTCTGCCGATGCGTTGGGTATCTGGCACATTGGAGCTTGAGATTTCCCAGTGTAAGGTCTTGCAGTAGTAGTTGTAGTAGTATACTGGGGACTCTGATTCATCGGCATATTGGGAGGTGCCGATGCCATAGGGGTCTTGCCTCTCATGTCAGTCGTCTGCGATGTACCCGGCGTTAACTCTGGAGGCATGCCATAACCCCACCAGTTGGGAGGAGGAGTTAAACCTGTCATTGCCGATGCTAACAGATCTGTGGCAAGTTTAATCTGCCCATCTGAAGTTTGTGGATTAGTTGTCATCGGCATAGATTGTCCGTTGGTTACTCCCAACGTGCTTCGCGGAACAGGAATCTCCATACCCGCAGCGGCTGTAGCAGCCGATGGAGCTGTGACCACTGGTGACTTTGGCTGGTGATAAGTGGGGCCCACATAATCTGGTGGCAATTGTCCCTCTTTGAAAGTTCTTGCCACGGCATTGAAAACCGTATTAGACAGTACACCAGCTTGGTTGATCAAAGCACGGTTGATAGCGATGTCAACCATCTCTTGAAGTTTGCCAGGATTGGACTCAAAAGTAACCTGCCGAGGTGCCGGCAGTGCATCCTTCTGAATCACTTCACTCCTCCTGTTCACGCTGCAAGATCTCAGGCATTGCTGCTTGTAATCCTCCATGGCTTTAGCAATAGCTTGCTTCTGCTCATCCTTGAGATTGGCTTCCGTCACGGGGATGACGTTCTCTTGATCAAACTCAGAAGTCGACATGTTGATCTTGATCTTGGATCTGTCCCACTGGGCGTGCCAAAAGATGTGTTGGTGCAAAAGCTAGTCTGCAAACACAAAGGGCTAATACCCGATTCAGACGTTAAGGCGTGCCAGCCGATTTGACCTTACTATCGGCAAAGGTGGTAACTCGAATACTTTAGTCCTGACAACAGCGATGCGCCCGGATGTCACGGCTAAGAGGTACTCACGCGGAACTTGAGAACACGCCGAGCTTAAGTCGGCGAATTCCTAAGAACTCGTAGTGAAAAGGAAAAAGTATGACGAAGTCGTCGAAAAAGTAGATGCTAGAATATGAGTAAAATGTGTGTTTGATTGATTGATAGATGTCTCATTACAAGGCCCTAGGGTCTATATTTATACCCTGCTCAAAGAGCTACAACCAGACACGATTAGAATTTGAATTCCAAATTTCACGGAATCCGTATACAAAACGATTTAAATAACTAAGGAAATAATAAAGCTATCCCCCGTGACAAGCTGAAACTCTTCCACAAACCGATCGACAGCTTCCAGACTCTCCCTTCATACCATCGGCAGATTCCCTTGTCATAGTCATCGGCAAACTTCCTTGTCATAGCCATCGGCACAGACACATCACCACCTATAAACTTAGTCACATTCAACCCCTCCTTCATCGGCAACCATCCTCATCGGCAATTCATCCTGTAGACAAAACACCGCCGTCTCATCCTACCGGCCTGGACACGTGCCCAAAAACGGTGTCAACAGTGACCCACTGAGACCATCTCATCGATGAGTCCCTTCATCTTGATGAAGTAGTCTGCCACCGATGATGTGCCCTTTGACATCATGGTAAGTGCCATGTGTGTGGCCATCACCTGCGCACGGGACTGTGATGCATGAAGCCCCTAGATTGTGGCCCATAACTCAGCCATGATTATCACTGATGAGACTTGGGAGAAAACCTCCTTGGAACGCGTCAAAAATAGATAGCTAAGGACCTATTGATCCTTTGCTATGCACTTCTCATACTCTTGGTTTGGAACTAGATTAGCCTCCTTATCACTAGCATTGTCATCGGTTTTGGCAGCGAGCTCCAGGAACTCTACTGTGGCTTGGTGGAGGGCTTGATGAAGCCAACTAATTAGGCGCCCTTCAAGGTAGATGACACATGGAGTGCCACATACCATAGTTCCCGCACGTGAGCTTCTCTGGTGGGAGAAACCTGAAGGAGAATACAACAGTTGCAGCAGCAGAAGATTGCACCATGGAGTTGTTTCCTTAGGGAAGAAGAGGCTCTATATACCATATGAGAATGGAGCAAACGAGGTAACTTGGTTTGGTCCTCAGTTACACATTAAGTAGGCACAAGGAAAAGCCCTTGGCGGTGGCACTTACATCAGCCCCTTAGCCTATAAACATGGATCACACCTAGCAAACTAATGCATGTACACTATGACTATGCAGATTATCTTGCAAACTATAGTTATAAGATGATGCGGATCACCTATTACAATGCATGTAGACTGCACTACATGGAAGAGTAACCATCCACAGCTAATCTTAGCCAATGCCAACCACAGCTAATCTTAGCATCTACTCCCTCCATACCAATTTATAAGATGTTCCGACCAGTTTAGCATAGACTAAGCTATAGTGCAAATTGTCAATTCTACCCCTCTGCCATCAAATTAATTACACGCAACAGAGAGCACCAAAAATCTTTTCTGCATCGAGAATTTCGTGGGTGCCAGCTATCACAATAGAGAGCACCAAAAATTTCAAATTTCTTCTCCGAACACGAACCACCCCGCCACTCACCGCTGGCACCAGGGAAGCCCACCATGTGGGGGGCGCTCCACTACTTGACGGCCACCCACCTGTGATTTTCTCCATGAGCTCAGCTCCCCTACTACCACTAGCCACCCGCATTCACTGGATTTGTTTCAAAAGCAAAGGTCCCCAAGTCTACAACAACCAAACAGGTGCTCCAAGCGTGCTAGCTAGCTAGGTGAGCATCCGTCCTTACATGCCCATGTCTTGCCAGCCAGCTGCCCTTTGTTAGAAATTTTACATTGGGTCATGTAAAGTTTCTTGTAATCTTGTGCAGAGTTTCTAGTAGTTGTAGTAAGTTTTCCTGTAAGGCGTGAAATTGTGGATGGCAGGTGATGTGCCATGGCCAGACATGACCACCAGAGTCTCTTCCCATCATGATGGCGTGTGTTGCGCGTCCCATGATGATCCAAGAGTGTCAAACTTTATGGAACCCATCATGTGGCGAGGTGGAAAGCCTAGAGATCAATAAATACATAACTACGACCTTAGGCAACATCAAATCTTTGTGTTTCCTATCGCTAGATGTCAACATGTGTTCTAGTGTTATAGCCGCGGCTGTCTCAAAGGTCCTAATATGGCTAGAGGGGGGTGAATAGCCTATTTAAAAATTCTACAAACTCACTAGAGCAAGAGGTTAATAAATAACAAAACAAAGCTTTTTTTAGGAAAACTGGAGGGGCTTGGCCCCTACAGTAAATTTATTAAAGAAAACTGGGAAATACAAACAAAGAACAATTTACAACCAGCAGAGGGAGGGAGGCAAGGATCGAGCAAGAATCAGGAAACAAAAAAAGAAACAAAGAAAATTAAAAAGGCAAGATTACAGGAGATCTTCTCCACTAAAAGTTGTGCCTTGCTCATTGGAAAACAACTTGCTGACCGCTTTCTGAGACTGGGTATGATCTAGAATTCATGCAAGAAGCCTTTTACCCAACCTTCAAACAAGGCTTGATCTTCCTTTTTAACTCTGTACTTCACCAATCGTAGCTCCTTTACTAGGTTTTGTCTACATAACTGACTGGTCGGTTGCGTATTGTTGAAAATACAGTTATTCCTTGTTACCCAAATCGACCAACAAATTAGCACATCCATTGTCATGATCCAAGACGGTTGAGTTTGATGATTGGCTCTTAAGTCAGTAGCTAGGTCCTAAAATGTTTGGTTGTTTCTGATTGAAATTTCGATCCAATGCCAACATTCCTGTGCAAAGGTGCAGTCTAAAAAAAGATGTAAGGTGGTTTCCTCAACGTTCAACTGTCAAAGCACACAATTGTGGTTATCCAGAGCCATGTTTCTTCTTCTCAAAAGATTCCTTGTGCTTAGCCTATCTTTTAGCAGTAGCCATCCAAAGACTTTGTGTTTTGGCTGACACTTGCTTTTCCATAACCACTTGTCATTGTTTTCTGAAGACTGAATGTTCTGGCATTCATGTTGCAACCACTGAAATTGACACAGGGCTTGTTGGGATAGAGGCAGGTGGAACAGGCCAGCTAAGTTACTGGTAGAAAGCAGTTTTTGAAGTGTGATTGTACTGTTTTTTGCAAAGGAGTGTAGTTCAGGAACTTCTGAAACCAGGGGTGGAGGCCACCAACTGTCAGTCTAGAAAAAGCAGGAATCACACACACCAGGGGTTATGTTGGTGAGGTTTTTGAAACTTGGCAAGAGTTTTAAGTTAAGTTGTCCCTCCACCAGAAAGATCATTTCTTAGTGTGATTGGGTAATTTGCCATTCCTATAATATTTATTCTAGATTAGATTTACCCAAGGAGTATCCTTCTTGTTGAAGAATTTGTACAAATTTTTCATCATTAGTGCTTCATTCTACTTCCTGATGTCTAGGACTCCCAATCCCCCATCCTTCTTTGGAAGGCAGATCATCTTCCATGCTGCTTTTGGGGGTTTTCTTGCATTTACTTCCCCACCCTGCCAGAGGCAATTTTTCTTGAATTTATCAATTTGTTTGAGTACTGCTTTTGGCACTTCCAAGGAGCACATATAAAAAGTTGGGAGGGAGGTGAACACAGCATTTGTTAGTTCCAATCTACCAGCTTGGTTCAAAAGTGAGGAAAGTCCTGATAGCCTGATCTGACACTTGTAGATGAGTGGCATGAAATCCTGAGCTCTTGGTTTGTTAAGGGAGAGGGGTAACCCCAGATAGCTAAAGGGTAATTCTCCAATTTGGCAACCAAAGGTTTTGGACAGAGTTTCCAACTTTTCAGGAGGAGTGTTGATTGGTATCATCATTGTTTTGCTGAAGTTAACTTTTAGTCCAGTTGTGAGAAAGAAGGTGTTGAGCAAGGACTTGAGGAAGAATAGTTGCCTTGTGCATCCTTCAGCAATTATCAGAGTGTCATCTGCATATTGAACCACAGGAAAGTCAAGGTTGTGTTCCATTGGTATTGGCAAGTTTAACAACCCCATTGCTCTGGCTTTGTTGATTAAAGACTGGAGAAAATCTGCTGCAAGCACAAACAGGAGGGGGGACAGAGGGTCTCCTTGCCTTACCCCTCTCTTACAGTGAAAGGTTTTCCCTAGGGACCCATTTAACAGGACTAAGGAGGTGGCACTGCTAAAAATCAAATGCATCCATTGAATCCATTTGTTCCCAAACCCTTTTGTTTTCATTATGTCAATCATTGCTTGATGCTCTATCTTATCAAAAGCTTTTTCAAAGTCAATCTTGATTACAACTATTTCTTTCCTTGAATGGTGGTAGAGGTGCAGGTATTCATAAGTCCAGGCTAGACAGTCTTGAATTGTTCTAGTTTTGATGAAACCATACTGATTTTGATGTACCATCTTGGTAATGGCAGGTTGGAGCCTATTTGCTAGAATTTTGGTGAGAAGCTTGAAAGAAGTGTTCAGCAGAGAGATTGGTCTGTAATCAGAAATGGAACTAGGATTGTCAACCTTTGGGAGGAGGGTAATATGAGAGGAATTAATGCTTCTCAAGCACAGACAACCCTGAATGAAAGCTCTTCCCAAATCATAAAAGTCTTGTTTGATTATGCTCCAGCAATGTTTGAAGAATTCATTGTTAAACCCATCTGGTCCTAGGGATTTGTTATTGGGCAAGTTCCTTATTACTGCATCAATTTTAGTTGTTGTGAATTCAAGTTCCAAGCAGTTTA
Source organism: Sorghum bicolor (assembly GCF_000003195.3). Taxonomy (NCBI): domain Eukaryota; kingdom Viridiplantae; phylum Streptophyta; class Magnoliopsida; order Poales; family Poaceae; genus Sorghum; species Sorghum bicolor. The sequence goes on along the minus strand of NC_012873.2, from coordinate 10,515,220 downwards.
GGTTGTCCACACTGTTTATGAAGAAATTTAGGTCTGGCTGACTGTTGGTCCATTCAGAAGTGCCCAACCTTGATTTGAAATCATCCCAGATGGCCTGTTGCTTGTCCTTGTGGCTTGTGACAATCAGGTCATTTTGTATTGTCAGTTGAGAGATATATTTCCTCTTATGCTTCACTGTTGCATTTGCATGAAAAAAGGTTGTATTGGCATCGCCCAAGGTAGCCCAGTTTATGTTTCCTCTTTGCTTCCAGAAAGATCTCTGTTGTTGCAACAAGTTCAGCAATTTATTTTGTAGAATCTGCTTGAAATTCCATTCTTGTAGGCTTAGGTCTCTGAATTCCCCCAGGACCTCCATGAACTGGATAAGAACCTTGACATTGGCTATTGCAGTTTTGAGGGATGGTAGGGAATTTTGCCATTTCTTTAAAACCTGCCTTGTCACTTTGAATTTTGCTGAGATTCTTTTGGCAGGGTCCTGTTCAGTATAGGGTAGGCTCCATGCATTTTGAATGATTGGCAGAAAGTGATTATGATGCATCCAATAATTCTCCAACCTGAAGACTTTTGACTTAGGAATGTCAGTTGAGATATTGACAACACAAGGGTTGTGATCAGAGGGTTGCATGGTCAGCAGCCTTGCTGTTGTGTTAGGGTAGGAATTGAGCCATGTGCTACTAACAAAAACCCAGTCAAGCTGTTCCAACAGAGGTGAATCTTGTAGATTGGACCATGTATACTTCTTCCCACTTAACTTTATTTCATTCAGACCAATAGAACTGATAGCTTCATTGAACATGTACATTTCCTGGTAATTACCCCCAGGCTTGTTTCTGTTTTGTTGATCTCTAATTAAGTTGTAATCTCCCAGAGAGATCCAGTTTGAGTCATTTGACAGAGTTAAGCTTTTCCACCAGTTAAGGAATTCCTCTTTCCTATCAGGAGCACAAGGGGCATAGATGGAGGTTAGGAACCAAATCTTATTATTCAATTTTGACTTGAATTGAATTGTGACCCCAAAAGTGTGAAGGTCAAAAACTTCTCCATCAAACAGAGAGTCCTTCCAGGCAACTAGGATTCCCCTAGAAGCACCAATGGAAGGCTGAAACTCAAAGCAGTTAAAGGAAGCTGGCAGAACATTTCTTAGGAAGGTGGAGTCAAGCACTTCCTTTTTTGTTTCTTGAAAACAAGCAACATCACAGGCTGATTCAACCACTTTGTCCCTGATGGCATTCCATTTCCACTGGGCATTGATGCCTCTAACATTCCAGGATAAAACAACCCAATTTCTAGAGTTTGTCTGATTCATAACTAAACTTAAAAGGTTCTTGCAAAGCCTGATACAAACTTTGGATACAACCAAAAGCATAAGGTGGCTCTAACAATGAGCAAAAGACCTGAGCAGCTAAGACAAAGCTCAGTCCTCTATTTCCATGGCCTTGGTGGGCCCCTCTTCTGCTACTCCCTTTCCTTTGACTGTCTTCTTCTTTCTCTCCACAGTGAGGGTTTTGAGTTTCTTCTTGTTGAAATTGTCCTCCTGGAGTTCCTCTTCAGACAGGCCTCCCAACTTGCTCTCTAGTGTCTGCATAAGTTTGACAGAGAGGGTAGGGGGAGCAGGTGAGCAAGAGAGGCATCTTTTATCTGAACATGAGGGGGATTTAAATCCATTTGCCTTGTTTTTAACCCTTTCACTCCTTCTTACCTCTTTGTCAGAGAGTAGAGGTTCTTTAGATGTTCTTTTCTTGGAGCTTGACTTGGGTTCCTTTTCATTGTCCTGCACTTCCTCCACCAGCCTTGGAATTTGTTGATGTACTCCAGTATCTGTCAGACAATGTGTGGGCACATAATTAGGACAGGTGTCAGGTATACTGAAGGCTGTGGACCCAGTTGGATTGTGCAGTAAATTCATGAGTTCAGAAGTCACTATATCTCTGGCCCAGCTAAAGTGGGTTGGTGAAAGTAATAGTACTGTGAAGAAATTGGCCCAGTTGGCTGGGATCTGAACAGTGAGATTACCTGGGGAGTTATGGCAAAAGAACCTGGACCAGAGCTTGTTGGAATGAGCAGCCCTAGACATCTCCTGCTGCATCATTGTCACACTTTCTTTGAACTGCTCCATCTCTTGCCTGATCTGAGTGTTAGGTTCCTGGCTTTGTTCTAGAGAGTCCAGGTTTTCAGGCAGAGTAATGGAAATGTCTTCCTTGCAGAGGAGATCAGGGCTGTCCTTTTCAGGAGCAGTGTCAATGGGTTTTGATCCAACTGGTTCTACCAGTGCAGAGTTCAGCTGAGCCAAGCTCTCAAGAGTAGCAAGTCCTTCCTGTTCAGCATTCTTTCCTGGGCTCAAATTGACTCCATTCTGGGCCAGACCAGTAACAGTGTTATGGGCTCTCGAGTGGGGGCTAAGGTTCTGCTGGGCCAAAAACAATTGGTCTGAAACTGTTCCATCATAATTCTGCAGTTGGGCCTAAAATTGATCGGGCACTGAATCCTGGGCCTGGTTTAGCATGCAAGTTTCAGAGAGCTGCTGGGGCTGCTGGCTCATTAGCTCTCTGACCAGTTCTGGTAGAGCACCTCCCTGAGCTGAAGAATCAGATATTACTTGTTCAGTTCCATCAAAGCCAACTGCTTGGTCAGGTTCATTGGTGTTAGGGACAGCTTGTACAGGAGAAGCATGAGTTTGCTGATCTTCCTCCTCTTCTTCATTGCCATTCAGCAGTTGGTCCAAAGGTACTTCCTCTCCCAGCACATCAACAAGAGGGGGAAGTGGGAAGCCCATGACATTGTTATGATCCTGTTGCTGCTCAAGGATGGCTGGGTTTACCACTGGCTGAGGAATATATTCCTCCATGAGCCCTCTAACTTCATTAAGGTTCAGGAAATCATTAGGCTGTGCAGAGAGGGAGGGTGTGATTATTACTTCAAAAGGATCCAAGGAAGGATCATTAAGGTTTATCTGCTCTTGCAAGTTCAAGTCTGGACCTCCCTCTAGGCCATTGACAATCTGGGCAGCTTGGGCTTGAAGCTGTGCTGGGGCATTGGGCCAGCCCATCCAGGAATTTGTAGGATTGATGATAGGGTTATGCTGCAAAGGGGCCAACAGGATCTGTCCATGCTGTACTAACTCTGGGGGGGTTCTGAATGACTTGTCCCTGCTGATTTTCTTCCTGACCCTGTTGCTGTCCTTGGTGCTGCATGTTCTGACCAAAGCCCTGAACATTCCCCTGGTTCTGTCCTTGCTGTGGCTGGTCCTGGATAGATATAGGCTGCCCTAAGCCAAAGAAATCAAAGGGGATAAACTACAGCTCATCAATATCTTCTGGAACATATTCCTCCTGTGGTGGCTCTACAGCATTAGGAGCCCTCTGCATCACCTCACACTGGATGGTCCAGGACTGACCAGTTGGGTTGGTTGGATCAGTATAGAGCAGAAACTGTGGAACTTCATGCACACTAGTTACCCTAGCTCTGACCATTACTCTACCAGGGAAATGCTCACTCTCTTCCCACAGAACCACTCTCCCAAAGTCATTTATAGCATTGTGAATGTGTCTTTCAGTCTTATAGTCATCAGGAAAACCCATCATTAACATCCAGACATCATCATTAAAATCAATTGCCCTCCAGTTGCTACCCTGATCATGCTTCACAAATTTGATTTCAATGTTGCCAAAGACCATTGGACTGAGCTGAACCATGTTATCTCGATCATAAGCATGCCTAAACCGAACATAGGCCTATCCTAGGTGGCAGGGCATAATGGCATGATACTGCACCCCTCTCTGAGCTAAAAAGGCTCTGATGGTATTCCTAATTATAGCAAAGCTGAGCTCATTACCAGGAAGAGGGCTGAACGTTGCGATGGCGAGGTCCTCATTCATGGTGGGAGGCCGAGAAGGAGCAACAGCTCTGCTCATAAAGACGCGGTCCTGAACATCATTCCAAATGAAGCCTTCTGGGATGAAGGGTCTTGGGTCCGCACGTTGGTACGCCATGTCCAAAGTGGAATGGTGCACCACCGCCGGGCGGAGTTGGTCGGAGGGAGAGGGAGCGGTGGGGTTTACTGTGGAAGGGGAGGAGTGGGGAGTGAAAGGCGAAGGGTCGAGAGCGAGGCCGAGAGTTAATGAAGGCGACCCACCCCCTCCTTCAGGCAGCATAGTGATGGGTTGGCGCGGTGCAGCTTCACCCACGGCCCAGAGTTGCTGCTCGGGCGACACCGGCTCCGGGAAAACGGTCAAATTGAGATCCGGCGTGTGATACGACCCGGTCTCGGCGCGGTTCGCCCAACCAGCGCGAGGTGCAGGCCTGTTTCTGTTACCAGCATGTTTCCCGGTTTTGACTGCAGGTCGGGAGCGGCAGTAAAATTCGGCGTTGTAATATCCGATTTTAAGGACAAAATCAGATATGCACCATATGTGAGTCTTAGAAGCCAAATCTCACATATAGCTACAAATAAAGGGTAATATCAAAAGACAATGCATAAATATATAACGTACTTAGTATAAAAGATATAACCTTTGATAGCAAACAGCGGATAGACAACTCCAAACTTCGGGTATTAACTTCACTCAACAGGATCCAACTGACTGGTTGATCACAAGCCTAAACTTCTCCTGAGGTTTGGGGGAAATAGCAAGAGTGAGTCCATGTCGAACTCCACAAGTATAGCAACTAGATTGTATAGATCCCACAATCTCATGATCAATGTGACATAAATAATGTAGAGCATTAAACAATAAACAATGAGTATATTTAACACACAAGAATCATCACCCTTAATGTAGATGTCCCCAAGGCCGCTCCTGACCGTGAGCTCGGCTAGTATACTAGTTTTAACACTCTGCAGAGGTTGTACATCTTTACCCATGAGTCATGATTTATTCTTTCGCCCGAGGCCCGTCGACCTCTTAACCCACTACCAAGGAAGGTCGGCAGGGATCGCTATGAAGCCTTTCAAAAGTTCGTCTAACATGTTAGGGCCGCAAGGTTTCCTTTGCGCGCACATATAGAGCCCCCTTCCGATGGCACAATGACGCGCAACCTATACACATACAGACAGAGGCCACACTATACCCAAAACGGTTCAGCCCCTCCGCCCTTTTGGGTAACCTCTAACAAGCTAGAAAAGGTCTTCATACTGAGCTAAAGCCAGAGCCATTATAGCCCTCATGGTTGCACTGTTGTCCCGGGTAATCACGTACAGATAAATCATCAAGTTACTAAAAAGTCATTTTTATCTTTTATTACTTAACATTAATCTAGTCACAGGATCATGGTCATAGAAATAAAATCCAAATGCTATACTTGCCTTAATCCAAATGCTCTTGTTGATCCTTTTAGTTGTCCAAGTACTGATCTTGATCACTGAAGCACTATTGTTCACCACGAATTGCTCACCGTCTAATTTCGATCATCGATTCATGAACACACAAACAATCGGAGACAACATACACGAAGCAAACAAGACTACAATTAGAACAGTACACCAATCAATAAAAAGGTTTGAAAACGGCTCTACACATTGCTACAGCACACAAGCATAAAAAACACTCTAGTCGGAGCTACAGTTCAAAAGAAACGACTATAGAGACTTTTATATTATATTAAAGAAAAACCTTATTTATGCTTGATTTATCATTTTAGTTGAGCAAAACTATGTGAAAAGTTCTTTAGATCAGATTAGTAAAAACATAATTTAATTCAAAATCTAGATTAAATAAACTACTCGCATTTTATTTTGTAGACATTGTTTTATAATTTAATTACGTTAAGCTTTCACTTTGCAAAATAAAGTGCACGCGAGATAGCTTCAAAATGGACTTTTTATGAGTCATGTTTAAACCAAGCAAATTATAATTAATAAAGATACATTTTCATGATATTAATCAAGATAATATTTAACTATGAAAAGCCGAGATTGAGCCCTAATTGCTTTTTATTAGAAACTCCATGGCATATATATTTAATCAGATTAATGTTTTATTTATAAAATTCACAAACGTGACTTCATGAACTATTGGTTCTAAGACGTAGATTGCACCACTATGTGTCTAAGGCAATTTAAAACGATACAAAACGTCTAAGGATAATAAAAAAAACTAAGAGAGAAGTAGATACGTACTTTGAGTCATCCAGTCATGTACTCAATGTCAAGTATTGTTTCTTTGATGAAAATTATGACGGAGTTACTTTAGCCTTAGTTACTGATGACAGTCAGGGCAGCAGCATCGGCATCGCAGGGGCAATTGTTCCAATCGAAAGCCGATGACGGAGAACAAGACCTGCTGATCCGACTTCACATGTAGATGACGTACATAGTTACTTGGAGATAAACGGCACCATCAAAAGATAGCGACTTGCCCGGAAACCAGGTGGACTGCAATGGCTTGTTGGAGCTTAGAGAGGATGATCACCACAGCGCGGATCCAGTGATGGGTAGACGACAACCACTGGCGGCTAGGGAAGATGTATGTGCACGTCCCGGCAACGGAGTATGAAATAGAGAGACAAAATATTATTTACTACTTTAAGAGATTTCCAAACTAGACTCTCTTTACGTAGTTTTGGTGTACTTTAACCAAGGGGTTAGTACATATATATATAGGGAGAAAAACTCTTCAAATCTACGTCAACTAGCGATTTGGTACTAATCAATGTTGCATCCTCCACCTTTACTAATAGGCCTAATTAATTATTAAAGCTCATTAGTAAATAAAAACATGGGCCTTGAGCGTTGGAAAAAGAATAAGAGATTTACTATTTTCGGATTTATTTAATTTCATAGATAAAATAATTCTAGAAAAGTCTAGAATTATTATTTAAATTGTGAAAAATATTTCGAAAGCTCTAAAAATTCGGAGAAAATTCTCAGAGACATGGGGAACTCAAATAAAGTATTTGGAGCTCATGATAAGATTATTTGGAGTATCTAAAAATTAGATCATGCTCAGAGAAAAGTGAGAACAGAAGATGGAAAAATTTCCGAAAAGTTTGTAGAGATTGCTTGATAGACGAGAAACTAAAAGAAGTGCTTTGAGTAAAGAAAAGATTTTAGGAAGCTCCTAATAAAAACTTGAGTTGAGAAACAAGAAATTTGGTTGATAAAGATAAAGATAAAGACGTACTGGTCAACAAGGAAGATCGATCTACTAAACGCATTTTAAAAACTTTGCTCACTCAACACATAAAGGAGCAACAAGCATCACATCAAAACATATGCACCAGCATGTATGCATAATAATATTGCTAAGCCTTATGATAAATTTTCATTTAAAAAATATATTATTTTTCCTATATTTTCATGAGTACAAAAATATAAAATTAAATAATCTTATCAGTATTTCAAAAGGAGTAAATTTTAGGGTGTTACAGGCGTGGCCCCACCTACGGTGCCCAGAGGACAAGCACCTCGGACAGAAGAGACCTGTAGGCTTGTCCCTTGGACCCGAATTGCGGCTGCCAGTTGACCCGCCATTGGAGCTCCGTCCGCCATTGCTACGAGCTCCGAGCAGACCAGCCGAGGGCAACAGAGGGGAACGCGGCCGTTGGAGCCTTAGAAACGCTGATCACCTGCCAAGGGGGATTGCGTTTGCACCGGTGAGCTTCTGGACCGGTCCAAGGCGAACCGCATCAGCGAAGGTTTTGCGTGGCTGCGGAAGCTGGTTGGGTGGAAGATTGTGTTGCCCTCTACGTGAGGCAACAGCAGGGGACCAAGAGCTAGCCTCTTCGAGCTCAAACAGCCTAAGCTCTCTACGCCAATCAGGGCCACCATTTCCCCAGAGGTAAAAGGTAAGCGAGAACGAAGGACAGGAAAAGGAGCGTAGGTTCACGATGAAGAACCCTACCCTTCTCGAGCAAACGAAGAATTTGAAAGTGCGGCCACCAAGGTGTGACACCCTGAAGTGAGCAGCAGTGCCCCCGATAGCAGCTTGCAGAAGGTGGCCAACAGAAGAAACATCGAGGCGAAACTTGCACCGGCCGAAGGCGGCGACAAGCGCAAAGGAGGAGGGGACCAGCTCCGGAAAGGTGATGGGGAGGCCGAACAAATGGGCGACTTCAGCTTGCACCTTGGCTCCTTCCTCAAACGAAAGCCCAGGGAAGATCATGGTTGCACCGAGGGGGGAGGACTTACTCGCTGGGGAAGGACCCGAACGATGGTTGGCGAATGACCGACGGAGAGTTCCTCGACTAGTTCATGCGACGAAGAGGGGGTCAGCAAGTCGAGAATTGCCACCCAATCGCCATGGCTTCGGGAAGCTTCGATCTACATCGTCAGAAGCCCTGTTGTCTCCAGCTTCGTGGCTGGCTATCTGGCTGCTGCTAGCTTCCACCCACAGCAGTTACGTTGCCATCGTTGACTACTACTGCGGCTTCATTTCTCCGACCCGGTACGGCGTGGTGCCATGGTCATCGATCAGTGATAAAGCAAAGCTTTTTGCTCTAGCTCTAATAGGGTGTTTGCAAGCCGCCTATCCAACAATTCTAGTTGATATGATCACTAGACACACAAGAGCTATGTCACTTCAAGCTACACGAGTGAACTTAAGCTACACAAGACAAAGTAAGCAACTAAACTAATTACACTACTTTGCAGTAAGTAAATGGATAGGATGAGATATTTATACCACCGTGTAAGAGATGAACCAATCACCAATATGAAAGGATCAAGATGCCCAAGAGGGGGGTGAATTGGGCTTCTCTAAAAATTTAAGCAACCTATAAGCTCCAATTCAACCCCTTGTGCCTATTGTGTTTTAGAGAGCTACTGGATAAAAGTTTTGTACCCTAATTCCAATCCTATTATAGCATGGCAATTCTAGGAATGCAAATACTCAAAGCAAATGCTAGAAAGTAAAGGAGGAGAGCAAGAAGAACGTGGCAATGTTTTGTCGATGTATCGAAGAGTCGCCACTCGCCACTAGTCCTCGTTGGAGCACCCGCGCAAGGGTCTTGCTCCCCTTGGTCCGTGCAAGGACCAAGTGCTCTCTACGGGTTGATTCTTCAACACTCTGTTGCGGTGAATCGCCCAAAACCGCTCACAAGCTTGACACAAGCCACCCATAGGAACTCAGGGCGGTCTTCGTGCCTCCAATCACCATCAAACCGTCTAGGTGATGGCGACCACCAAGAGTAACAAGCAAAGAACTCTCACTTGACCCCAAACAAGTCTCTAAAGAGTGGTGGATGCACACATGAACTCTTAGAACTCAACTAGAGAAGGATTCACTCAAGAAATCACTCAATTCTCAATCCTCTCTAGGCTCTTGCTTCTCTCTTGCACCACAAGGTATTTCTCATCTGATCAAATGGGCAAGAGACCTCCCATCGACGAGGTGGAGGAGTATAAATACTCCCCATCAAGTCCAAGGGCCGGCCACCTGTTTTCCACATAAAACGGGAGCACCGGACGCGCTTGATGCTGCACCGGACGCACTGCACAGAGCGTCCGGTGCCCCATTAACGGCTAACTGTACTACCTCTGACAGTACATCGGACGCACTCACAGTGGGTCCGGTGCCAGCGTTCGGTGTGAGGGTGATCTGCAACCCTCTCTGGGTACGGGACCGGACGCACCCCAGTGGGTCCGTTGCGTGCGTCTGGTGCCCTGTCCAACTTGCAGACCTCCCTGGGTAAGGGACCGGACGCACCCCAGCGAGTCTCGTGCATGTGTCTGATGCCTAACCCTAGGCACCCAGGCACGCTGACCCAGGTCAGCACCACCGAACGCGCTCAGAGAGCGTCCAGTGCAGCGTCTGATGCCTCTTTAGGCACCCAAACTTCATCGAAATGCGATCTTTCCAAAATGAAGTTTGTTCCTCTCGATCTAAGGACTTTCTTAGAGCTGCCTAGTGCTAGGTTTACCAAGTGTGCACCACACCTAAACCAAAAGCATTAACTAGTCAAGCTACCCTCTCAATGCCCCCCTTAATAGTACGGTCGAAGGAAAAAGCAAAGTCCTAAACTACTCTAAGTGCCCTTCTTCACCATATGGCACTTAGACCTAGTCTAGTCCCGACGATGTCCAACCATCCTTTGAAAACCGAAATGATTTCCACCATTAAGTTGGCATGAACGATCTAGTCCATCGATCACCATTACCATGACCTAACATAAACGACTTTGCCTCTGCTAAACACATGTTAGTCATAGTAATCAACATTGTCATTAATCACCAAAACTCATTGGGGGCCTAGATGCTTTCACAATATATAAACAATCAAGCACCGGGAGAATGCCAATCAAAAACAATTGAGACACTGATTTTTCTCCTGAGGTTCACATGCTTGCCGGCACGCTACGTCCCCGTTGTGTCGACCAACACTTAGTGGTTTGGTGGCTAAGAGGTGTAGCATGAACCTCTTCCTCACTAGGATACCGTAAGAACCTACCCACAAGTGAGGTACCTCAATGACACGAGCAATCCACTAGAGTTATCTTTCCGCTCTCCGCCGGGGAAGGTACAAGACCCCTCACAATCACCGAGAGATGGCCACGAATAATCACCAACTCATGCCAATCCTCCTCTGCTGCTCTAAGTTGTCTAGGTGGCAGCAGCCATCAAGAGTAACAAGAAAACCGCAGCCAAATCGATCTCCAAGTGCCACTAGATGCAATTACTCAAGCAAATGCACTTGGAATCACTCCCAATCTCACAAAGATGTATCTATGAAGGAGATGAGTGGGAGGTGTTTGACTTATTTAGAAACTCTAATATTATTTACTATAAACCTATCAAACTTTAACTAGTTGGACTAACATGTTTCTTATAATTATATTCTTTTGGAGACAGAGCGAGTACAATGTTCTGTGCTTATAACCACCTTCAGGGGCAAGTCGATACTTCACCGATCTTTAAGTGGATCTAGAAAGGAGGCAACCTCGGAAAGCACAAATTCTTTACCTAGCTACTGGTTAGGGACAGATTATGCACAAGAAGCCTTCTCAAGAGAAAGAGAATGCACTTAGATAGCTATGCTTGTGCCCTAAGCACCCAATGCCCAGAAGAATCATCTTTACACCTGTTCTTCGCATGTAGATTCAGCCAGGCCTGCTGGAACCTCCTAGACATCGACTGGGACATCACCCTCTAGCCCCATGAAATGTTGATCAAATGCGGGACAGATTTTGAAAGTCACATCTTCAGAGAAATATTCATCTTGGCCTGTTGGACAATCTAGAAAGTCAGAAATGGTGTCATCTTTGACAGCAGAGCAGCCTCTCTTGTCGAATAGAAAATTCTTCTGAAAGAAGAACTTGGCCTAGTTTGCATCAAGGCCAAGAAGAGGACTGCTAATCCCCTGAAAACATGGTGTGAGAGTAGACTTTAGCAGCTTCTTTTATATTTTTGTTTTTTTGGCCTTGAAGGCCTTCTTGTATACTTTATTCTTTTGTCTATACCTCAATAAAAGAAAAAGAAAAGATAGATAGGGGTCTTCCCTGCAGATTGCGTCAAAAACAATGTTTTGTTGTCAGAAATTAGTAGTCTTCGTCGTTTTGCACATAGTTGGCACATGATCGAAACTCCAAAACAAACTGAAACAAGAAAAGCTTCATAAAAACACAGGTGCCCACAATTTTATAAATTTATGTATCACTTTAGTTCCTATTGTCATTTGTTCCTGTGATCCAAACACTCCTTTATTGATTTTCTTGTGTATTTTTTGTTTCTGTGTTTTGTTAATGTACTTCTACTGTTTTCTGTTTTTTTTTCCTATCATAACCATATTTTTTAATTTTTCTATTCTAAAGGGGCCTAAAATGCATTGCAGGGAGCCAGGGAGGATGGATATGTCACTCAAAATATCCTTTACCACCGGTGAGGGAACATGGGGAACGTCCGCTGGTGAGGGGTTCATAGTTGAATCAATGGATGCTAAGTCAACTATCTGTTTACATAGTATTACCTGCGTCCATAAAAGAATATAATTCTCTTATTTGATAAGTCAAACAATGTAAACTTTGACCAAAATTATATAAAAATACAGTAATACTCATGAAATCAAGTAAGTATATTAGTTATAGAATATATTTTTATAATAAATTTATTTAGATACATAAATGCTAATATTATTTATTATAATTGGTCAAACTTTAACTAGTTGGACTGACTTGTTTCTTATAATTACATTCTTTTGGAGACGCAGGGAGTACAATGTTTTGCTATTAGGGCAGTCCCAATGGTATATTAATTGTAGTTTATATTTCTCTTAGGACTTCACAATGCAGAAACTATATGGTAGTTTCTATAGATATTAATTACAATATCACGTAGACAATTTGCTGATGTGGCAATAGATTTAACGAAGAGAGAGAAAATCCAAGAAACCAGATCTAACTAAGAAACTAGGTCATATAGATAATAAACTACTCATAGCCAATTAGGAGCGCGAATATGGTTTCTATCACCACTTATGTCGTGTACTGTAGAAAATCTTGTACAGGGAAGGATGGTTTTTTGGTATGATGTTCAATGCTATAGAAACTGCTAATAGTTTCATATATTGAGAGTGCCTTTAAATATATTGACAGATCAGAGTTTTGCTCACGTGTCAAGAGAATATATATATAGAGAAAGAGTAAAATAGGTTCTCTGATAAATGAAGTCCTCACTAGAATCGAGACTAGTAGAAACCGGCTAGTTCACGTTTGGGGAGACTTTTAGTTTCCATCGGCCTCCCTTTCAGATCCATTGCTCTGCTGCCACCGCAACGTCAAATCCTCTTGCACGCTTGCCTACTCTCTCCCCCTGTGCGCGCCTCCGCTCTCTCCGTGAGCACGAGCTCGCAATTTCCTAGCGAGCTCCCGCGTCCACGATTCCCCTCGTGCACCTGGCATCTCTCTCCCCCAGCCCCAAATACTCTGTCTCCAAGCCCTTGTTCAATGAAATCGGCAGAGGTGCATCCCAATTAGCAAGATCTTGTCTCCTTCAACTCAATCCATCCAATTATGTGGGAAAATAAATCATGAGGCGAAAAATCTTTACTCAAGTTCCAGGCGAGGCACCGCTGCATCTGCCGCAGCCACCACTACTCCCGCTCGTTTTGCTGCCGCATCGACCATGGTTGTCGCTCCGCTGCTCCCGCCGGTCTACTGCAACAACATCTTCTCCACCCGCAAGTGTTCAAGCTGCTGGCTTTCTGGAGGACATGTTAGGAGATAATGGTTCTCGAAAGACTATGCAATGAGTTCTGCAAAGACCTGTGAATCTAAGCGATGACTTCTAGAGGACCTGCGCAACCTTATTTTATTTGAATATCATGAACTTTAGTTATTTTGTTATCGTTCTTTTTTATTGCTACGAGTAATATATGGTTCTGAAAAGACTATGCAATGATTATTGGATTAATATGGTGCTGACTATGCAATGATGCAGAAAATGTTGACTATACAATAAGCTATATGGATGCTTGTGAAAGGTCCAAATGGCTAGAGGGGGTGAATAGCTTATTTAAAAATTCTACAAACTTCACTAAGCAAGTGAGTTAGTAAAACAAATGGCAAAGCAATTCTAGCACTAGCTCAACTAAGCTATGCAAGCCACCTATACAAACTAGTACAAGGCTAAACACTAAACCACAACAACAAGAGAAGGCTAGCTACACTCCTAAACAAGAAGACTATACTAAACAAGCTAAACAACTAGCAAGGTATGTAAGTAAGTAAAGGAGTGGAGAGTGATTGTTATACCAACGTTGTAGAGTAGGGATATATCCAACTAATCACTCATAATCACAATCACAATAGATAATCCTCGGCAAGAGATGACACAAGATTTTTTACCGAGGTTCACTTGCTTCCCGACAAGCTAGTCCTCGTTGTGGCCATACACCCACTTGATGGATCACGAGCTAATTGGCAATCCAAAGCCAAACCCTCAGCGGGTGCCGCACATCCACTCATAAGATGGGATCCTCCAAGCCACGAGCAATCCACTAGAGTAGCCAATTGCGATCTCCCGCGGGGAAGGCTCAAGAACCCCTCACAAATCACTTGGTGAGGCTCCAAACAATCTCCAATCACGAGCTCAACACCTCCGTTGCTCCAAGCCGTCTAGGGCATCGGGAAACACCCAAGTGTAACAAGAAATCCACAGCAAGCTCAAGAATCAAGTGCCACTAGATGCAACTCACTAAGCAATGCACTTGAATCTCACCCAATCTCACTGGGATTGGTAATCAAGCAAAGAGATGAGTGGAGGGAGTGTTCTCTAGCTCAAAGAATGTCTCAAGTATGCCAAAGTACAAGAGAGAGCCCCCCTCCAAAGTCGGCCACCTTCTATTTATATCCCCTCTCAACAAATAGAGCCGTTGGCTCTATCACTGGGCAAAACTTATCCCCTCTCAGTTAGCTGCCTGCTAACTTCACTTATGTACACCCTCTGTTTTATTAATTTAAGCACTAGGAAGCGAAGCTTCACAGTTTTTTTCCTCAAAAAAAAACTTGGGGTCACCGGACGCTCAACTGGGAGCCACCGGATGCTCGGACCCTGCGTCCGGTGCTCTGAAGTTAGCCACATGTCAACCTTTGAATCTCGTGTGTTGATCTCTAACGGCTACTTTCAAACCACCGGGCATAGTCAAGTGAGCACCAGACGCGTTTGGTACCCACCGGACACGTACGCAGAGAGGGTTGCAAAACGCTTCGATCAACGGACGCTGAGCACCAGACACTCTTTGATGTGTCCGGTGCTCTGTCAGAAACCCTCGCAGTCTTGCTTGCTGACCCTAACAACCATTGGACACTCGAACAGCAGACCCCCTGCGTCCGGTGCTGAGCGTCCTGTGCACACTTGAGCCAGACACGACAGTACACCGGACGCTAAGCCCAGCGTCCGGTGCCTCTGTGCACTGCGTCCGGTCCCACGACTTTCCAAAGAGTTCCATCGGCGCAATAGAAAATACACTTTTTATTTTCTCAAAACGCTGAATCCCGCCTCGCCGTGCGGGAGGAAGAGAGGAACCCAAACCCCCTCAACCTTAGGAACTCCACCTCCTTTGCAAATGTGCTAACACCACCAAGTGTCCACCACCAATGTGCATGTGTGTTAGCTTTTCACAAATATTTTCCCAAAGAAGTTAGGTTAGCATTTTTACTACATCCTAATGCATATGCTCAAGATATGGACCTAGTAGCACTTGATTCGAGAGATGAGCGTGATTTCCCCTCTTGATAGTCGGCTATCTATCCTAAATCCGATCAATCACTTCTCTACTCTACTCAAGTTAGACCGACAAAAGCAAAACCCTATGTTTATACCTTTGCCTTGATCATTTTACTCTTTGTTTATCATCATGATCTCCACTTCATGCTTCATCTCTTTGTAATTATGTGACCACCTTTCTATGCCACCTTGCACCTTCATCACATGTGTTGCTATGCCTAACTCAAATCACTTAAACACAAGGCATTAGCAACTTGGTGTCATTAATTACCGAAACTAAACTTTTGGCTTTCAGCTTGCCACAGTTGATCTATTCCTTTTTGTGTTGTATTTAAGTAATTTTTTGTATAAAAACTGTTAGAGAAATTGGATTGGGAAGGGTAGTTTGTAGTGGACAGTGTTACTCTTGGAAACCGCCTCAAGAAATTTTTTAGAAACTACTTCCTCCGTATAGGATTTAGAAGTTGTTTTGGACAAGATTTAGATCAAACATTGGGAATATAAATCATATAGATTTGGTTTGAAAAATACTTTCATAAAAATATACATATATCATTTTTTCCTAAATATTTTTATAAAAATAATAGGTCAAAGTTATGTTTTGAAGACCATATCGCTGTCGTAAACGATTTCTAAATCTTATACGGAGAGAGTAGTTGTCTTTATCGTTTTACACATAGTTGGCATATGATCTACATATAGTTAGGCGACTTCTAAATCTTATATGAAGGGACTAGTTATCTTTATCGTTTTGCACATAATTGGCACATGATCTACATGTGGCTAGGCGCCTGGTTTCTCGCGTCGTACCTCGACCAAGCTCTTTTTTTGCGTTGTATTGTTCCTTCAGATTCCAAGGCACATCCGCACATGAGTATCTAGATCAGTGTTTAGATTCTACTCTTTCCGCGGTCTGACTAGCGACTTTGGCATGCATCATAAAAAAACAGCAAAAACAAAAACAAAAACAAGAGGCGACTTTGACGCGGTCTAAGCGATGCAGGAGTAGGAGTACTTAGAGCATGTTTGGGACTACTCTGTTCTACATTTTTTAGCCAATAATTTTAGCTCTATGTACTCAGTTTAAGGAAAAAAGGTAGAGTTGTAAGAGCATCTAAAGAGGTACTCCAGAAACTCTAATTTTTTGTAGAGCTGCTCTACAGTGGAGTTTGTGGAATAGAATTTGTGAAGCAATTCTAAACACCCCTTGCTATTAAGCAGTTTTAGCTCCCGGTGCCTTCTTGAACTCTGAAGGAGACAAGGGGTGTAAAAACAATTGGTAATCGATCAACTCTGCACCGAATTTAATCTCAACTGGATCAGCAATTGGCAGTGCGCGCGGTTGGATCAACTTTCGACTTTATAGAGAGTCTAGTAGACCAACTACCGCTCTTTCCTTGCTGCAGATAGCCTATGTTCGGTTACTTTTAAGTACCTCCGTCTTAGAATAGTCTTGTTTCAGTTTTATTTAAGTGCAACTATTTTAATTTTAACAAAATTTATATAAAAAAGTATAAATATTTATAAAAAATAGATACATATATTATTTCAAAACTAGATTTCATGATGGATCTAATAATTGTATTTATTTGATATCATAAATTTGGATAGTTTTTAGGTCTTGTTTGGCAGGGCTTTTCCAGCGGCTTCGGGAGTTGTTTGGAGCTGTTTTCTGCTAAACGAGGTAAAATGAAATAGCTTCACAGATGAAGCCTTTTAAAACGTGTCTCATAAATAGGGATGAAAACGTTACGAATATTTTTCGACCATACTCGAGACCGAATTCGTTTATAGGAGTTCGATCTGTCCGTATCTGAGTCTGAATATTCAACATCTGATAACGTATCCGAATCTGAATACTTAAATCTTATATTTATGATATATTATGATGTCGATATCTAATTATATCTTATCCGACTTGATTGATACTATCCATATTTGAATCCGGATCTGACCAGAAATATGAAAACAAATGTGATATTAGTGATATCCGTCTGTGGTGCAAAAGAGTCAAAAATAGTGGCTTCTCTTGGCTTCACCTTATCCTACGTGGCGTTTTGAAAGAACATATTTTAAAGAAAGAGTTATTGTACCAAACGATTTACCAAAATAGCTTCAGCTCTACCGATAAAGTTGTTTATACGGAGCTAAAGCCTAAAAACAGCTTCATTGGTTACGTGGAGCCGTGCCAAATCGAACTTTGAGATAGTTTGACTTCACCAAAACTAAAATAATATCACGGCGGTGACTCATCGATTTTGCATGCAAGAGATCGATGACCAGATCCATTGCACGCGGCATGCAAGAGATGGACAAACCAGCCATGCAAGGTGGGAATGACAAAACGAGCTAAAACGATGCGAATTTAATGGCACGCTTGAGGGACTTTTTTGTTAGCCTTTGGTCTTGCAGCCAAGAGCGGATGATAGGTTGCATCTAAGGACATGAACAACCCACAGACAAAGATTACCTGTAAGTTCTTAGAATTCGAGACACAGACATGTCGTACAATGAATGGTCTATTTAATCGTCTATAGCTATGTAATACTTCTATATATGTATGATCATTGACCAAGTATAAATTTGATTCCTATATACTATTACGTTGCTAATTAACCACAAGCATTCCTAAAATATAGGCAGCACGATGACATACAAAATATAAGCTAGATAACGAGATTCAAATAATAGATTTTTTTTCACACAGTTACAAATTGCCAAACAACATTCAGTTGTCAGTAGCAGCTTGTTCTTGAATCTTGATTTCCCTACACAGGAAAGATACTAAGATAATGTTGCTAGTCAAATGCCATTCTGTTTTCGGTAATAAAAAATAACACAAGACAGCCATGTAATACTCTCTCGTGGCTTCTCTCTTACTCTTGGAACCCTTAGACTAGTCTCAGTGAAGAGTTTCATAGCGTTGTTTCCAAGGCTGCCATGTCATGTGAAATGAAATGAAACTTGGATGAAACACCCACTCTTAATGGAGAGTTTCATTCTATGGTTCCATAGGAATTTGATTTCAAGACTCATAGAGAGTTGGTAATCGTGTCAAGAGAGTTTCATCTAGATGCAACCCATTTCGTTTCTTTCTTCTTAAATACACTGTCATGTCATCTAAAATACCTATGTGACAGCTTATTTAATATGAATTAAACTCAGATAAAACTTTCACTGAAACTGGCCTTTGTCATGTCATCTAAAATGCCTATGTGACAGCTTATTTAATATGAATTAAACTCAGATAAAACTTTCACTGAGACTGGCCTTAGTCTGTGATCCAGTGTTCCAAACATTCCACTCCTTAACGTTTCACTGTGTGCCAAGGTCGCATATGCTAGCAAGCCGAGCTTGCAAGCTTCGTTCTTCCTCTCTCTCTCTCTCTGCTTTTTGAGTTCAAAACCATGGAAGCCGGATTGGAAACATCTCTCAAATATATGTCTCGCATAGGGTGGCCCATGGCAGCTCGCGCAGGGCGTCTATTAGCAGTAGCCAGCGGCGGCTCGTGCGGGGCATCTCACGCGTGGAGGCTCGGCGGCAGCTCGATGTGATGAACAACCTAGCAAAGCAATCCATGGCCATCTTCACGCCATCTTCGCACTGGATCAACTTGAGCCGACGCTTGTTGGTCAGTGAGACATACGACGCGTTGTGTGGCCGTCTTTTTCTCACTGTCAACGAGCCGTGCTCGTCGCTTCCTGAGACGACCAGGCTCCTCTCTCTCCATTCATTAGCATCCGTGAGGGGGTTTTTGTAAAACTCATGCTATTTAGACAGCATCTCGCAACGCACTGTGCATACTCTGAAAAGCGAAAGTCTTTGCTCCATAAGACCAGTGTTAATAACAGTGTATTAAGAAGAGAAAAGAAGATAAAACTCTTTTGACACACAGTTATCAACTCTCTATAAGTTTTAAAATTAAATATCTTTTTTTCTTGAAAGTGGGTGTTTCATCTTAGTCTCATTTCATTTCGTATAATATAATAATTTTAGAAATAACGTAATGAAGTTCACCATTAAGACTGGCCTATGAAAAAAAAGTCTGAGTGTACTATGTGTATGCATAGAGGACTTGTGACTTGTGAGGGAAAACAATTGACCGATTCTCCGTATGCAAAAAGGCATGCATGTGGATCTCTTTGCCTCTCCTGTGCCAAACTATTCGTATGCAAAATACATAGGGGTATATCTTTCTCATATATACCTCTACTATGCATCTATATAAGATCATCCCAAGGACAGCATCTCAGTTACCACACCCGGCCGGAGAACTTTTGAGCTCAACTGGCCATCGATCATGGCAAATCAAGCAACAATATTTATCGATCATCTCACTGCCAATTCATCGCTGCTGAAAGCAGTTTTCTTCCCAGTCCTAGTCCCTGTCCTCCTGCTCTTCGTCCTGCTACGCTACTTCTCTACAGGAGCAACAACGCTTAAAAACAAGCAACGAAAGAAGCTGCCTCCGTCACCTCCGGCACTGCCGCTGATCGGGCACCTTCACCTCGTCGGCGCGCACCCGCATGTCTCTATGCGGGGCCTCGCCGCCCGGCACGGCGGCGAGGACATCATGCTGCTCCGCCTCGGCACGGTCCCGACGCTTGTGGCGTCGTCCCCGCGCGCCGCTCAGGCGGTGCTGCGCACGCACGACCAGTCGCTAGCCTCCAGGCCCCGCTCCATCTTCGGCGACATCCTCGGGTACGGGCCGTCGGACGTCGGGTTCGCGCCCTACGGCGACGGGTGGCGGCAGGCCAAGAAGCTGGTCACCACGCACCTGCTCAACACCAAGAAGGTGCAGTCCTACCGCGCCGCCCGCGAGGAGGAGGTGGGAGTGGCTGTAGGCGACCTCCGCCGCGCAGCCATGGCAGGCGCGGCCGTGGACATGAGCGAGCTCCTGAGCTCGTT
This sequence comes from Sorghum bicolor, assembly GCF_000003195.3. NCBI lineage: Eukaryota > Viridiplantae > Streptophyta > Magnoliopsida > Poales > Poaceae > Sorghum > Sorghum bicolor. The sequence continues at coordinate 10,495,158 of NC_012873.2, read as the reverse complement.
CACGACCAACATGGTGAGCCGCGCCGTGGTGGGGCGGTCGTTCAGGGTGGACGGCATGGACAAGGTGTTCAAGGAGGTGATGGACGCGAGCATGGCCGTGCTTGGGGGCTTCAGCCTGGAGAACTTCTATCCTGGCCTGGCCAATGTGGCCGGCGGCGTGCTCATGTGGCCGGGGCGCCGCAAGGCTGAGAGACTCAGGGACCGGTGGGATGAGGTGCTAGATAAGGTGATCGACCAGCACGCGAGCGTGGCGGCGGCAGGTGGTGCACCGGCACACCTCGAGAGTGATTTTACCCATGTGTTGCTATCGGTGCAAGAGGAGTACGGGCTCACCAGAGACGGCATCAAAGGAATCTTGGCTGTGAGTTCATTACCATCTTTCATTTGTTACTTCTCAGTCAGTTTCTTGAACCATCAGATCGATCGTCATCATCATCCATTTGCTCATATAGCTACTCTGATCGTTCTTGCTAATTAATTACTCCGTACTAGCTTATACCATGGCTGTACCTGCACTATTATTATTTCTAACCTTCATATTCATATATGTGAACAACGAACAGGATATGTTTGCAGCCGGCACAGACACAGCATACTTGGTACTAGAATTCACCATGGCTGAACTGATGCTGCACCAAGATGTTATGGCAAGGCTAAAGGCAGAGGTGAGAAGCAGCAGCATGCCTAATAAGGACCACCAACAAGTCATGACAGAAGAGAACCTCACCGGAATGCCATATCTAAAAGCTGTCATCAAAGAAACGCTCCGTCTGCACCCGCCATCGCCGCTCCTCCTCCCACATCAGTCACTAGAGCAGTGCACCATCGATGGCTACGTCGTTCCTGCTGGCACCACCGTGTTTGTCAATGTCTGGGCAATCGGCCGCGACCCGAGGTCATGGGGCGATGCTGCAGAGGAATTCATGCCGGAGAGGTTCATCAACAAGGGGGACACAGAGGGTGTCGATTTTAGAGGAATTGACTTCCAGTTTCTGCCATTTGGGTCGGGACGAAGGATGTGTCCTGGCGTGAATTTCGCCCTGGCCAACGTTGAAATCATGCTGGCAAATCTTGTATGTCATTTTGATTGGGAGATGACGGAAGGAGCGAATGAGATTGACATGACAGAGGTGTTTGGATTAACAGTGCACCGAAAAGAGAAGCTCATTCTCACTCCAAGGTTACAATCTTGTGTTGCTCAATCATTGGAGGGCTAGGTCAACCAGAAGAATAAAAATGGTGATATCTACGGAGTACACGCGTACTTCCTGTGTACTATAATAAAGTGATGGTTTATGCAAAATATGCATGTGCGATATTTTGTTATTGTTTGAATTTCATGCATCTAATAATGGCTAGTTTCAATGTTTGTTTGACTTGGTGAAATATCTCTCCTACAAAGCCAAAAGCTTGAACACACCCGTTTGGATGTTGGTATTCAGCGTATAATTAGGGAATTGAAATTGTATACCTTCAATACCATGTCTAGTGTTGGTGTTTTATCAACCTACGAGTGAATTTCTACATGTGTTGTGTTGCTCTTGTAAGACGATGGTAGCACTAAAAGACACATGGTTTAGGCCGAAGCCCTACGGCCAGTCTTAGAGTATCTTAGAGATGGTGTGAGTTCATGTTCCTGAGTTCAAGTGCTCTAAAGTCTTGCAATGAGGTGTGTAAGCTAAGGAAATGAGGTAGGAGTGAGGTGGTGTTTCTCAGGTTCCATCCCCATGGAATAGAGGACTGATTGTCCTTATATAGAATTCGGTGGTGTTTCTCAGGTTCCATCCCCATGGAATAGAGGACTGATTGTCCTTATATAGAATTCGTGGGCTAGGATACATATGAGAGAGTCAAGGGCCCAAAAGAGTGAGAAGTAAGTAATCTTGGCTGGCAAGGCATCCTGTCTTGTCTTGTCGTCATCATATGTTCGGGAATATTCGTCATTGTGACCTTTCTTCCCACGCCATGGTGTGGCATGTCATGATGTTACAATGTCGGTAGTGAGGACTGGAAGGTCGTGAATAGCCTATAGAAATTTCACAACACTAAGCCAAATGATTAGATAATTATGAGGCGGATGAATGTTGCACTAGCCTACTAAAAGGTAAGCCACCTACCACAGTTTTAGTAGCTATAATCACTAGGCACACAATAAGCTAGAATAGTACTCACTTAGCTAGTGTGCTCTAAAAGGCTAACTAAAGAGTTACATCACTACTATAGCTTCACTCATCACTGTTGGCAGCTTCACTGTTGGAATTAGGAGAACCGGCAATGATGACCCTTCACTGCCGGTTCTAGTCTCTAACAACCAAAATTTGGTTATTTCTGTTACAGAACCGACAGTGATGATAACAATCACTACCAGTTTGTATCCCTAAACTGCAGTGGTCGGTCGTCCGGCTATCACTACCAGCTCAAGCCAAGAACAGACAGTGATTTGGTGCTATCACTATCGGTTCGAGGCAAAACCCAATGGTGATTAGCCTGACAACACTCTAGCGCCGTCCTCACCTATATATACACACGCCTCATTCGGTATCTCTCAGCCCAAGACACTGGTTTTGCTTGTTCATCTGTTTTTGCTTGTGGGAGCAACCGAACAAAAGCCAACACACTCGCGGCCGTCGGCTTCATCTTCAATCTTCTAAAGGTTAGTAACTTCTTCTTCTAATCTCTATTGCTAAAAATATAGTGTGTTTCGTGCTTTAGTAATATATAAGCATCAAATATTCAATTATGTGATTTTTTAGATTAGGAATACTAATAATGGTATATTTTATTTTTAGTTATACATCAGTTCTACATAGCCTTTGTTATTAGTAACAAAAAATATATTTTCTACATCTTCATTAGAACATTATATCTTGATCTTAGTTAGCAACATTATTTTTATTTATAAATCATTTCTACATAACTTTTGTTAAACACTTATTGTGTTATAGAACTTTATTAGCAATATTATTTCTTGATGATTTATGATTTATATGTTTCTCTAATACATATTGTTGAGTGTAATATTTATACGAGGGTTCTATATTTATTAGGATCTTTTTTATTATTTTTAGTTATGATGAATGGGTGCGGACTTCCCTAGCCACAAGAACTAGGTTTCCACCCTTGCGATCTTCCATTTGCGCCATCGCCAGTATGTGTCGTTCTATGTTGCCTGGACTCATCAATAATATATATTTTTTAAATTTTACGTGTTAATATAATTTTTGAATATATACATTCATTCATATACGATTATTGCATATGCAACAGACTATAAAACCGATCGGGTGGTTGGAATCAACATTATGGGGGCTCAGGGTATGGGACATCTTCGAGAACACGACAAGTGAGGTCGAGAATGACGAAGGAGACGAGATATGGACGTGCAATCTCGCTTTCAAGATACCCATTAGGAACAATATTGAGGTGCTTCGGAACATCATAGTTCCTACTAGACCACGGTCGCTTACTAAGGTAGGCACCTAGATAGATGGCGTGCTCCTTTCTTTGCATGTAATTGAGCGTGGATGAAGATGTGAGCTTTAATGCAACATAGTCTAGATGTGCCACTAGTAAGCGAGAGGTATGCGACATTCAATGATAGGGATGCAGTACGTTATGTATGATATGAGAGTAATGTTTATTTATTCATATTATTATATGAGCGTTTTATGATATTTTTTGTTTGGGCGCTTATAGGTTTATGCCCTATGATTACACCTATGTTACGTGTGGCTTGAGTCCTATTCTCACCCAAGCTCTACAGAAACTCGGATACGCTTGAGACTTTGTGAAAGAGATGGGCCAGACAACGACGATCTGTATCCAGAATTGTGTGAGATTTAGGAAGAACCAGATCATCAATAGTCTGTCTGTAGGCTATATCTAGATGCCATGTCCTCGACATTGTGAGGTAGTGGAGAGTGATGTACTGCGGGCCTTGCATTACATAGAAAATGAGCGTGGTTACACCATTCAAGATGTACGCTACTGGCAGTGGAGATATACTATAGCTGCAACCGGTTTTTAGGATCAATCTGAGATGTTCTATCAGATTTATTTATATAATTAGATTAATTTGTATGGACATTTCACAAGGTTTGTATGAACAAGCTAATTATACTTTTATTTGTACGGACATCATAATTATGTTTGTATAGATTAATTATAGACCATTAATTAATTATTATAGAATTAAATAATGAAGACACAAACTTTTGTCTTATTTTAGAACATATAGTCGCTGCACTATCTCTAGTTATAATATATATAAAAAAATAAATCTATGTGAAGTCTCTAAGTAGCTCAACATATTTTTTATGTTTTGTTTAATTAAATAATAGTACTATATGATATAAGAAAAAATGAACCAGACTTAACCAAACTCCCAACATAGCCTAGCGGTTGAAACTGTGCACTTTAGACTTGCCCACCCGCTCTTCAATCCTAGGTGGACTATTATTTATGTCAGTCTCAATGAAAGATTTCATGCCCCTATTTTCAAGACACCAAAACTCAAAATTTTTCAAGATTTCCCGTCACATCGAATCTTTAGACGCATACATGGAGTATTAAATATAGACAAAAATAAAAAACTAATTGCATAGTTTGGTCGAAATTTACGAAATGAATCTTTTAAACCGAGTTAGTCTATGGTTGGATAATAATTGCCACAAATAAACGAAAGTGCTACAGTATCGCGAATTTTTTTCTACCCGAACTAAACACGGCCTAGAAGTAAAACACAATGAAACAGAGTCCCCTAATATACAGTTTCACTTCCCTATTTCATAGGCTAGCTTTATCATTTAATTCTTGCATTATTGTTTTTTTTAATAAACAGGAGGAGAAGCTCTACTGGATTCATTTTATAGATTTTGTCTGTACAAAAGGAAAAAACAAATGTAAAACTGAGAAAGCCATTCCCGAAGAAGAGATTTCTTCGTGGACTTACACAAAAGAAGAGAAAGAAAAAGCTGTTCCCTAAGACTACGTTTGCACTGCCCTAAAGAAGGTTGTGTTGTGATCAAATGTGTCATGTGAACTATGGCTTTGTTTAGTTCCGAAAAGTGAAAAATTTTCGGTACTGTAGCGTTTGTTTGTGACAAATATTATCCAATCTAACTAGGATCAAAAGATTCGTCTCGTGATTTACAGCTAAACTGTGTAATTATTTTTTATTTTCGTCTATAAATGTTTCATGCATGTGCCGAAAGATTCGATGTGACGGAGAATCTTGAAAATTTTTTGGTTTTCAGGGTGAACTAAACAAGACCTGTGTAGCCATTTGAGAATACAATAAAATTAGCAAATAAAATAGCAGAACAGTTCACCATACAGAGTCACATCTCGTGGAAAAGGGAAGGCTTTCACACTTAAAATGGCAGCATTCACTCAAGCACTAGGTAGCAGTTTCATATTACAAACTGATCGTACCTTCGTGGAGAAAAGAAAGTAATTCAGAAGTGAATACTGTAAAAGCTCAGACTCGTGGCATGAATGAAATTGGGAAGAACTGAACAAGAGTACTACTTACACTAGATTCGAACTACCAACAAGAGTACTGCACTAGGATCTTGTACGGACAGAAATTCCAATAGTAAACAAGATTTCAGAAGCACCAACGGGAGTACTACACTAAGGATCTGGAACCGAAACACTGAATCTAGTGCAGACGAGCTAATCAGCGGCGCAGGCCACGAACTCGGCAGCAGCGAAGGCGATGAACTCGGCAGTGGCACAAGCGATGATGCTGCTTTGCGCTTGCGCTGGCCACCACCACGCCCATTTCCCCCTCGTCAGACCCGCACCGCCCTGAGCTTTCCGCCACCGCTGGAGTTGCGTCCATCTGGAGACTGAGGAGACGTGTGGAGGGGAGGGGAGCAAAGAAGTCCAGATTTCACTTGCGTTCTGCTCTCTCGAAGGGGAAAGAGTAGATCGACGCCGGAAGGTAAGGAGAGCGGCGAGAGTAGGATAGAAGGGATAGGTGGCCGCACAGGGTGACATGGTTCAATTTTTTTTTACAAAATAGACACTATTGTATTTTCATCTATATTTAATAAATATTGTCTAATCATAGACTAACTAGACTTAAAAGATTCGTCTCGTAAATTATAGATAAACTGTGTAATTAGTTATTATTTTTTATCTAAATTTAATACTTTATGAATGCGCCGGAAGATTTGATGTCATCGGAAATGTAAAATTATTTATCAATTTCTTTATTTTTTTTTGAACTAAACAAGGCCCAAATTTCATCCGGTTTCCAACACGTGGAAAACGGCGCTCACTCGTTTCCCCCTTCTCGTTTCCATGAAACGATTTTTTTAAAGGAGATTACCTCGGCTTTTAAGAAATCCAATAACAGAGTTATTATATACTGGGAATACCAATTTAAAAGAACGCAGCAACCCACAAAAGTTCAGACCAACACCAAAACAACCTAACTAAGTGATCAGCCTAGTGAAGAGCCAACCACCCAGGAAGATAAAAAAAAACTAAATGACCACCACATCCGAAGAGGAGTTGATAGAATGATCTTCCTGCAACATCCAGATAAGGACTGAACCATCTCCTTCATCTTGGCTTTGTCGTTCTCCTTTTGTAGGTCCACCCAAGTCTGCAGAAGATTGATAGCCGAGTGAATCACAACATCAGGTGAATTAGGGAAACGTTTCTCGATGGCCATCTTGTTTCTATTCTTCCAAATCGTCCAAGTCATTACTGCAAAAAATGTGAAACATAGTTTCTTAGAAATACCGAGCCTCCTTGGCACCCATTGAGAGGTTACATCATGTATCGACGTCGAAAAAGTGTGAAGATTAAAAGCATCCCTTATGCAACTCCAAACGTATTGCGCAAAGACACACCCAAACAAAAGATGATTGACCGTTTCGGTTTCAAGACAAACACAATAGAGAGGGCTTCCCTGCCATCCCCGTTTTGTAAGAGAGGAAGCAGTTTGTAATTTCCTATGAAAAACTTGCCAAAGGAAAACTTTAACTTTTAAAGGCATTCTACATCCCCAGATCATCTCATTTACCTTATCTTTGACTCCCCCATGAGTAAGACAAGTGTAAAGCGATCTAGTTGAAAATTTCCTTGATTTTTCAAGAACCCAACTGACTTCATCATCTCCTAATCCATCTAAACTCACATCTTGCAGCACCTCCTGTAGATCATTCCATTCATCCAGTACAGCCCCATGTAAGATTTCTTCTGAGGGATATCCCAACCACTCTCCTTCCACATACTTTTCACTGTAGCTTCTAGATTTTGACAAATTTCAAAAATATGTCTATACTGTATTCTCAAGGGAAGACCTCCCAACCAGTTATCATGCCAAAATTGAACAGCACTCCCATTATGCACCTTATATTCAGCACCCCATTTATATAAGTGTTTCACCTTATGGAGACCTTTCCAAAATTGAGAGGAGCCCTGACAAGATGAGCCAAGAAAACCTTTTCCTTTCATATGTTTAGCATCTAAAATTTTATACCACAGTTCATTGGGCCTCTTATCAATCTTCCAGATCCATTTTGTAATCAGACATTCATTCATCAAATAGGTATTGATAATCCCCAGGCCCCCCTGGGCTTTTGGTCTAGCCACTGCTATCCATTTAGCCATATGATACTTAAACTGTTCCTCTGCCCCTTGCCAGAAGAACTTTGCTCTGATAGCATCCATTTTCTTATGTACCCCCTTCGGCAACATATAAAACCCCATCATATACATTGGCAGATTACTCAGGCAAGAATTTGTAAGGATCAACTTTCCACCAGATGTCATAAACTTCCCTTTCCAAGGATCTAGCCTTTTACTCATACGAACAGGAAGCCCTTGGAAAGCATTTATGCCTAACGCCTTGTCAGACACTGGAATGCCTAAGTACTTAATTGGCAGCTCCCCCAGCTTACAATTTAGCATATTAGCCTTTCTTTCTTTTTCTGTCTGAGAATAACCAAACAACAAAACCTCACTCTTGTGATAATTAATCTTCAAACCAGATAGCCATTCAAAGCAATAAAGCAGGATTTTGAGGTTTATAATCGACTGATCAGATCCATCTGTCATAATAATAGTATCATCTGCATACTGGATATCAGAAATGCCTTTATCAATTAAAGAATCAAGCACTCCCACAATAAGATTTTTCTCAACTGCTTTGTCTAACATTGAACTCAAAGCATCAGCTACTAAATTGAATAAAAGAGGAGATAAAGGATCCCCCTGTCGCAGACCCCTCAAAGTTCTAAAGTAGGGACCCCTTGTCCCATTAATATTAATACAAACTTGTCCTCCTTTGACAGTTTGCATGACCCAATTGACCCATTTCACAGGGAAGTCATTTCCATGTAAAACTTCCTCTAAAAAGTCCCATCTCACCCTGTCATAAGCTTTTTCAAAATCTATTTTAAGGATCATTCCTTTCCTCTTGTCGTTCCTTAACAAGTTTATGACCTCATGGAGAATAACAACTCCTTCCAAGATGCATCTTCCTTTAATAAAACCAGTCTGATTATTTCCAATTACATCCTTCACCATAGGAGTCACCCTCTCTGTAAGAACTTTAGTAAAACCTTTGTAATCCACGTTGAGAAGGCAAATAGGCCTATACTGCTTTATGCAGCTAGCATCCTGAACTTTAGGAACTAAGGTTATAACTCCAAAATTCAATCTCTTTATGTCTAGCTCACCCTTATGGAAATCCAAGAACATTTTAAGATATCTTTCTTTGATGACCTCCCAAAAGGTTTGAAAAAAGAGGGCACCAAAACCATTTGGGCCAAGAGCAGCATCCTTTTTCATATCAAAAATGGCATGTCTAACCTCTTCTTCTGAAAAGTCTTTCATTAATCTCTCTTTATCATCCTCCTTAACTTTCTTGTCAGCAGACCAGAAATTACTAGATAAGAAGATATGTTTTTGATCCACAGGCCCAAACAAGTTTTTGTAAAATTGAACAACATGACCCATAATTTCCTCTTGAGTTTTGATCATCCCATGGTCAGTTTCAAGTTGTACAATAGTACTTTTCCTTCTTCTCCCATTTGCAAATTGATGGAAAAATTTTGTATTTGAGTCACCAGCCTGCAACCAATGCTTACCCATTCTTTGCCTCCAATATAATTCCTCTTCAGCATAGAAAACCTCCAGCTGTTTTTCTATACTGTATCTATGCATCCATTCCTCCTGGCTGAGTTCCCTTACTTCAGCCTGAGAATCTATAATAGATAGCTCAGCCATAAGCTCATTTCTCTTCTTTTTCTGTTCACCTATTCTCCTAATATTCCAACCTTTTAATTTGGTTCTTAGCCACACCAGACAGCCATGCCAGGAATCTAGGGAATAACAAGTATCTGGGCACCTTGCCTGAGATTCTCTCCAAATACATGTAGATAACTCTCTAAAACCTTCCACCAGCACCCATTGCTAATCAAAAAAGAAATATCTAGGCCTAGTAGTCAAACTCTCCCAATCATCCACAGTGATTGGAGAATGATCTGACCCTACTCTAGTTAAACACCAAGAGAGAGATAAAGGATACTTCTCCTCCCAACCAGAAGAGAAAAGTACTCTATCCAGATTAACCATGACTGGTTTACTCTGCTTATTAGTCCAGGTATACCTCTGCCCAGATCTTTTGAGTTCCCTTAACTGATGATCCCCTATGAAAGTATTAAACTGATCCATTAAATGAAAATTGACATTATCAGAATTCTTGTCAGATTCTTCTCTTATCAAATTAAAGTCCCCTAATGATAATGGGCAACAAGGTTTGCTGGCAGACTGAGTCTAATTCTGCAAGGAAATCCCCTGAGTATTCATGCTGCACAGGACCATATACAGTTACCATAACCCATCTAAAATTAGATAATCTATTTCTAATAGTCATCACCACACAATACTCCAAAATATCATAAGTTTCCATTTCTAAATTCTCTTGATTGACCCCCATCAAAATACCTCTAGATTTTCCTTTAGCAGAAGACCATTTCCAAGAGAACACCTTGTTCCCAGCTAACTCCAGAAGATCTCTGTCTGAAAAAGACTCTTTGATTGTCTCCTGTATCCCTACCACTTGTAGATTATGTTCTTCAATAAACTCTCGAACCTGCCTTTTCCTACTGCTCTTTCCTATCCCCCTAATATTCCAAAAAAGAAACCTCATTTAGACAACTTTTTAGGTCTTCCCCTCTTCCTAGGGGCTACTAGAACTGTTTCATTGTTAGACTCCACTGCAAACCCCCTTGATGTATTATCTATAGCATTCAAACTGTATTCTTGAATGGCCTCCTCCCCTTGAGGGGTAGTTTTCTTATTAACAGAGTCCAAATACTCCTTGTAATTGGCCTCTGCTAAAGCTGCTCTAACTTTTTCCTCGGCTCTAAAGACCTCAATTTGAGTATCAATATTAACAATGTCAAGATCAAGAGCAGAAGCAACATCTTGAATATAATCATTGCTTAAATTGTTTAAAACCAGAAATTGATTAGATTCAGAAATACCTTTTGATAAATCATCCTTGTTCTGTGCCTGTTGTATATCTTTCTCCAGCATGGATCTTCCATCTTTCTGAATCCTGTTGCTCACTCTTGTTGCAATCACCACCATGCCTCTGTCTTCTTCTTAGCTTTCTTTTTCGAAGAGCTAATCCAGGTTTGCTCCAGGTCCTCAGTCATATCATCATCATGAAAGAAATCCATGTCCCCAAATTCTACCTCAGATTCCTGAGTGACAATCCCCAATTCCCCTGCTTCATCATCATCTAAGACCCCAGCAATCAGCTTGCTTTCTTGGTTGGAATCAACAACCTTTTTCTTAGGTTCATAACTTTGTGGTCCTCCATTTATGTGATTGAGTTGTGATATTTTATCCAGAGACTCTCCATCCCCACCAGCCACATATTCAGTAGTGATCAACTCAGATTCTTGCCTTTTATCCATCAAATATGTATCCATACCTCCCTGGACAAAGAATTGAAGATCACACATATCCTTCTTCTGTATAACTTGTTCCTCACTTTCCCCAACACTCTTCAGTTTTTCCTCCTGATTTTGCACCACATATGCATCCTTAGGGAAACCTTTCTGCTGTTCAGAGATAGCACTCTGCTGAATCATGACATCAGCTGGATCCCAAACATGTTGGTTCACCAGATTATCCTTGATAAGAGTGGTAACCTTCATTACCCCACAGTTTGGATGATATGCTGAAATTGGAAGATTCTTCACTTGTTCTAAATCATCTTGTTCCATAGCATCTTGGCTTCCCCCATAGCTTGAATCTTGTTCTTTGTCAACATTTCCAAATCTGTCAAACTTATCACTTTTCTTTTTCTTTTTAGAATTGCCTGCATCTCCTCGATCTTTCTTTCTAGATTTTTCATCTTTGCTCCCTGACCCAGACAGGCTTCCTCTAGTATCTAAATTCATCCCAAGACTTCCTTCTAAGACAAGTTTAACTTCATGGCCCACTTTGTTGAAGAATATCTCAATCACACATCTAATAGCCAAAGGATCTCTGCAGTTCACCTTCACTCTCACATGCTCCTCTCTAATCAGACTTAGCTCATCAACCACAACAGGCTGCCCAACAAGAGAAGCCAGCTCCCTCACAACCGATTCCTCCCTAGCAATTGGGGGAATGTTTGAGATCCTCACCCAACATGTTTGCAGCACAGATGAAGTAGTGGGGTCGACATTTGACTTTACAATCTGAACTTTCAGATTGTAAATTGAGAGATTAAAACCAGCAAATCTTGAGAAAGTTTCTAAAGTACCTTTGTCTGGAAACACCATCAAGAATTCATTCCTAGTCATCATCCTGGGCTTGAAATCCCATTTGTCATTCACCACTAACCTTAGCTCTTCATTCAGCTTATCCTCATCTGCTTCTCCTTCAAGAACTATCACAATTCCAGCAGTCTGAATCTGGTACACCCTAGGTTCAAGGATCTCAATAGCATAGAAACCTTTACTTGGAATCCCAAATCCAAACATCTAGATTTTACCTTTTGTCATCACACAGTCTACTGCCATATGACCTTTCTGCTTGCACTTGTAACACACTGGCTCATTAGTGCAATCAGATTGATGATGACCTGTTCCCAAGCATCTAAAGCACTTAATCTCCAAAGCCTTGCCCTCCTGATATGGTATCTTCTCTTTAGAAGGGCCCTTAGGTCTCCAATACCCTTGATTTCCTTGTCCCCCTCTAATATTTTGGGAACCTTTTCCCAGATCCTCCCTAGGGGCACGAGGTGCTCTATTCAGATCTCTTCCCACAGCCTGCCCCCGAGCAAAACCATGCCCCCCTGCTGATTCCCATCAGGTGGTTTGTAATCACGACCACGACCATCACCTCCATGATCCCAACCCCCATAAGCACCTCTGGGATAGGTATTACCTCCTTGATTCTGGCGATAAGAGCTTTCACCACTAGATCCATGCAGGAGCCTTGCCCTCAGTTCTTGCTCACGAAGAGCATCTTCTCCCAGCAAGTCATCTTGGTCCATCCAATCTTCTGAACAGCGCTTCCACGAACGCTGTTCCTGGTCTCTCCATGCCATCTCACCCTTGACAATTTCAGCAAAAGATTGGGAAAGAGGTGTTGGAGGACTCAGACGTTTGACGCGACGGGCAAGATGACCAAAACACAATACCTCTCTTTTAGTCGCAGGATAGCCAAACCCTTGTGCCATGCTGCTTTTGGATATCCATATCCACCTTGGCCCAATAGGTTTCTAGGAATGGGCATGTATACTATTGTGTGACAACCCAAAAGCAATTGGGCTACCTTCCCTGTTCCTTTCCACCTCTTGGGCCTCACTAGAAGCCCTTTCCCTATCATCAGGATTTTGAATATTCATAACTTTCCCCACTGTCTCCTCTAGTCTTTGCCTGGCTCCCTCCAATTCCTCCAACTCTTTTTCAAAACGTTGGGTTTCAGATATGAAAAGTTCCTTCCTAATCTCATTTTCCCATTTCGCTCGTTGCCGTTGAGAGCTAATTCCCTCCCAAGTTGAAGCAGGTTTATTCCTGTTGATAACCTGTTTCAGACCCTCCTTGGGTACAGAATTAGTTATGCAACTGACAGGGAGACCATCATCCTGCTGATCCTTCCTGGATAGAGGAGGCCAATTTGCACCCAACCTATCCCCTGAATTCATTATCAGCTCTAAATGATTATTACAGGGTAAGCTATTCTTAATAGAATGATCCTAATCATCCTTGATCATTAAATTTCCCCAATCACTCCCCTTAGTAGCACTATGTTCTATCTGATTAGGGCGAAATGGAGAAACAAATTGGCGTTCATGCCGACTAGCCACAGCATTTGCCTCATGGATTTTCTTATCACACATCGCGCAAAACAGAGCATCATCTACAGGACAAAAAACTACTGCAAACCCGCCGCACAGGACACAATCCCTAGAACACCCCCCCCCCCGCCGCCATGAAGGGACCCGAGCAAGCGCAATGTCGCGAAGCGAGAAAACTCACCGGTCAATCGGATCAGCAGCCGGTCCCGAAGCCAGACCCCTACTTTGGCTGGCAAGGAGGGGCTTCTGCTCGTCGGGGTTGGCCGGAGACTCGCCGCCCTAGGCCCGTCGCCTCCGCCACCTCTGTTTTGCCCCCTTGCGAGACCGCCCAGTCGCTCGCACAGCCTCCATGAAACGATTACCCCCTCTTTCTTCATCGATACATGCAAAACAACAGTTTTTACTGACATTTCATCTTATTTAGACTTTGTTTAGTTCCCAAAAAGTTTTGTCAAAAATTTTAGATTCTACATCATATCGAATTTTACGGCACATGCATGTTGTATTAAATATACACAAAAATAAAAACTAATTACACAATTTACTTATAATTTGTGAGACGAATCTTTTGAGCCTAGTTATATTTGTCAAATACAAACGAAAGTGCTACAGTACCAAAAAAACCAAAAAATTACCAACTGAACAAGGCCTTAATGTACATAAAACTCTCATGATATTCCCATTAAGACTGGTCTTACTGCACAAGATAAATAAAAAAATAAAATTAAACTTACTGCCGAGTCGGGCCTATTTTTTTAAAATAAAAAATCTGAGCCCTCATCATGGCGCTGAGCATGCCAAAGACATCGTTGTCGGTTTTGCGTTTAGAACCGACAATGGTAATTGATTTCACTGCCGGTTTAGCAAGCCATCACAGATGAGATCTATCGCTGCTGGTTTCTAAGACAAAACCGACAGTGACGTAAAGAATGACAAGGTTGAACCAAGCCTTATTATAGCTAGCACATTTTTATTAGTACGAAGAGCATCTCTAAAAGTACCTCATATCACTTCCTCATCTATATATGATAAAAAAACTCATCTCTAAAAGTATCTCATATCCCTTCCCCATCTATTGGCAATTGACAAATAGGCCTGAATCGTACATAAAAATACGCGTAGGCTTTGTCACACGCATCAATCTTCTCGGTGCCATCTTCTAAAAGTGGAACGGTGTGGGAAAGAATAGAGAGTAGAAAAAAGTTCCTGTTGTAAATGTACGAGAAAGAAAGAATATATAAAAGAAGTCACGGTAATATAGAAATAGTACAGGATTCCTGATATAAAATTATCTTCTATTTTAGGAGTAGATCATTGGAAACTCTTGGAGATGACCTTCTTTTTTTTCTCCCAATACATTGCAAAACTACATAATTTGGGAAGGAAAAAATGGAGTACTCTTGGAGAGACTCTAACACTATGCAACAAGTTATATATATATATCATGTTGTAATACACAAACATATTTGCTAATTAGCCTAAAGTAAATGATGGCCAGGATGGAAGTAGCCTAAACTTAGCGCTGGGCCGCTGGCCAGGGTTTGCCAGCAAACCAAACACGACCCGTGATCACAGGCGCGCGGGGATAAGATCGTCGTCATCCTGGTCTGCTCATGAACTGCTCCGACGTCCACCAAACGATCTCCACCGGCCGGTCGGGCGGCGGGAGCACGCTGGAACGGCAGACCGGGCAAGTTGCGTGCGCTCGCAGCCACGGATCGATGCAGTCTCTGTGGAACACGTGCTGGCACGCCGGCAGCTGGCGCACCGTCTCTCCCTTCTCCACGTCGCCCAGGCACACCGCGCAGTCCTCGGCCCGGCCGCCGTCGCCCACGTAGTCGTAGCTCGGGACGCGCCCCGCGGCGAGGGCGGCATGCACCTCCGCGCGCGCGCGGTGAATCACGAGCCGCTCCACCGGGTGGCGGAGGGCGTGCGACGTCGCCCGCGTCGTCGTCGTTTCTTCCCCGGCGACGACACCTGACGCCTGATCAGCGTCGTCGTCCTCGTCCTCCTCCTGCTGCTGCTGCTGCTGCTGCAGACCGCCGGGCGCCGCGACGGAGAGCCAGCGCGGCCAGGGCGGGCGCCTGAGCTCGGCGTAGAAGCGGAGGCAGAGGATGAGGCTGCTGGTGGTGCACAAGGCCGCGAACGCGGCGAAGAAGATGGCGCGGCCCGTGTGCGGCCGGTTGATGAGGAGGAGGACGGCCACCGGGAACGTGACTAAGCCGCTGGCGAAGATGGCGTGCGCGACAACGAAGTCGCGGCTCCACCGGTAGCAGCTGTCAGGCTCGTCGTCGGCAGACATCCGATCCGGGCCTGTAGGCTCAAGGCTATCGAGCTTTTTGGCTATATGGAGCTTGGCGCGGCGGCGATAATGTCCTACTGGTGGTACGGTCGAGGCGATAGCTAGCCTTGCACGGGAAGATCTTACGTGAGTTAGGCCTCGTTTAGTTCGCTAAAACTTTTTGACTTTAGCTACCGTGGCAATCATAGATTAACTATACTTAAAATATTTATTTCATAAACTACAGATAAATTGTAGAAATAATTTTTATTTTTATCTATATTTAATGTTTTATACATACGTTCAAAGATTTAATATGAAGAAAAATCCGAAAAACTTTTTAGATCTAAACCATGCCTTAATCAATTGTGGGCTGGTGGCGTGTGCGCAGTAAATAATTGAGGTGCTTGGACGTAGCACATCTCAGTGTGTCCGTCATTGTTAGATGTAGGCTTTGTGCATGTGGTGTGGAGATGGAAACGATGACATCTGCAACTGCGTGTTTTTTTTTTGTTGCACTTTTGCGTTGGTTGGTGGTATATATGCATCTTCTTTGGAATTGTGTTTGCGTTGTTCTCACTTGTTTCTGATTATAAAAACAGATGGGTCAAGTAGCTATCTCAATGTTTATTGATTGGAAATTGTCTGTCTCGGTTGAAATGGACCGGGAATTTCTAAGCCTTTGTCCTTCTCTCATAGTACCACGATTTATCTTCTTTGTCTAGGGTAAATCATAACCTATGCTATATTTTTAAAAAAAATAATCATGCACAATTTATATATATAGTTCATATCACTAAGACGATAGTTTTATCCTTGTTTATCTATATGGAGTTTAGTAAAATTTGGTATATACTTATATATCATAACCTATGTTCACAATTTAGGCCTTGTTCAGTTCGCGAAAATTTTTGGTTTTGGCAACTGTAGCACTTTTGTTTGTTTGTGACAATTATTATCTAATTATGGAGTAACTAGGCTCAAAAGATTTGTCTCGCAAATTACAGACAAACTGTGCAATTAGTTTTTATTTTTTATCTACATTTAATGCTTCATGCATGTGTATAAAGATTCGATGTGACGGGGAATCTTGAAAATTTTTAGAAACTAAACAAGGCCTTATATATATAGTTCATATCACTAAGACGATAGTTTTATCCTTGTTTATCTATATGGAGTTTAGTATAAACACTACACCACAACCCTTAAATAGCATCTAACGTCTGTTGCTAAAAGTTTAAATTAGCGTTGAACGGTGAGTCGCTAAAAGTTTTTCTCGGACCGTCAGTTGCTAAAATTGAATATTGCGATGGATGGTCCGTCGCTGTAGTTATTTAGCTTTTACTTTGGATCGTTCGTCGCTATATATTATAAACTGAATCAAATCATCCGTTGCAAAATTTTGGCCCATCTTTTCAGCTCACTTCCGCAAAATTTTGGCCCAAAACTCCTAACCCTAGCTAAGTGATCACACCAGACACACACGCATCTTCTCTGCTCCTGTTGCGCCTCCACGAGCCACCTCCGCATCTCGCCGCCTGCCCGCCTGCCCCTGCTGCTCGCCCATCCACCACCGGACGACCGGCCCTCGCCGCCCGCCGGCCCTCGAACCTCGACACCCACCGCGTGCCCCCGGATGTTCGCAACCACCGACCGCGCGGCCGCTCACCGGACATCGCCGCCTTCTGCGAACCTTCCCACGATGAGCTCCCCGGCCGCCGCGGCGGAGGCGCCGCGAACGGTGGCCTCAGCGGTGCTGCGCATCCAGATAGCGCTGCTGGACGGCGCCGCGGCGTCAAACGAGGCGCTCCTCCACGCGGTCGCCTCCGCGCTTCTCTCCCGCGCCGACTACGACGACGTCATCACCGAGCGCACCATCGCCGACGCCTGCGGCAACCCCGCGTGCCCCGACCCTCTCCCCTCCTCCGGCGCCGCCGCCGCCGCCACGGGGCCACGCTTCCACATCGCCCTCAGCGAGCACCACGTCTACGACCTCGAGGAGGCGCGCAAGTTCTGCTCCGACCGCTGCCTCGTCGCCTCCAAGGCACTAGCCGCCTCGCTCCCGCATGACCGGCCCTATGGGGTCCCGCTCGACCGGCTCGCTGCGGTTGTCGCGCTCGTCGAGGGCGCCTCCACCGCTGCCGGGGATGGGAGCGGGTTAGGGTTTCAGGGCGTGGATGGGAATGGGAAGATGAAGGACGAGGGAAGGAAGGTGGAGATCAAGGAGAAGGAGGTCACCGGGGCTGGGGAGGTTTCGCTGCAGGACTGGATTGGGCCCTCCGATGCCATTGAGGGTTATGTGCCACGCCGTGAGCGCAGTGCCCATGGGAATCGGCGTCTAGGCATTCCGGTTGTGTGTCTACCGCCGCCACCCCGCCACACAGGTGCCTAGGCTGTATGACCTCCACTCCGAAGGTAAACTAGCCACCTGAGCTCCTGAGTTGGTCATGTTTTTTGGTTCGATGTGCAGTGGATGTGCAAGATCTATTTTCGTCCTCTTTTGTTGGGGAAAATTGTTTTCAGCCTCAAACTTGCTAGCACAGGATCTATTTTCTAAGGTCACGTATGGCTCGAATACATGTGAATCTCATGTACAAATATATGCTATTATATTGCTACTGTAATCAGCGCACAGATGTGTTGTTGTATAATTGTTCTCTCATTTTGTTTCAGGGAAAGAAAAATAAATTGTCAAGATCTGGTAAATATCTACAATGCAATATTAACCATAGAATGGTGCTCAAATCCTAAATGTATGTGCGAAGGTTTCATTGTATGTTTTGGTTAGCACTTTAACAATGCTAATACACAGCAGTTGCTCTCTCCCTGGCGGAATATTCAAAAAAGCCTCTGACTGCATTTGGTGCAGAAACATTGAAGCACAGTAACAGGAGCTTGATGCTTGACTTGTATCAATTTCACTTGTGTCATATATGTTTTACACACTCATATCCCCCCATCAAATGTGTTTATTATTGATCATTATTCCAGAGTGTAATGAATAGTATTTTCATGAAATGTAATGAACTCGAAGTAACTTGGTTTGAATCCACTTTATTTTAAATTTGCTTCATTGGTTTGGATGTATCTTTAGTCTAGTTTAACCCTCTTAGACTTGTTTGCAGCTCATAGAATTAGCCCTCAGCCCCCTTCCAATCCCCATCTGCTTATGGATCCCCATCTAGCATTATTCTGATTTCTAGTCTTGTTTCTAGAGAAGGACCCAGACCATGCTGCTATCGTAATATGTTGGTGCACACAGACTTGAAAGAAAAAATATACACCTTTCACTTCATTGGTTGCTCAAAATTTCATATCTGCGGAAGCTCGTAGGAACATTTGTAAACTGAAAGTACTATATTAGAGACTAGAAGAATTTATTCTAAACTATGGTATATTTATTTCTCTTTCAGTCTAAGGGTGGTTTGCATTGCTGTGAATATCTGTTATTTCAAGTCAAAAACCTACTGTTTAGACCCTGAACCAATTCTGTGCATTGCTGTTTTTTAAAAAAAATATAATTCATGACTACTTTTGTAGGTGTGAGCTGCTTTGAAGGTTAAGGCATCAGTCATCATTTGCTTCACCTATTCTGAAGGGGGCTGCAATGTGCGTGTGTGTATATTATATATATATATATATACACACACACACACATGAATATTGGTTATACAGGGCTGCCAGGTGATCTTATTTAGTTATTTACAAATGTTCTTGTTTTCACTTCTACAGCTACGGGAATCGAGAGAGAAGCAGATCCAGTTTCTGTGCCATAGCTACAAACTCAGAAAAGGTGTTGTTTAGATATTTTTTACAAGAAATTCAGAGGTCCTGTGAACCTGCAGTTACCTGTTCGTCCTATGAAGTAGCATCTTTCTTTACCTATGAACTTGTAGGTTCTATGATAACGTTCGCTAACGGTGAAGTTATTTTAGATGTTGTAATCCGACATGAAGCATTAGCGTCACGCCCTTATGCTGAAATCAAGACTATAGGGGATGCTTTAAAGATGCCGCTTGCTTGGCCATTTAATCGGGTAATGTTTACTTGATTCTATTCTCTTTTTTTATATGGAGTGAGCAATATCTACAGTTTCTAACTATGATACTTGTGACAGCCGAAGGCCTGCTATCAGCAACCAAGATCATAGGGAGTTGTTGGTTTTTCTCAAAGATCTTCTCAAGGTGCTGCAGGATCATCTTAGATACGCTAAGTGGTGCTAGCTTGTTGGCAGGAAGGGTGCTAGGAGTAAACTTGAATGCTTTTAGACTACATGCTATCTTATGGTGAACTAGATGCTATCTTTAAATATTTTTAGACTACAACCTGGTAGTTTTAGTTTTTGGACTTGAACATGATGGTCATAATGTTAGATCACTTTTAGACAATGTTTTCCTAAACGCTAAACGCTAAACAGTCGGACACCTGTCGTTTACCCATTATTCGGGCTAAACAGTCCATTAAACGGGCTAAACGGTCAATTAAATGGACTAAACAGATAATTAAACGGAAACGGTGTACCATTGTGTAGCGTTTACACGGCGTTTAAACGGTCTGAACGGCCGTTTAGGCGAACAGTGCTTTTAGATGATGACTTAGCTAGATTATGCATTTAGCTACTATATATATGCATGCTTGTATGTTGGCTTTATGTCAAGAAGCTTAAGCTAGTGACATGATTATATATGTACTCATTGATATGGATGAATGAGAGTATGATTTATCTGCCCATTTGTGTATGTCATTCAATATTGTATTGGTTCTGAACGTGAGTTTTAAATATATGTGGATTATTTTTTTACCTATTTAATTGGTCTCGATAGACTGGCCGTTGCTAAAAGTTATTACTGTGATGGACTATCCGTTGCTAAAACATACAACGACGGCTTCAACAGCAACTGCTAGGGTCCGTTGCTATAACTTTTAGCAACGGACCGTCTATTGCTATACATCACTTACAACAACTTTAAGTCAGTCGCTGATTAAAGGTTGTGGTGTAGTGAAACTTTGGTATATACTTATATATCATAACCTATGTTCACAATTTATATATATAGTTCATATCACTAAGACGATAGTTTTATCCTTGTTTATCTATATGGAGTTTAGTATATAAACTTTGGTATATACTTATATATCACATAACCTATGTTCACAATTTATATATATAGTTCATATCACTAAGACGATAGATTTATCCTTGTTTATCTGTATGGAGTTTAGTATATATTTTGATTGTTATTTTATATCACGCGCGCGTGTGTTGTATGTGAGTTTTTTCTACTTCTAGGCATAGCTACTCCTATCTTCAATATATATATCATCTTTACCTTGTGTGTGTGCACATATTTATTTGTCATTTAAGTAATTAAGATTATTATTATTTAAAGAGATTTGCCGGTTGCGGGCAACTGATTATCAGGCCGTTCGATCGAGCAGATGTCAAAGCCGCCGCCTGCTCCCAACCAGCGGCGGCGCGCGGCAAGCTGTTGCGGTAGCGCGGCATCAACCTTCTCGCCGGTGAGGCTGCTGGCGCCTAGTAGGCAGTCGCGTTCGGAGGGCGGCGCCGGCATGTCGTGCGCCTAGGGCTGCACGTACGACAATGCTCCCGTTGTGCCACAGCAACTCGATGGGGTCAACACGGACGCCATTGGACGGAGCTTGATGAACAATTTGTAAAATTTTTTTAAACTTACAAACGGTTTGACATATATTTCTCTGGTATTTGCAATATATAGAAATAATTTATAAATTTTTCTGGAAATTTTGGTATATATTTATCTGAGATATCTTCATCAATCCATAGTAGTAAAAGCTGGGTTTTTTTTTGACAAGAAAAGCTGGGTTATCTCCAAATTACATCACTCTTTCGAATAAATTATACTGAAGAAATCATATTATAAGTATAGTAATAAGATTATAGCTAAAATCAGTGTAAATACATGGATAAAATTGAGTTGGTAGGAGTCACCAAAACAAATGGATGTTACCTAGATAGATTCTATTTTAGGCCTTGTTTAGTTCGCAATTTTTTTTGTTTTGGGTATTGTAGTATTTCGTTTTTATTTGACAAACATTGTCCAATCACAGAGTAACTAGGCTTAAAAGATTCATTTCACAAATTACAGGTAAACTATATAGTTAATTTTTATTTTTGTCTATATTTAATGCTCCATGCATACGTCCAAAGATTCGATGTGACGGAGAATCTTAAAAATTTTTACGAACTAGACAAGGCCTTAAAATACTCCAAACAATGCCCATGCCTCGTTTCAAAAAAAAAAAAAGTCATGCCTCCTTTCTCTCTCTCTGTTGTATGTGGCGCACAAACCTTGGTCAGGCCCACATACCCGTTACAGACCCACATTGGGCCATAATACTTGACTTGCCGACACGAGCTCTCTTGCTGCCTTGGTGTTGGTGGTGTGACATGATTTGATGCTGGACTTGGGCTTGCTGACGGATCAGCGGGTGTCGGCGGCGCTAGGTGCTAACACTTTTCTCCTGCGACCATGGACAAGGAGAGTGTTTCCTTCCTAATTCATGTAGGTTTTCTAATGGAAGAAGTCCACTTTAGGTCCCTCAACTTTCGCGAAAGTCTACTTTTCATTTCTGAACTTCAAAACCGGATAAAATGCATCCCTTAACTTTTAAAACCATGCATATTACGTCCCCGACATGGTTATAAGCGGTTTTGAAGGCAGTTTTATCTTTTTCATTTTTATTTATTTCTGTTGAATATTTGTAAAATTATAGTAAATCACATAAAATTCATAAAATAGTAAATATAATTTTGTTGGACTCCAGCTAAGTAGATCTACACAATGAATATATAATATGGTATGCTTTAGTACAAAGCTTTTTGGTGTAGCTTTAGATCTATGATTTTCTATAATTAATTCGAATAGTTCATAGCTATATGTTGTATGGCCCAACTGTGGTGAAATTTTTATGTTGTGCTAATTATTATATGTTTAAACTATGGTAAAACTTTCATACTCATTAGATCATGTATAACTCAGTTATAGATTTATTAAGATTTAACAAGCATAAACTTGAATAAATCTATAACTAAGTAATACATGATCCAATGAGTATGAAATTTTTACTAGAACTCAATCATAGAATAATTAGCCCGCTATACAATTGGCCTAAAGTGGACTTTTTCCAATGACTTGGCCTATGAAGCCCACGGCCCACGCTACGGCGAAATACCAAAAACAAAAAGAAAAAGTCCACTTTAGGTCCCTCAACTTTCACGAAAGTTTGATTTTTATCCCTGAACTCTAAAACTGGATAAAATACATCCCTCAACTTTTAAATCTGTGCACATTACATCCCTGACCTGGTTTTGAAAGCGGTTTTGTCTTTTTCTTTTTATTTATTTTGGCTGATTTTTTTGAAAAATCACAGTAAATCACATAAAAATCATAAAATAGAAAACTCAATTTTGTTGGAATTTAGATGAGTACATCTACACATTGAATATATAATATAGTATGTTTTAGTACAATTTTTTTTATTCAGCTTTAGATTTATGCTTTTCTATAATTAATTAGACTAATTATAGCTATAGTTTCTATAGTCCAATTGTGATGAAAATTATATAGCGGGCTAATTATTCTATGACTGAGTTGTAGTAAAAATTTCATACTCGTTGGATCATGTATTACTTAGTTATAGATTTATTCAAGTTTATGCTTGTTAAATCTTAATAAATCTATAACTAAGTTATACATGATCTAATGAGTATGAAATTTTTACCATAGTTTAAACATATAATAATTAGCACAACATAAAAATTTCACCACAGTTGGGCCATACAACATATAGCTATGAATTATTCGAATTAATTATAGAAAATCATAGATCTAAAGCTACACCAAAAAAACTTTGTACTAAAGCATACCATATTATATATTCATTGTGTAGATCTACTTAGCTGGAGTCCAACAAAATTATATTTACTATTTTATGAATTTTACTATAATTTTACAAATATTCAACGGAAATAAATAAAAATGAAAAAGACAAAACTGCCTTCAAAACCGCTTATAACCATGTCAGGGACGTAATATGTATGGTTTTAAAAGTTAAGGGATGTATTTTATCTGGTTTTAAAGTTCAGAGATGAAAAGTAAACTTTCGTGAAAGTTGAGGGACCTAAAGTGTTCCTAATTCAAGGAAGGCCCAAGAGGCCATTTGGTTTTAGACCCAACAAGTTACCAAACCAAAACTTGCCCCGCCTTAAAATTTTTGTCCTTTGTTTGGTTTCAGGCAAAAATTTACCGGGCAATAGAAATTTGTCAATATGGCTGACTAAAGTCAACAGCCAAAAGTTGGCTCTCCTTCGGGCCGGGAATTTTGGCCGCCGCGACGAGCACCTCAAAGATAAGGTGTCAAGCGCCGGGAATTGATGGACGCAGTTTGAAATTTTCAGATAATCAAATTTCGGTGCTAAAAACTATATATCTGATCTGCTATCGGTTTTCGCCATATATATTCCTTCGCACTTGATCGACAAAACAATATCACACATGTCTATATTACATTGAAGGAAGAAACAAAGATGCATGAAGTGATGAAGTATGAACCCTACACGTCGTAGGGTTTAATATTAGTTTTGTATTATTTTATATCTTACACTTTACAAATAGGTGATAGATATGTTAGCTCATATAAATATTTTATTCAATTTAAGACTATATATATATTATTACTATTTTTAAACTTTAAATAAGCTTAACGAGTCAGCTTGAGCTCGTAACGAGCCGAACTAAGCTAGTTTGTTATCCTAACGAGCCAGAAAAGCCGAGTCAAACTAAGCCAGCTCGACTCGTTATCTAGCCATACTATTGAGGATGTTGTTACAACCAAACATCATTTCAGGGTCTAAGTTCCACCCTTATGACAAAAGTGCTAAGGACCTGTTTTTTATGGCTACTTCTCCTAGCCTTTTTCTGTGTTTCCTTTCTTTGAGGAAAAGCATTATCTATAGCTTTGGAAACTTCCTTCACTTGACAACCTCATTTCGGTATATAAACATTACTGCCTTGTTCGCTAATGCATACTAGTAGCAAGCTAAGTGTGGAGTCGATACTAGTATAATAGCTTTGATATCATTAATATATGGAGAAGACACAAAAACCACGTCACATATCACATACGTTTTGAGATCTCATCATATAAGACATTGTAAGTGTCCACCCTTGGGATCTGTGTTGATACACTAAACTAAGGTTGGATTAGTTTCAGATTCTTAAAAACTACTTTTTGCCTCTAATTTCTAAAATCTAGATTCTGAATAAAACTGGTGGGGTGTTTGACTCTCCTAGTTTTTAAGAACTTAACTTTATTGATACTGTTTGGATCTCCTAGTTTTTAAGAACTTAACTTTATTGATACTCTATGGGTCACAAGAAATTACTGGCAAAAGCTGGATATCGACAGCTTGGTTTTTAAAAATCTGGCAAAAACTAAAAGCAAAAGCTGATCTGTTTTGATCCCACCCAGTTTTCAAAAGCTAGATTCTTAAAAACTAGCAAAAACTGAAAGAATCTAAAGAGGCTCTAATTGCTACTCACCTAAAGTCAGATTAAACATGTGAATTGATAGGTGAACTAAAATTTTGTTTAGTTTAACTCTAGCTAGTGGTTGGTTTGCTAATATGCAAAAAATGCGAGCTAAAGTACGCAAAAAGGTAGATCGAAAGGACGTATATCCATTTCTCTCTCATCTATCCTATTTGCAAATGATACTCTCTCTGTTCCATGATAGCTGAAGTTATAGGATGTGTGTTTGTCAAACTTAACTGAATTTGTAAAACATATGCGTAATATTTATATCTTTAAATAAATTTATTATTTATGATAGTATATACAACGATCTATCTAATGATACTAATTATGTATTATAAATATTACTCCCTCCGTCCACGAAAGAATCAATTCCTAGGATCCGTGCCAGTCAAATTTGTTAAAGTTTGACTAACTTTATAGAAAAGAGTAACAACATCTATAATATAAAATACACATTATATGAAAAAATATATTCTATGATGAATCTAATAATACTAATTTGATACTATAAATCTTAGCATTTTTTTCTAGAAATTTGGTCAAAGTTTGAAAAGTTTGACCTAGGACAACTCTAGAAATTGACTCTTTCGTGGACGGAGGGAGTATTATTCTTTTTATATATAGTTGGTCAAAGTTTCAAAAAGCTAACTTCTCACAAAGCGAGAATTCGATTAACAGAAAAGCTATGGCTAGTTCGCTGTTTTGTTGTGAGAGAAAAATAATATTAAATGACTGATAGATTTAGCAGATAAGATTAAATGAACACACATGTCTCACCTACAGTTTAGTTGATATCAAGCAACATTCAACTAAAATCTTAATCAACTAGATTTTACTTCAACTAAACTTTAACTTTATATATATATATATATATATATATATATATATATATATATATATATATATATATATGCTTTGAAAATCTATACCAATCCCCTTGAATACTTCAGCATTGACATCCGTTTTTCACTCGTATGAAAGAAAAGCCAATGCAACACTCTGGATGACGCCATGTATGCGCAATGGCCAAACCCCGCACAAGGGGCCCCGCCCAGGCGTGGAAAAAGCGGTAAAGGGCCGCCGCGATCGAGCAAAAGGGTGCAGGCAATCCCATATTCTTCGGCCTCTGCCCTAGCTTGTCTCCTCCATCATCGCAATCGTAGGTGCCTTTTCAAAGTCGTGGACCGTTGAAGCACATCTCTCACTGCGGCGGCACTTTTTTCACGCGATGGGTCAAATCCATCCTATCCTAGCACTAGCAGCAGGATCTGCTCATCTGCGTACGGCCTGTCGTCAAACTGCAGCCGGAGCCGGAGTATATACCCGCTCCGTCTAAAAAATATTGTTGTTGTTGATTTTTACTAGACATCTTCTTAGACCATTCATTTTATTAAAACTTTTTTATAAATATCATCTATTTTTTATATGACTTACTCTCTCGGTCCACAAATAAGTGCAAATCTCATTTGTCGAAGAGTCAAACATTTTTAAGTTTGACTTAATATATATAAAAATATATTAATATTTATCATATGTAATATATATCATTGGATTGAGTATGAAATATAATTTCATAATATACTTATTTGTACATACAAATATTGAAATTATTTGATATATTTCTAGTTAAATTTAAAAAAGTTTGACTCCTTAAAAAGTGAGATGTGCATTTATTTGTGGACGGAGAGAGTATTTGATACTTTAATAATGATTTATCTATTTTAGAATTTGCACAAAATATTTGAATAAAATAAACAGTTAAATATGATTGGTCAAAACAAAAAAAAATATCAGTCTTTTTGAGACGAAGAGAGTACACTATAACACTTTGGTTTGGATCCATAAATTTTTCAAATTTTGATAATATAGTATTTTCATTTTTATTTGATAAACATTGTTCAATCATAGAGTAAATAAATTTAAAAGATTTATCTCGCGATTTATAAGCAAACTACGTAATTAATTTTTATTTAATATTACGTACTTATACCGAATGATTTGATGTGACCAGAAATCTTGAAATTTTAAGGCCGTAGTTGACTCCTATGCCAGTACTGTACATTTTTTCTTTTGTGTGACGAGTGGTCACAGACCGGTGGCCGTCGCGTCGACAGTACAGGTTCTTCTCTCTTGCTGCAACGTGCTCACTGTGCTCATGCGTCGTAGTAGTATGCACTGTGACCGGTGGCCGTGCATGCACGTCCGACGACACACGACACACGGAACAACAAGAGTCTGAACGCGAGACGACGCGGTGCGGGTGCGGTGCGGTCGTCGGGTACTCACGGCAGCGGCGCCTTCCCGAGCGACTCCTCACATGCAATGCCGCGGGCCCGCCGCAGCTGCTGCCATGTGTAATAGTCGCAGTGTCACTGTGTCAGGCAGAGGCCGAGGTGGTGGCCAGCATTCCGATGCGACCAACACTGGGGACACCCGTGTACGGACCTTTATTATTGGACAAGGCTGCGGCGCTGCGCAACCGCGTCCAACGTTCCTATCTCTGCCCCATTTGGAGCTGTATTTTACAAATCCACCCTTCGTGTATAATGGCGACAGGCCTTAAACCAAAAACTTTTTAATCTTATAGTATATACATAAAGTATTAAATATAAATGAAAAATGAAAATCAAAACTAATAGCACAGTTTACCTATAAAATGAAACTAGGCCTGTAGGTGCAATGATTTTTTTAGATTACGTTTAGTTGCAATGCATTTAGGCCTTGTTGAGATCTAAATTTTTTTTTGGATTTTAATATCATAAGGGCACTCACAATGCAGACGCTATCATAGAGTCTAAAGTTATTTATTACCTCGAACAACGTGGACTTGGAGTCTAAATAAGACTTGGAGTCTTATTTTTTCTACCTCTTTCTTCAATAAATATGCTGCCACATCAGCAAAATACCATAAATATTATGTTATTAATTGTCTTGGACTCTGTGATAGAGTCTTGCATTGTGAGTGCCCTAACACTTTCGTTTGTATTGACAATTATTATTTAACTATAGATTAACTAGACTTAAAAGATTCGTCTCGTGAATTATAGATACAATATATCTATATAGCAATTAGTGTTTGGTTAAAAGATTCATCTCACAATACATGTAAACTATGTAGCACTTTCGTTTGTATTTGACAAATATTATCCAATTATAGATTAACTAGGTTTAAAAGATTTGTGTCGCAAATTACAGGTAAATTGTGTAATTAGTTTTTATTCTCATCTCTATTTAATGCTACATGTATACGTTTAAAAATTCGATATGACGGAAAATTGTAACACCCTAAATTTTGCTCTTTTGGAAATATATGAAAAATAATTTAATTTGCTATTTTGTGCTCATAAAATATAGAAAAAATAATAATAATAAATAAATTTGGGGAATTAAAAATTTAATATAAGTTTAGAAAATATTTTTGATGCATACATGCTGGAGCATTTTTATGGTGATGATTGTTTTGAAAAACAAAAATGTCTTTTGCTCAAAAATTCAATTGGAACATGCATTTGAAAATTGGTTTAAAAATTAGAAAAAAAATCATGTTCCCCTCCTTCTCGGCCTACTGGCCCAGCCCACCCCGCGCCTCCTCTTTTTTTTCTCTTGGGCCGTGGCCCATCCGGCTGTCCCCTCCCTTCCTCCCTTCTCCCTCTAACGCGTGGGGCCTACGCGTCAGCTTCATCCCCCACCTCTCCAACCGCTTCCCTAGACAGCAACCGGCCGAACCCCCCCCCCCGCTCCCACTTCCCCCACGACCCCCTTCCTCCCCCGCGCCTGGCGCCTTGCTCTTTTGAGCGCGCTCGAGCCCGAGCCTCCTCCCTCCCCCCATTTCGCTCTCTCTCCCTGCCTTGTCTCACTGTAAGCGCGCAGTGAACCGTCATCAAGTCCGCCGCGACCCGCCGCGCACCACGCCATCGAATCGAGCCATTTCCGCTCCAATTCTTCGCGCTGGTGAGCTCCACTCCTTCCCCGCGTTCTTCTCAATCAAATTCCATGCGATTTGGTGCCTCCTAGCGTCCTAGCCATGAGCTCCGAGGAGCCGGCCATGGCGCCGCCGCGGACCGCCGCGCTGGCCGCTCCCCCGGCCCCGTTTTACCCCGGGACGGACTTTCCTTGACCTCCTCTTTCCCCCGGTGCGCTCGGAGTGGAAAACCGAGCCTCGTAGCAGCCGCATGAGAAGCGCCGACGAGCTTCTCGCCGCCGACAATGGCCGCCGCCGCCCCCTCCTTCAACTCCGGCCGCTGGCGCCCTCTCTCTCCCTTCCATTTATTCCTGGCCATCGGTTTCGAATCCAACAGCTGAGGATGCCCCGTACCCCTTCGCGGGCCATTTTGCTAAAGAGTCCCCCAAAGATATTGATTTTGCCCCGCAGTCCTCGGCCAGAGAGAAAATCAAGAAATTTCTGTATTTATTTAAATTCGTTTAAATCAGGCTTTATTTACAGAACTGCCACTACACTATTTTGCTTATAAAATCGTCGTTTGAACTCCGATTTGACCCGTTCAAATTGCGTTAGATTCGTTTTCGCGAGATCAACATGTTAGTAATCTTGGTTCATCAGTTTGAACTTTTTAATTTTGTGACTCTATTTAATTAATTACTTTTCTAAAGAAAATGTTAGAAAATTCATATCTTCTCCGTTTTAGCTCCGATTCGATCCGTTCAAGTTGCGTTAGTTTTATAATTTCATAAGCTTCGCGTTGGTACCTTTGTTGGCTAGATTCACCACTGTTAGATTCCCTAGTTAATTACAAGTCCGTAAACTGCTGCTGAAATCCCGTTGAAAGCGTAACTTTCGCGTCGTAACTCCGTTTTCGGTGAATTTCTCGTTGACATGATCGTAGCAGCGTGTAGATGATTTTGGAAAACTTTTATTTAAATTTATTTACTGCTGGTGTACTTTTCTAATTGTAATCTTGTTTGCTTCGTGTATGTCTGTCTCCGATTGCTTGTGTGTTGATGTTTGGTGATCGAGTCTAGTCGGTGAGCTTTATTTCGGTGATCAAGATCAGAGCCTTGAAAGCAAGTAAGATCAGCAGGACCAGCAGGAGCAATTGGATCAAGGCAAGTATAGCATTTGGGTTTTAATTCTATGACCATGATCTTGTGACTAGATTAATATAAAGCAACAAATGATAATAATGACTTTTTAGCAACTTGAGGATTTATTCGTAAGTGATAACCGGGATGAAAGTGCAACCATGAGGGCTATAATGGCTCTGGCTTTAGTCAAGTATGAGTAATTTTTCTAGCTTGTTAGAGGTTACCCGTGTGGCGCAAATGGGGGATAGCAGACCGTGGATTCCCTGCGAGTGGTAGAATCACACGGACTGACTACCAAAACCAAGCGGCCCTAACTTGTTAGACGAACCTTTGAAAGACTTCATAGTGATCCCAGCCGACCTACCTTGGTAGTGGGTTACGAGGCTGATCACCTCAGGCGAAAGGGTAAATCATGACTCATGGGTAAAGATGTACAACCTCTGCAGAGTGTTAAAAACTGGTATACTAGTCGTGCTCACGGTCACGAGCGGCCTTGGGAACTCTTACATTAAGGGTGATGAATCTTGTGTTAAGAAACTCATTGATTATTGTTTAATGCTCTATATTATTTATGTCACATTGATCATGAGATTGTGGGATCTATACAATCTAGTTGTTATACTTGCGGAGTTCGTCTTGAACTCACTCTTGCTATCTCCCCCACACCTCAGGAGAAGTTTTGGGCTTGTGATCAACCAGTCAGTTGGATCCTGTAGACTGAGATTAACACCCGAAGTTTGGAGTTCTCTTCCGTGTTTGCTGCCCAAGGTTGTTTCTAATTTATTATCTACGCTATATAATTTATGCATTGTCCTTTGATATTACCCCTTATTTGTAGCTATATGTGAGGCTTGTCTTCTAAAACTCACATATGGTGCATATCTGATTTTGTTCTTAAAATCGGGTGTTACAAAGTGCTATGGCTCTGGCTTTAGTCAAGTATGAGTAATTTTTCTAGCTTGTTAGAGGTTACCCGTGTGGCGCAAATGGGGGATAGCAGACCGTGGATTCCCTGCGAGTGGTAGAATCACACGGACTGACTACCGAAACCAAGCGGCCCTAACTTGTTAGACGAACCTTTGAAAGACTTCATAGTGATCCCTGCCGACCTACCTTGGTAGTGGGTTACGAGGCTGATCACCTCAGGCGAAAGGGTAAATCATGACTCATGGGTAAAGATGTACAACCTCTGCAGAGTGTTAAAAACTGGTATACTAGCCGTGCTCACGGTCACGAGCGGCCTTGGGAACTCTTACATTAAGGGTGATGAATCTTGTGTTAAGAAACTCATTGATTATTGTTTAATGCTCTATATTATTTATGTCACATTGATCATGAGATTGTGGGATCTATACAATCTAGTTGTTATACTTGCGGAGTTCGTCTTGAACTCACTCTTGCTATCTCCCCCACACCTCAGGAGAAGTTTTGGGCTTGTGATCAACCAGTCAGTTGGATCCTGTAGAGTGAGATTAACACCCGAAGTTTGGAGTTCTCTTCCGTGTTTGCTGCCCAAGGTTGTTTCTAATTTATTATCTACGCTATATAATTTATGCATTGTCCTTTGATATTACCCCTTATTTGTAGCTATATGTGAGGCTTGTCTTCTAAAACTCACATATGGTGCATATCTGATTTTGTTCTTAAAATCGGGTGTTACAAAGTGGTATCAAAGCAATGCTGACTGCAGGACGCAAGCCTAGTTAGAACCGGACGTTTTAGAATGCTTCTATCTCTGCTTACTTCTTGCTTTCACCTTAACCTTGATAATTGCTAAAATTTATGCTTACCTCTGCCCTATTCTGTTATAAAACTTTGTCTCTATTCTAAATCCATCCACCTTGTCTATTTAGATGGCTCATAATGAGGAGACCTTTGGCATGAATGAACAAAAGGACTCATAAATGCCACTCATAAAAGCATTCGACAAGGAGAAGCTTCTAGCCATGCAAAAGCAAGTAGTGGAAGGAATGACTCATAATGGGAACTCTCAGCAGTGCATCTCAGGACCAGTGAAGAGAAAAGTAGCAGAAGCTTGGAAAAATATGAAAACCCATGGAGGTGTTGATAGTAATACATCGGGATATCAGGATCAATGCCATTGTTGTAGGCATTACGGTCTTCCTTGTCTTCGGAATAGGTCATCTAAAAAGGAAGTTAAGGTAAAACCAAATGGTGTGACTAATGAGGATAAGAAGAGGAAGGCAAAATCACTAGAGCCAGCATTGGGAAGTGAACAACATTCAAATCCTAAGTCGTCACATTTAGCTTTGAACCCTGGCCACGAAATCCAAACCTTGGAGATGAAGAAACTTCTCAAGCTAACCCCACTGCTCATGAGGTATGCATAGATGGATGGACCATCACTTATAAAGAGTTTCAACCTCGAAGGATCAACCAAGTTAGGAAGAAAGCTAGCCAGCCAGAGACAAATATTTAGAGTCAGCGAGCTGATAACACACCGAGCAACACCTCAGTGGAAAATGATATCACGAAGGATCCAGCTAAGAAAAAGTGTTATCACTGCCGACAGAAAGGACACTATGTAAACTCTTGTCTACAGAGGAATCAATAGATGCATCATGAAAGTAGCCACACTGAGTTTAAGATATAGGAGTTTGTGCCCTTGTGTAATAAAAACGCTAGTAGCGAAAGTCGAGTTTGTGTGCCTTGTGAACCTTTACTGCTTGGTCGAATTGTCTTTATGTTTATGTTTGATTTGGATCTTTGTAATGAGTGTAATGATCTTGTGAGTTTCTTCATAATTTCATTTAGTTTATATGTCTAAGGCATAAGGACTAATGACATAAATAGTTGGGTTTTGGTTTTTCTCTTGTTATCTTATCCTGCCTTTCCAGAGTATCAATTCTTTATCAGTTCATATCTTTGGTCTTGGATGAAAAAAAATCATAAGAAAATTTTGGATGAAATTGGACTTCAAGATCTTTCTCTGACCTCAAGAATCGCCCCCATAGCTATTATGGTTTGGAAGTTACAAAAATCACAAGACGATACAAATGTGCTGTCAAGAATCTCGACCAGTTTTGGTTGCCTGCTGTTTTGGACAAATATAACTACAGAATTTGGAAAATTGTTCTACAGAAAGGTTGTAGAGAATTTTCTAAGCTTTCTAACGGTATAAGCTATAACCCTATTGGATTAACAGAACAAGAGTTATGTCCATTTTACTGTGCTGGTGATTTTTTTATCGCGAGAAAATTTCAGGATATTTATTCTTCCTTGCACATAAGTTCCTTGGGATGTCAAAAGGGTCTCAATGCAAGATAACTTGTCAAGAAAAAGTGCAAGCTACCTTCCTTGTGCCTCCTAACCGACCTTTCTTAAGGGGGGTAGTACCTTGATATCACGGGTTGATGCATTTTCAACTTATCTTGAAGTGAGAGTTGTCTCTTGAGATATTCAATGATTATGATCATCTCTCCTTCTCGTGTTATTGACGTTGGTCACTTGATGACAGGAAGTGTAGTATCCCATGGATCAGGAGCCCTATATGATGCCTCTTACTGATACGTGGGAAGAGAATGATGATCCTGCTTTTGAAGAATGTTATGAGTATGATGAAACTGAGTGCTATCAAAATAATGATACTCAAGAGCAAGTTGGAAGTGAATCAAATCAGAATCCACAACGGCGAAAGAGAAAAAGGAAAAGCTGTAAGAAGCCTGCTCATGGAAGTAGGGTGCAACGAGACTATATCAATGGGAGACCGAGCAATGTGGATAGGCATAACATTCATGGAGCTACCAAAGTGGTTGGTGGCTATATTCAAGTAGATTCAGTGCAAGTTTTTGCTCTCTTTGACCCGAGTGCTTCGCATTCTTTCATTTCCACCGACCTCGTAAAGACAATCGAGAGGGTAAAGTGTCCAACGAAGAAGCCTTTACTAGTTCAAACCCCAGTGGGAGAAATACAAGCAGATCAGGTGTGCTCAAATATCAATCTGGTCATAAACAAGGAAAACTTCACTGTAAACCTCATTGTGCTAGAGTCGCTTGGTATTCCCTTGGTCCTTGGTAATGGATGGTTGTGTGCACACAAAGGAGTGATCTATGGTACCCAGTACAAAATGCTCTTAACAGCACCGTCAGGGAAAAGAATTGAGTATCACGGTGGTCCACTCCTACCTGAGGAGGCAAATACATATTAAGTTTCCATGTCTCTTGGAGTTGTAAGCTAAAATAAATTAGTAGTCAAGATGGACTTTGGTCAATTATGAATAATAGTTCAATGGAAATTATGTTCATGAGGTGTGACCTTGAGACAAGTGTTTAAGTTTGGTATGCAAGTTGTGAAGATGAAAGGATTATCAATATATTTTCCTGTTTCTCTCAGAGGATCCGAGCCTCTTCCGAATCTCGAGGACGAGATTCATTTTAAGGGGGGTAGAATTGTAACACCCTAAATTTTGCTCTTTTGGAAATATATGAAAAATAATTTAATTTGCTATTTTGTGCTCATAAAATATAGAAAAAAAAATAATAATAAATAAATTTGGGGAATTAAAAATTTAATATAAGTTTAGAAAACATTTTTGATGCATACATGCTGGAGCATTTTTATGGTGATGATTGTTTTGAAAAACAAAAATGTCTTTTGCTCAAAAATTCAATTGGAACATGCATTTGAAAATTGGTTTAAAAATTAGAAAAAAATCCTGTTCCCCTCCTTCTCGGCCTGCTGGCCCAGCCCACCCCGCGCCTCCCCTTTTTTTTCTCTTGGGCCGTGGCCCATCCGGCTGTCCCCTCCCTTCCTCCCTTCTCCCTCTAACGCGTGGGGCCTACGCGTCAGCTTCATCCCCCACCTCTCCAACCGCTTCCCTAGACAGCAACCGGCCGAACCCCCCCGCTCCCACTTCCCCCACGACCCCCTTCCTCCCCCGCGCCTGGCGCCTTGCTCTTTTGAGCGCGCTCGAGCCCGAGCCTCCTCCTGTAACACCCTAGGTGTTAAGCATGCACTTAGTCTCACCAAAGACATGCATAAGCATTCCATCAAGCATAAGCATCATGAGCATGACACTCTTGCCAAATTATGATTTTATGTGCATCATCTCATGTGTTCTAAATATGTTTAAAATATGATGCTTGCTTCTAAAATTGTGAAAAATTCAAATTTGGTTGATTCATGTGTGAAAAGAATTTAGAATATTTTTGTGCAATTTTTGGAGCTATGGAAATTGAGAAAATGGAATTTATACAAAAAATACCCAAAAAGAATTTATTTGAAACCTAGAACTGACTTTAACTTGTAATTCAAATTCTGCTTGGAATTTGGTCTTGCTTGTTAAAGCAAAGTGGTAGGGTTTTTGCTTTGGAACAACTTTGCTTTTGGGAGCAAGAGGTGAAAATGATTTTAAATTGGTCCAAATGAATTTATGAGAGAATTTGAGAAAAGAAATTAAAAAAAAAATGGAAAAAGGAGAAAGGGGGCGCTAGCAGGCCGCGGCCTCGCTTCTGGCCCACTGGCCGAAGCCGGCTCGGCCCGCCCGCGCTCTCCCCTCCCCCTTCCCCGCGCTCGCGCCCGCGTCCGCGCGCGGACAGCGCTCGCCGCGACGCCGTGGCACGCCGGCAGGGCTCGGCCGCCGCGTGGCGGGCATGCGACGGCGTGGAGACGCCCTGGTCGGCCACCAGGTGCCCCCGGTCGCGCTCGCCTCCGCCCCCGCTCCCATTTGCGCCCCTCAGCTCTCCCTCTCTCTCGCTCTCTCGCTCTCGCGCAGCGCTCGCCGCTCCGCCGCACGCCATAGCCGCCGACGGCTCGGAGCTCCTCTCCCGGCCAGCTCCGGCCCTCTTCTTCCCCTTCGCGACCACCACCGGCTCCGCCTCGTCCTTCCGCGTCGCGTGCTCGCGCTCTTCCGCGCTTGGTAAGCCCTGCGTGTCCGCTAGAGCTCACCGGAGTAAGTCGGAGCTCCGGCGACCTCTCGGCTCGCGCGGTACTCCCCCTCCTCTCTGTCTCTGCTTGCGCTCGTAGGTGCTTTGGGTCCGCCGTGACCTCGCGCACCTTTTCCCGTTAGTGGCTCGCGCTCTACCGCCGTGAAACGGCCGGACCACGGCGAGCAGCGCCGCCGCGTCCGCCATTCACGACGGCGAGGTAGTTCCGGTGCTCGTCCGGTGCCAAGGAGGGTACGGCTGGACTCGTCTCGTTCGCGCGAAGCCGTAGGTGCTCACGGTGTCGCCGGAAACCTCACCGGCGGCGAGATTCCGGCCGATCTTTGGCCGCGGGGTCCCGGGGTGGATGACAGGTGGGGTCCTCTGACTCGCGTGTCCCGCCTGTCAGTGACTCCGAGGGAACGGATCCGGGTGCGTTTAGCGTTTTAGGTGGTTTTCCGTTTTAAAAGTTTTTCCAGAAAATGATTTAAATGTTCAAAAATCCATATCTTGATGAATATAGCTCCAAAAATGGTGAAATAAATTTTGGTGTGTTCCTTATTTCCAGATCTATGTCCTAGTATGATTGCATGTCATGTTTGAGTAACTTTTCTGTGTAAGTATAATTAATCCATGTTTTTGTTAAACTTGGAAAATGCATAGTGAATGAAATATGGCTCAGAAAAATGTGAAACTTGTTTTGCTGGCTCTGCATGTGTGATTACTCACTGAGAAAATATTGTTACATATTATTTGGTGTATAAATGAATTTATGGTAATTTAAATGCTTGCATGGCAGTGCTTTATGATTTTTAATAATTAAATGGGTCATGCAATAAATCTGGAAAATTTTGTGGATGTTTCTTATGATATTAGACAAATTGTAAAAATATGAAATCTGTTGTTTAACATTTATACCACAGTAGGGTGATTATACTTGCCTTATCCATTAATCTTGTGATTTTTGTGGCTCAAAATAAGTAACCAAAAATTATGAAAAATTTACAGTAGACTTTATGATTAGCTAGTAGTCTCCTGTAATTTTTCTGGAATTTATTGATGAACAGAATTGCATGTCATTTTTAATGGGCTTAGAAATGAATAAAGAAAACTATGAATGGTTGTGTATATGGGTTGAATGGATTAAGTTGGGCTTGGTGTATCTTTGAAGCATCATGTAGGTTGCTGATGTCATTTGAAAAATAATTATAGAAGAGAATGTAATAGATGTTTGATTCAATTGTTTATTCTTGGATGATGTTGACTACCTTGTAATAAGAATGATCAAGTGCATTACCTATGCATCATAACATGACTCTTTTGGTACTCTCTCATATAAGCATCCACTCGGGCATCTCGCACTCCACTCATGAGCATATATGCATCATACAGGCTCGCAGGAGAACGGAGTGGGACCCGAGGAACCCGAGGAGCTTCAGGAGCAGGAACCTCCGGAAGCACAAGAGCCCGGAGAGGAACTGCAAGAGTGCCCGGATCACCGACCCAGCACGTTTGAGAAAGGCAAGCCCCGGAGCATTCTAAGTCTCCCTATTCTCGCTAACTTATATAAAGTGCTATACTTATTCTACTATATTGCATAATAAGTGATAGGAGTTGTCTGATGCCGTTGCTGCATATGTACTCCTTGTTATCCCTACTCGTTATCTACCTTGTCCTATGTAGATAGGCGCGGAGTCTATGCTTAGCTTGCTTAGTCCGGTAGAAGTCGGGTGATGTCCTGTCACCTGCGGGATATAGGTGGATACCGGCTTGATTAAAGCAGTGGTTGCTGGGGAAAGAAATAACCAAGTGTGGAAAGTAATTGGAGACCGGGCAGGGTCTTATGGTGGGTTGCCCATAGTGCCCCTGCCTGTGTCGATTAAGGACCGATCGTTGACGGCCCTCTTGTCATGTTGAACGCATGCCCCACATTTAGCTGGAAGGATAAGTCGTTCCGACCGCGAAGCCTGAGCACTATCCGGGCCGGGAATCGGCCCGATGTACGCGCTGTATTGGTGATGGTCGAAGAGAACGACGAGGGCGCGGCGCGCAACCTTGGTATACCTTGGATACCTCGGTCGCCGGAACGGTCCTCGGGTACGGGCGGTGCCTGTCGAACCCGCGAATTGGTCCTGGATAGTGCAACACGGTGACCTGTAGCTCGCTTGATCAGTGAGTGTGGTTTGTGTGGGGAATAAAGTCGCCAGCTGGTTAGAAATCGATTCGAATCGCCATCGCTCCTGGATAGTGAGCACTTGACATGAGCTTCGTCCTCGTAGTAAGGACTATGGAACACTTGGGTTATAATGAAACGGTTTATGACTGCTGTGATGAGGTACTATCATAGTCTCATACTTGCTTGTAATAGCACAGGAGCAAACATAGATAATAGATAATGATACTTTCAACTTGAGCAGATTAAAAGAAGAAAAGATTTATGTAGGTTCGGGTAATAAAATCTTGCGGTCCTTGCAAAATGGTTGTCAGCTACCCCACTAAATAGCCTTCATGATCCTTGATGAGTCTTTATTTTAAGTTTATGACGGGTAAGTCTAGCTGAGTACCTTCTCGTACTCAGGGTTCTATTCCCATGTTGTTTTGCAGATGGTCAAATGTACTATGGTTATTGCATCCTCTGTCTGTACCCAGCTATGGGTGATGACTAGACCAAGGGCGATGGTCACTCCGTCTCTTCTTTTGCTTTTGTGGGAATGACCGAACTATGGCACTGTATCAGACTTATCGCGTGTGTTGTATTTTCGAACTATGAAGCTTCCGCTACTTGAAGAACTTGGTTTGTAATAACTTTAAGTACTCCGATGTATTTATGAACGTTGTAATCTGGATGTGATTGTGGATGGCGACCGTTAAACTTATTACGATCTTGGCTGTTTATGTGATGTGTGGTTTGAAATCCTTCGAGATTTCACGGACTACCGGGATTATATGGGCTTAAGCGTGATAGTTTGACTATGCAAATGGTCACTATTAGGCTTAATCTCTTATAATTTGGTCGGTTCTGTTACACCTCCCTCCCCCCATTTCGCTCTCTCTCCCTGCCTTGTCTCACTGTAAGCGCGCAGTGAACCGTCATCAAGTCCGCCGCGACCCGCCGCGCACCACGCCATCGAATCGAGCCATTTCCGCTCCATTTCTTCGCGCTGGTGAGCTCCACTCCTTCCCCGCGTTCTTCTCAATCAAATTCCATGCGATTTGGTGCCTCCTAGCGTCCTAGCCATGAGCTCCGAGGAGCCGGCCATGGCGCCGCCGCGGACCGCCGCGCTGGCCGCTCCCCCGGCCCCGTTTTACCCCGGGACGGACTTTCCTTGACCTCCTCTTTCCCCCGGTGCGCTCGGAGTGGAAAACCGAGCCTCGTAGCAGCCGCATGAGAAGCGCCGACGAGCTTCTCTCCGCCGACAATGGCCGCCGCCGCCCCCTCCTTCAACTCCGGCCGCTGGCGCCCTCTCTCTCCCTTCCATCTATTCTTGGCCATCGGTTTCGAATCCAACAGCTGAGGATGCCCCGTACCCCTTCGCGGGCCATTTTGCTAAAGAGTCCTCCAAAGATATTGATTTTGCCCCGCAGTCCTCGGCCAGAGAGAAAATCAAGGAATTTCTGTATTTATTTAAATTCGTTTAAATCAGGCTTTATTTACAGAACTGCCACTGCACTATTTTGCTTATAAAATCGTCGTTTGAACTCCGATTTGACCCGTTCAAATTGCGTTAGATTCGTTTTCGCGAGATCAACATGTTAGTAATCTTGGTTCATCAGTTTGAACTTTTTAATTTTGTGACCCTATTTAATTAATTACTTTTCTAAAGAAAATGTTAGAAAATTCATATCTTCTCCATTTTAGCTCCGATTCGATCCGTTCAAGTTGCGTTAGTTTTATAATTTCATAAGCTTCGCGTTGGTACCTTTGTTGGCTAGATTCACCATTGTTAGATTCCCTAGTTAATTACAAGTCTGTAAACTGCTGTTGAAATCCCGTTGAAAGCGTAACTTTCGCGTCGTAACTCCGTTTTCCGTGAATTTCTCGTTGACATGATCGTAGCAGTGTGTAGATGATTTTGGAAAACTTTTATTTAAATTTATTTACTGCTGGTGTACTGTTCTAATTGTAATCTTGTTTGCTTCGTGTATGTCTGTCTCCGATTGCTTGTGTGTTGATGTTTGGTGATCGAGTCTAGTCGGTGAGCTTTATTTCGGTGATCAAGATCAGAGCCTTGGAAGCAAGTAAGATCAGCAGGACCAGCAGGAGCAATTGGATCAAGGCAAGTATAGCATTTGGGTTTTAATTCTATGACCATGATCTTGTGACTAGATTAATATAAAGCAACAAATGATAATAATGACTTTTTAGCAACTTGAGGATTTATTCGTAAGTGATAACCGGGATGAAAGTGCAACCATGAGGGCTATAATGGCTCTGGCTTTAGTCAAGTATGAGTAATTTTTCTAGCTTGTTAGAGGTTACCCGTGTGGCGCAAATGGGGGATAGCAGACCGTGGATTCCCTGCGAGTGGTAGAATCACACGGACTGACTGCCGAAACCAAGCGGCCCTAACTTGTTAGACGAACCTTTGAAAGACTTCATAGTGATCCCTGCCGACCTACCATGGTAGTGGGTTACGAGGCTGATCACCTCAGGCGAAAGGGTAAACCATGACTCATGGGTAAAGATGTACAACCTCTGCAGAGTGTTAAAAACTGGTATACTAGCCGTGCTCACGGTCACGAGCGGCCTTAGGAACTCTTACATTAAGGGTGATGAATCTTGTGTTAAGAAACTCATTGATTATTGTTTAATGCTCTATATTATTTATGTCACATTGATCATGAGATTGTGGGATCTATACAATCTAGTTGTTATACTTGCGGAGTTCATCTTGAACTCACTCTTGCTATCTCTCCCACACCTCAGGAGAAGTTTTGGGCTTGTGATCAACGAGTCAGTTGGATCCTGTAGAGTGAGATTAACACCCGAAGTTTGGAGTTATCTTCCGTGTTTGCTGCCCAAGGTTGTTTCTAATTTATTATCTACGCTATATAATTTATGCATTGTCCTTTGATATTACCCCTTATTTGTAGCTATATGTGAGGCTTGTCTTCTAAAACTCACATATGGTGCATATCTGATTTTGTTCTTAAAATCGGGTGTTACAAAAATCTTGAAAAGTTTTTGGTTTTTTTGAGAGGAAGTAAACAAGACCTAAATGAGACCTCGATATGAAACCAAAATATGTTTTCTTTCTCAAGTTAATAGGTGGTGTGCCCGTGCGTTGCTACGGGATAACTAACATTTTATACTAAAAACACACGAATCGCGTAATAAGATAATAATACTATACGTTAGAGTGACATTTAATCTAAAAAAACAAAGTTTGTGAAATTAACATAGTCACGAAGAGCACGGTGTCGCGAACTCACAAACTCTACTGTATAAACCTTTCTGTGATGCAGCTAAGATAATGTTTTATATCGATAGAAAGAAAAATCTTCAATATCTATCTCTTTCATGCGCCAATAAATTCATAAATATATATACATACACATACAATTATATACATATAATATATAATGTGTAAAAAAAGCAAAAAAAAAAAAGAAAAGAAACAAAAATGACTCTTTCCCTTTCTCTCCTTACTCTCCAATCCTCTCCCAACCGCACCCACCAAGTGTCTGAGACGGAGGTCGTCGGGCTTGCGCTCGAGCGAGCCACTCGGGCTCAAGATACAACCATCAACTATAGTGAGTTTCGCTAGAGAGAAATTATGAAGTAGATCATCCCTATAATGTTGGACCAGTTTGACTTCAAAGAACTTCTAAAACGACACCAAAAACTGATGTTTGAAACTGAGCCCGACAACTGACAGTAAAGATCAGCAATATTCACAAAGCCATAACTTTTGTTATATCTAACAAAAAAATATGTTTAGATACTCGTTGGAAAGTTCTTCAAAAGCACTACAACTTACGTTCATATGTGATTCTCTAATTCAGCCGGTAAATATCTCAAAAACAGACTGAAGTCGTTCCCTGTTCCCTTCCATCAGTTTGTCTTGGATTCCATTACATCGAGTGCCATGTTATTTTTGAGAATGTTGAGCTCGGAGAATTATAAGCCTATCATCTTACCGTTTCAGTAAAATTGTAAATGATGTAGTAGGCATCTGATCAAATTTATAGAAAATCTAATTTTGGCTACATGAAAGTTTGTACAGTGACATTTTCAGTCAAGTCATAGGCTGCACAGTGATAGTGACAATTTTTCAGAAAAATATGTCCTTTGTATGGAACTAACTCAGTTTGATCTCAGTTCAAAAATATAAAAGAAACTGAAATGTTCTCTGTATTGTCTGGATGCAGAAACTGCAAAAGCTATTGAAACTGAAATAGGGAACAAGTGCTACTGTCAAACTCTATCTCAGAAAGAGAAAGTTAATCAATGCAAGTTTTAGATCTAGCATAGGATCAATGAATTAATAAGCTAATGTAAGAATATACAGGCAAGTAATGATTACTTAGAGATTGGTCACTAATGGGATGTTTGAGATGCTGCTATTTTCTCCTGCCACTTCTACTTGGCGAGATGACCCGCAAGCTACAAATATTAGGTCTTGTTTAGTTCCCAAAAAAATTTACAAAATTTTTCAGATTTCCTGTCACATTGAATCTTACGGCACATGCATGAAACAGTAAATATAGACAAAAAAATAACGAATTGCATAGTTTATCTGTAATTTACGAGACGAATCTTTTGAGCCTAGTTAGTCCATGGATTGGATAATATTCACCAAATACAAACGAAAATGCTAACAAGGCCTAAAATGACTTGATACAAACCGGAGAAGAATACCATTGTTCCACTTTCTGCCCACTACATAGAATAATTTCAAGGAACAACACAACACCAAAATGGTGAAGATGACCAGCAGAGACAGGTTACTTTTTACTCTTTTTAATTGTGAGAGATTATCTAAGATACCGACATAGATCCTCAGAGAACTAGCCTATTAACTAACATTTTCAGTTTTGGAATTGTGCTGTTAGAACTCCTTACAAGGAGAAAGCACCCAGTTCCAAACAGTAATTGGTTGCTCCATGATTTTTTTATGCTTGCACCCATACATGAGAGATTATTCTTGATTATTCTTGATGGTGACTTCATTTAGGGACCTATAATCCACACACATCCTCATACTTCCATCTTTCTTCTTCACAAACAAGACTGGGGCTCCCCATGGTGAAGAACTAGGTCTGCTATAACCTTTCTGCTGCAATTCTCTTAGCTGCTCTTTCAGTTTAGCTAACTCTGCCGGAGCCATTCTGTAAGGTCTCTTGGCTATGGGGGCAGTCCCGGGGATAAGATCAATGATGAACTCTATATCCCTGTCTGGTGGCATTCCAGGTAGTTCCTCAGGGAATACATCAGGGTATTCTTGCACTATTGGTACTTCCTCTATGGTCCTTGCATCCAAGTTGAAGACCATTGGATTAACTTTAGACCCTCGGGTTTGGCATTTCACTTTAATCCCTTCATGGTTAACTAATGATAGTTCCTTGGTTGCACAACTAATAATTCCATTGTGTCTGGTTAACCAATCCATTCCAAGGATAACATCTATTCCTTTGGACTTGAGCACTACTAAATCCGCTAAAAAAACTACCCCACTTAGAATGATCCTTACATTTGAACAACCTTGATGACATTTGATGTCAGACCCAGATGTTCGGGTTATTAGGGGTAACTTTAGTAGTACTGTGAGTATTTGATGCTTCTCAACAAAACTTGATGATATGAATGAA
Source organism: Sorghum bicolor (assembly GCF_000003195.3). NCBI lineage: Eukaryota > Viridiplantae > Streptophyta > Magnoliopsida > Poales > Poaceae > Sorghum > Sorghum bicolor. The sequence goes on along the minus strand of NC_012873.2, from coordinate 10,451,235 downwards.
TGTGATGCTCCAGAATCAAATAATACTGTTGCAAGTACTAAATTGACTAAGAACTCACCAAGTACCACTCCTGAAGCAGTCTGAGCATCCTGAGCATGAATATGGTTGACACGAGCTCTACCATAGGATTGTTGAGGTTGCTTCATCATCTGGCTATTATTGTTAGTGTTGCTATTGTTGCGAGGGAAACCACGGTTGACTCCAGACACTGCAGGTCTTGGTCCATTAATAGTGTGGAACTGAGTGGATACTGCTGGTGGGTTGTTCTTGTAGGGACAGTTGGCAATATAGTGTCCAGTCTCATGGCAATTAAAGCAAGTTCTGACATTGTTTGTGACTTGACCAGTGCTGTTCTGTTGAGTCTTGCCATAAGTTTGATTCTGATAGGTTGTCTTGGACTGATATGATGACTGCATTTGGTTATTAGAGACACTAGCAGGAGAGCGAAACTGCATTGGGACTTGAGTCCGCTGGCTTGGTTGGCTAAAGGTTTTCAGCCTCTGGGATCTAGCACCATCTTGAACCTTGCGCTCTAGAAACTTGCGCTTGTTCTCTTTCCTTTCTTCAGTCTTGGCCACATCAGTCAGAATGGTCCTGTTCATCAAGGTGTTGAAGTCTGGATAGATCTGTGGGGTCATGAGGGTTCTAAGCTCACAGGTCAATCCTTCTATGAACTTTGTCTGCTTCTTGGCATCAGTGTTGACCAATTCTGGGGCATAGCGAGACAACTCAGTGAATTGGAAGATGTATTCACTTAGAGTTTTATTTCCTTGCTTCAAGTTGCGAAATTCATGAGCTTTCAGCTTCATGATCCCATCTGGAATGTGGTACCGACAAAATTCATCCACAAATTCTTCCCATGTGATCGTGTTGGCATTGTCCACAGCTCCACTATAGGCTTCCCACCAAGAAAGGGCAATTCCTGTCAGCTGATGAGATGCTAGCAGAACTCTATCCCTTCCATCGTAGTGGATTGTGTCCAACTTCCTTTCAATCACCTTAAGCCAATCATCTGCTTCCATGGAGTTGTCAGATCCAGTAAAGGTGGGTGGCTTAAGCCTCATGAACTCAATCATCTTGTCTTGGACTCCGACTCCACGATTGTTCCTAGGGCGGTTCATGCCTTGAGCCAAGGTCTCCAGAAGGCGAGTCTGAGTTGCCATGACTTGTGCTAAGTCAATTGCTAGAGGAGGGGGAAAGTCATCTCCTTCGTTATGGTTCCTAATCTCACTCACTTCATCTTCATTAATACCATCAACATTTGCATTGGCTTGACTTCCATTTGGATTTTGGCTTTGTCTACTAGCTGCACGACCACTTGGTTGAGAGCGGGTAGCTGGTTTAGGAGGCATCTGTTGGTTAAGATGAGAAAGCATTAGATAAGGGTTAGATCTATTGAGTGATGTTGTTTTTTTGTTAAGACGTTATATTTTAAAAAGGTGCAAGTTTTAAGACTTGCTATCCCGTAAGGGAACAACATAGAGCACTCAATTATTTAGCACAACCAACAAGCACAAATATATATTTTTGAATAAGAGGGCGGTTTACAACATAGTAATGGAGGAAATAAGCGTACTACAATACGATTCATCTACTTTGGGGGTTGAACAAAAGTGAAGTAAACTTCACTTCCCCAAGACAAAAAGGAGGAACTAGGTGATACTAATATTCAACTTCTTCGGACGGAACGGCTTCATTCCCTTGGTGTTGAGGTGGATCATGCTTTTGGCATCTGTGGTTCTTCCTTTGGGCTAAGAGGTGGGTCACCATCTTCTTTTGGTGGTGGCTGGGTGAGGAGGGGAAATCCTTCTTCCTTAGTGGACTCCAACTCTAAAGCTTCATGAGAGGTTTCTGTGGGTGGGGGAGCTGAAGGCCCTTCTATGTCCATTTTTCTTTTGGTTTCTAGGGACATGATTGGGATTCCTTTTAGGATTATGGGCTCTTGGTCTTCCACTGCTAACATCCTTCTTTTGATCCTGGTGATAAGGTAGGCATCCTTCAACTCCTGAGCATGGTGGTCTTCAGCTGTCTTCAAGACTTCAGCAATGGCAGTTTCACGACTCTCGGTTGTAGCTACTTGGGCCTGAGCTTCCGCAAGCTGCACATGGAGCTTTCTAACTATGATCTTGGCTTCCTCTGCACGATGGATGCACTTCCTTAACTCTGAGGCCTGCTCATCATATTGCTTATCTAGAGCAAGTAGGTATGTGGTCATGAATACCACAGTTGGGTCATCTTCAAGTGAGTAACGTCCTTGCAAGAGCTCCATGCGAGTCCTCCAAACTGGTCGGTCTTTTTCATCAGGTGCAAAGAACCTCATGGGTGTACGGGTGATGGGCTTCTCGTAGATCTGGCATAGGTACCTCAAGGCTTTGCGGGCGACGACTTGATATGTATCTGCAAACCGAAATCCGGTCGCAGTCATACTCCAAGCTTCAGCTATGTTAGGGAAGTCCTCACTTTTCCCAATATAGACGGTAACTTCACACCGCTCGGTCTCATGCTCTTCATATTCTCTGCCTTCATATTCTGGGCGATCCTTGATTCCAAGTTTCTGCATGGTAGCATACAAGAGCTTGGGAAAGCCATCTATATTTAGACAGTAACTGCTAGTCCAAACTCCTTCTGCCATTTGAGAGACATAGATGAGAGTAAATATTTTTTTTAAATAGAGGGAAGAGCGTAAGAACTTTTGTAAAATACGTTTATTTAGTAAAATACTGGTCCAGAAAAGCCTAAGATTGCGTCCTACAGCCAACTACGGCTTTGATACCACCTGAAGCGCCCCTGGTAAACCAGGAACTCAAATGTGATACAATACTAGTCCCAGGAGGCTAGTAACACATTTATTACATCAGATAAGTTTCAGCGCAGTAGTCTCGATAAGCGTGGACAATGAAGGCACGCTATAATATTAAGACACTAAAATACAACATAGGTCCAAAGGACCTAGAAACAAACGATATCAGAACCGAACATCTGATGAGTCCTAATGCCACAGGCTTAGTTGGGTGCAGACACGACCTTACTCGAACGCCATTTCGGGATCGAAGTCCGGATCTTCCTCTGTTTAATAAAGCAAGGGTGAGTACAAAGTACTCAGCAAATCGAACCTTACCCTACGGAAGGGGATAACAATATATATGCATATGGGTAAATCAAAGATGAGGCATAGTTTTATTTGCATAAAGCTATTTTTTTCACATACAAGGTTTCATTTCACAAATATTGTTGTAAAAGACCTCCTTTTCCACATAGGATAGTATTTTTGAAAATGGAAGTTTGATCACAATTTTAAGTGTTGTTGAACCCTTATTCCCACAACACAATGGCAGTCAACCATTTATTTCCAAAATCACACTCACTCTCATGTTTTCACTCGTCCCAACCCATCTAGTTGTTGAAACCAAACCATAACCCGTCCGAGACCACGGACACGGCTATCCAGATAGATTTACACTCTGCAGAGGTTGTACACTTTTCCCACAAGTAGGATACCATAACTTACACCGTCGTGCAAGCACAGATCCATCAAAGTCATTACTCTCCATAGCTAAGTAATGGCGCTCACCACGGGAACACTAAGGCCACATCTCATGATACCACAATAATTCACAAAGCTCTTTTCATATATTTCTACAATTTCACATACATCACTTAGTGTCCCGTTGCACACCTGCCTCCAGATGATTGTCATACTAACTAGAGGGATTTAGACTAAGCCTTTCCCATGCAAGACGAGTGGTTGTACGATAAATGAGTTAGGCAAGATGAATCATCAACTCAGTCCTTAATCGAGACAAGGCGGATATCTTCACGCTTAACCCCGCAAGTTATAAGCCACAACACCAAGGCATCCCCAACAGGGATCGCATCCGCCTCATCTCTATAGTGATCACATCTATAACTTGTTCATTACCCTTTTCACAATACCCACAATTTATTTTCACCACTCACACCTTTTACATTTAAAATTATTATATTTGAAAAAATATAGCGATGAGTCCTAAGCATACTAAATAATAATATTTCTGTCATAGCATATTATTTGTTCCTAGGTTCGAACAAGACAATTACCGGGTAATATCAATTCAAGGATGGTTATTCAATAGATTTTAACTAAGCAGCAAAAATACTTCGTACATATACCGTACATGCAATATTTAAAACGGCTTCTACAGGTTGTGTGTAAACATAGGATCAATATGCATCAAAGGGAATCGATTGGACTTGCCTCCGTCGGCGTCCTCGGCAAACTCCTGCTGACAGTCCGGGTCCTCGGCGTCAAACTCACGGTACTCGTCTCCAACGTGTGCATTTTCCGGCTCGTTTACTCCGTCAGCTAAAATATGCGACGAATGACACAGACAACAAGCACAGATAAATAATCATATAAATTCAAATAAGCTCCAAAAATCATAAAATTAATATGGGAGGTAGATCATGATTTTTGATGAATTTAGGAAAAAGAATTATTGAAATCAGAGTTAGCATGTGGTATTTTTGAAATGGCCGAAATTTAATCATGCGAAAAAGGCTAACGATGATTAAGGAATGGATGCTTCACGTGGGCATTTGCTTGGCTGGTAGTGCATGCATGCATGTACTATTTGGTGGAGTTAATGCTTATGGCCCACATATGCATGAGAAGAGAGAAATTAGCAGGGATCATTAGAGCTCTTCTGTATGTCATGGTTCAATTTGTGGAGTTTATGACGGTGAATCGGTACAGACAAATACAAGGAGAAATATAGAAAAAATACTACGGAAAGACAGACAAGAGCAAGGAGATGCTCATTTGCGACGACAGTCGAGCTCGGCTTGTGCGTATGGCCGTATACGGTATACGCAAAGTGAGAGCGAGTGAGCGTGTGAGCGAGCGTGAGTGAACGTGCTGCTCTGGGTGTTGAGAGTGAGCACCCGGGAGTGCCTTTTATAGGCCAGAGTGCTCAACTCATTGCCATTAAAAATGAGACTGTAGCGCATGGTCGGTGTCTAATTGTATACGAAGGACGATGTCTCATTTGCATGCACGGTGCATGCAAATGGATAATGCCTAATCATCGTGTCCTTGCATGCAGGTGCATGCAAATGGTCGGTGCATGCTTGTCATGCATGCATGAGATATATTCGTGTGTGTGGGTGCACTGCTATGCTTTCTTGTATGTAAGCTTGCTGGTACTTGCTGTTATTTGTGCGCGAAAAAATATAGATGGTGCCTAGTTGAGTGTTGCGACTTGCTATCTTTTTGTACAGCAAAAGAGGAGCAGGGATAAGACAAGAGGTGGGGCCCACATGTCGTGGTGCGCGCGCGAACGAGTGCGCTCGGCGAGGGGGCCAGGCGTGAGTGCGCTGCGGTGCTGATAGTGGTGGGGTCGGCGCACGCGTCGTTGCCGGATATCGGGCAGAGCGAGAGGGATGAGTAGCGGACATATGATGCTGATGTCATGTTGTGCTGGATATATTTGAAGATGGATAACTGGAATGGATGAAAATAAATTGGATGGAGATACTATAATTTGAAAATAGTTTTTTTGAAATATATTTGGAAAATAATTTTTAATACGAGTGATTTTTGAATGTGAATTTTTCGGGTGTTACACAGGGGCAGCTAAAACAATTGGACAGTGTCATGAGCACACCATTTACTACAATTTATTAGATGTCTTTGGAAAATTTATTTAGAAGATACTTGATCAATCACCAGTGTCGCAAGCACATCATTGTTAAATAGGAGGCTTGTTAGATCTGATTGAGCTGATCCATATGATGAATGGAAATTTAAAGGAATGCTATAATAATTTTTCAAATACTACAATACACAAATTTGACTGAATTCAGGTTGAAGTATAGTGATTAAGACAGGTGGCATATTCTTAATCAAACTTACCTGCTCCAGACAGAGAAATCTACCTGTACATGAAGGAAGATCAACACCAGAAGGAAGTTGTGCAGGAAGAGTCAAGTTATGATGAAGCTTTGCATTGTTCATATGGTACAGTTTTGTTCTAGATGGTGGCCTTTACGTCCTCGGATGCTAACTATGTAGAGTCCCCTTAAAAATACCAACACACAATAATCCAGTGAACTTTATTTTGAAATATGCACATCATGTATGGAATTTGCTACAATAAAAAGGTCAAGATCATTTCTGGACCACAGATATATGTTACTATCTCAAAACTATTATCAAACTAACAATACAATAGTTGTAATAGCTTATTGTAACTAGGCCTTGTTTAGTTCACGAAAAAATTTGGATTTCGCTACTGTAGCACTTTCGTTTTTATTTGACAATTATTGTCTAATCATAGACTAACTAGGCTCAAAAGATTCGTCTCGCAAATTACAGGTAAACTATGCAATTAGTTATCTTTTTTATCTATATTTAATGCTTCATGCATCTGCCGTAAAATTTGATGTGACGGAGAATCTTAAAATTTTTTGGAAACTAAACAAGGCCTAAGCTGCAACCTTGTCAGTGCATCTCTTGACAGATAGGTCAAAGCAGAAACTGTCCGGTTCCAAGATGTATGTCTGATTTCCATCCGCAAGGACAACAATGAAACATTCTAATTGCTGACAACTGGAATAGCTAAAATAGGCAGCAAGCATTTCTAGCGCCAAAAATGGTGAGATCCACTCACTCATATTTTTGATAGTTTCCACATGTTAACAGATCCAGTTGTAGCTTTTGGTTGAAACACAAAATCTTCATCATGCATATGTTCTCTTCAAGATATTGGTGAAAGAATTCAAAACAGATAATGCCTATTAAGAGAATATTAAAAAAGTTAGAAGTGATGTGGAGGTCTTCTTCTAGTATCGATAACCTGTGTCCGAAAAGTTATAGTCAATTGCCCTTATATGTTGCAAAAAAGTAACTGTAGAAATTAATTTGTACTTGCAACATATGAGGCTACATATATCATTTCAAATCAAACAATGTATTTCTACAGGATATCACTGCAGCTTCGATTAACCTATATGCATACCTTAATTGTGTTATGGTGATCCATGGGGTCTCTCTAAGTGCTGGATAGATGATAGGAAATTGCACTTTGTAGTTTTACTTTGGAGCAGAATAGGGAAACTTTTTTATAAAAATCTATTGATGTTTTATCGCTGTTTTATAAATTAATAATGCTCGAGGTGGGGAAGATTGATGATTCACTGATGCCTCACACTCTAATTTAGACAGAAATGCAAGGAAGTAGTCAAATCCGTCTCAAACACACAATCCTTCAAAAACCAGAACTTGTATCGTATATTACCTTTAGGGCATTTCAGCAAACACATGGTGGTGCCATTGCATCTGTCTCCAATGCAGAAAAGGGGAACAAAATAATCTGGAGAAGACCATACAGGCAAGTGACAATCTTGAGAAGACCATGCAGGATTGTTCACGACGCCAACTAGACTAGATCGTCATGGATGGCTGGAAACTTCTAGAAGGCCGATGGCCATGGATGGCACACTGGCGAGCTTGATCTCTGGCTGTGGTTCAGGAGAGCACGACTTAGTGACGAGGTCACAAACTCGATGGGGTGGTTCTTGGCGGCAGAAACGGTTCCACGATAGGTCCTTGCCAACAGGGAGACAGCGACGACTGTTGTTGTATGGTAAATTTTTCCTACTCCCTAGGAGTAGTTACTCCCTCCTGCTAACCATATACTTTAGGCTTGCCTACTCACGCCAATACTCTTTCAAATGGATACCGGATGTGTATCAGAAAACCCGTTAAGAACCAACGATCCTAATTTCCCGTTCGTTATATATAAATCAGTTACCCGGCCTTTTGCATCGCATCTGTTATTTCTGGAGATCCCTTTGAGAGTTCGAGGAGCTGGTATGGGATTGGAGCATGTGCCGCATCGAGTCTACATTGCATTGTCGATCGCTACGCCACCAGGATCCCGTCCAGGTTGCATCACCGATCACTGCGCTGCCAGGTATCCCGTCTGCAATGCATCATCGCCGTGATGAGAGAGATGGTGACAACAAGCCTGTCTTATTTATTTCTAGATGAGATCAGATCGATCAATTGATATTTTTTATATATTTAAGTATCCATGAATACTTTTTTTCTTTGGATTAAAGTATCACTTGATACTTCCTTCAATACTCTTGTATTATTGGGTACTTTTTCACGTTACATCACAGTAACAAATAATGTGTACTGCATTTTCTTTTCCCAAAGTAGTATTATATAAATATGTTATAAAATTTTCTCCTACTCTTTTGGTGCCGGTATCGAACTAGTATTGGTTCATACTAGTAGTTTTTTCCGAGTAATATCATCTCATCTCATTTATTCGTTTATGTATATGTATGTACATGTGCATACGTACGTCTTGATAGGAGCTGAGGCAGATATTTTAATCTCAAAATAGTATGTATTATACTCCTTTTTATTAAACAAAAAGTATATACACATACTCCTTCAAAGAAGTATATACACATACTACATGAAAATAGATGCAGATATTTTATTCTCGAAGTAGTATGTATATACTCCAAGTACACATATACTCATCCCCCTGTCACATGCGCAGGCGCACACACACGAAAAAAAAGTATTCATACATACTCAAGTCTTTGAAACATGTATATATATACTGTTTAGATAGTCTGCACAAAAAAATTATGTATAAAATATTATCCATAGATAGTTATGTGTTGAACGTATATGCATATACGGGCCACATGTACACGTAAAATGAGTAATGCACACGTAAAATCAAGTATGCATATTTAAATAAGTATGTGCACGTACTGCTTCCTCTATTTTACGTTAAGAGTAAATATATACTCTCTTTTTGAAGTATGTATCCATACTTTATTCACGAAAGGCATCTACGCATCCATCAATAATTCATTCACTTTGAAACAAACTGCCGCAAACATGGGTGCTGCAACAATGGCCGTTGGCCTTAGAAATTGAACGCATGCAAACGACAGTGAAAAAAATGCTTAACGGGTTTTGATTGTCTACAAAAATCCAATAAGCTGAGTGGGGGGAGTAACTACTCCTGGAAGTATAGAAAACTCATATATATATATATATATATAGAGAGAGAGAGAGAGCGCGCGCGCGAGCATGGCGTAGCTTCGTGGGTGGCTCCTTACCTCTGTGTGAGCTCGTAGGCTTGGTCCTCGTCGGCTGAAAGGTGGCGGCCGGTAGAAATCCGCGATAGAGGATCGAGGAACTCGACCACGGTTGCTCGTGTAGACGAAGAGTGTAGGGGCACACACAGCAAGGACGACGGTGCATACGTGATGGTGAGGGAGAGGAGGCGGCGGTGTCAGCGTGAGGGCGCGCGCGGGGAGAGGGGCACAGGGGAGAGGCATCCTCACGATGGGAGGGAGCGTGATTCGTGCCTAGATCCACTGGCGGAGCCACCGCCCGGCCACCCCGGGCGGCCGGCCGGGCTTCTTTCCAAATTTGAAAGAAAATTTTCATTATGTTCATATATAATTATGTAATTTTATAATTAAATATTTTTACTTAATGAAAATTGTCCGGACTCTTAAAAGCTTCTGGCTTCGCTACTGCCTAGATCTTGCAAGTTTTGGAGTGGAGGAGAGGATGCGACGCGCGGTATCGCGAGGGGTAGGGGCGGACGGACAAAGCGAAAATAAATGTCGCACGAAATAATAGTCTTAGTTTTGTTCTTCTTAGTTGTATAAGGGATACAGATCCACCTGGCCTATTTTAGTTCCTAAAAAATTTTACAAAAATTTCAGATTTTCTGTCACATCGAATCTTACGGCACATGCATGGAACATTAAATATAGATAAAAGAAATAACTAATTACATAGTTTACCTGTAATTTGCGAGACAAATCATTTGAGCCTAGTTAATCTATAATTGGACAATATTTAGCAAATACAAACGAAAGTGTTATAGTGTCCATTTTGTAAAAAAAGTTTGGAACTAAACAAGGCCAGCAAACAACTAATCAAAGCCTTAGTGATCCACCGGCTCCAAAATCACAACAATAGTTAGATAGATCTACTGTGCAATCGATTTTTCCGTGCAAAATTTTTAGTGTGTAAAATGGCCATTTGTGGTAATAACACCAACTAAAAAAGCTTTTTTTTTTCTCCCTGTGTCTCTCAATGTGTGGTTGGCATGCAGTTTCTAAAGGTTTTGTTTCAGATGTCAGCGTATATTTTTCACAGCAATAGTTTTCTAATTCACTATGATGACCATGGTTCGCACACTGCAGTGTTACTCTAACTTTAGGACCTAGCATAATCAATTTGTCATCTTGGCCTCTCCCTTCTTATACCAACAAAGCTAATGAGCTTGTATAGTTGTGCCACACGTCAAAACAATATTGTTTGTCATCGTCCCCATTTTAGGTTTTGCTCGCAGCTACTGCTGCAGTTGTTTCTATTGTCTGCAGCAGCTGCAACTAAGGAACAGCATTCATAACCACTTAGGGCACTCCCAATATATGAAACTATTTAGCAGTTTCTATAACATAGAACATTGTATCAAGAAATCATCTTTTCTAGTGCAAGATTTTCTACAGTACACGACATAAGTGGTGATAGATGAAACGAATTCGCTCTCCCAATGGGCGTATCAAGAAATCATCTTTTCTAGTGCAAGATTTTCTACAGTACACGACATAAGTGGTGATAGAAGAAACAATATTCGCTCTCCCAATAGGCTACGATATTGGTAACTGTGAAGACCCAGATTCTTGTTTCTTGAATTTTTTTTCTCTCTTCGTTAAATCTCTTGCCACATCAGCAAATTGCCTATGTAGCAGTGTAATTAATATCGATAGAAACTACCATATTGTAAGTGCCCTTAGGCTAATTACTAGGATTTCCTTATGGACGAAAATGTCAACAACACCTTGTGCTACACCTAAGCCTAGTGTCAACCTAGGCCCATCTCATCCATCTCATACAATGGAATTGGAATGCAATAGACCATTAATTAAACCTCTTTCTCTTTTTCCAGAATTAAACTAATAATCGGCCTTACATAAATCATATCTCACTTACACAAACTTCGGTTTTATTGTTTCTTCTTCCTAAATTAATACTCCATCCACAGCAAATTGCAAGTCATTCTGATTTTTTCTAGATAAATAGCATTTGCAATGCACCTAGGTATATATTATATCTATATACAGTTAAAAATTTATGTATCTAGAGTACCATTCAGCAACATGGGTAGCTACTCTAACACACTACAACTACACCCCCCAAAAAAGAGTTATGTAGGATTTTGTACTGGTTGAACTTTTTTAAGTTTGACTAAGTTCATAAAAAATATTAACAATATTTTTATAAAAACATATTCAACAATTAATGTAATGATACTTGTTATGCACCATAAATATTAATATTCTCTTGTATATATTTTGATAGAGTTAAAAATATTAACCTTTTGAGAAATGAGATACCATTCTTAATGGTAGAAGGAAGTATGATAGAAATGAATCCTTTGTTTTTTTAATTAGAAATGAATCCTTCGTCATGGAATGATTCAGTGCACCCTCGAAATGTGGCCCGACTAGCTAATGCCGGTAGCTATTCTTTTGACGTATTTCCCCGTCAAAAAAGTGTGCTTATTGTTTCATTGACCAATTTCATATTTGATCCAATCTATATAAAAATAACATTTATAATACCAAATAAATATTGTTAAATTAATCATGAAATATGTTTTTATAGTGTGGTATAAATATTTACATAACTTTTTATAAATTTGCACCCTATTTTTCAACACTATTCAGTGGTACTTTTCAATGAAGGAACAATACTTTTCTCGCACAACAAATCAGCAATAGAATCAACCAAAATTTAGCAAGCCAAACAACCTTGATTAAATTTAAATTAGTTGACTTCATGAAAAATGAAAATGTATTTTTTTTAACGGAGGAAGTATGCTTTTATACTTTTTCTACTAGGAGAGCAAAATCTTAATTGAACATTCTTCCATGTAATTGGGACTGTTTCCCTCTAGGAACCGTTAAATCCTGTCAAACAGCTTGTTTTGATTCTTGATTCTTGCAAGAAAACAGGGGACATGGTGTTTCTTTTCCGAATTGCCTTCTCTTCTCACATACCCACATTATGATCCAAAAAGTTTTTAGATTTTGAAACCACTATATGCTTTTATACTTTCCGAATCCGAACCCACTGCCTGCTTTAGATCAAAAAGCTTTTAGATATTGACATTGTAGCACTTTCGTTTGTATTTAACAATTATTATCTAACCATGGAGTAACTAGGCTTAAATGATTCTTCTCACAAATTACAGACAAATTGTGCAATTAATTATTTTTTATCTATATTTAATGCTTTATGTATGTGCCGTAAGATTCAATGTGATGGAGTTAAAAAGTTTTCGGATTTTAGGGACACTCTGGAACCGTATCAAATGGGGTGGAAACGCTCAATAAACAAAGTGCCACCCACACACACACACCGCCAACAGAGAGTTGGTTGCCGTACGTTGCATGGCAAGCCTCGTGATGGCGAGCTCTGTTAGTTTAATCCCATCTGGAGGCGTGTTTGATGATGGAAATGATCTTAACACGTCCAGCGATGATCATTGCTGTTAGTCCATGCCTGCCGGTCCCCAGCAAATATAATTCGGCGCCCTGGTACGGAGCAAAGCATCATGAAATGGAGAGGAGCTGGATCTGCAATTCGCCACAGCTATAACCGAATATACAAATACCATATGCGACTAGAAGAATATAAAAGCATATGCATTCGTGCATTCAGTCATTAAAAGGAGCGACACCCTGTTACCGTTAGTTTATTACTCAGGTGCTACATGTCTACCCCAAGTTTTTGTGTACTAGGCCTTGTTTAGATCACCCAAAAAACTAAAAACTTTTCAAAATTTTCCGTCACATCGAATCCTGCGGCACATAGAGCATTAAATATAGATAAAAATAAAAACTAATTACACACTTTATCTGTAAATTGCGAGACGAAACTTTTAAGCCTAGTTACTCCATGATTAGACAATGTTTGTCAAATAAAAACAAAAATGCTACAATGTCGTTTTTTCAAAAAAAATTGGAACTAAACAAGGCCTAAATTCCTAATTAGCATCCGAGTCCAATGTGACAGGGACTAAACTTTAGTCTCTAGATCTAAACACCCCCACACCATAGCTCCATTACAAAACCAAATGTAAACTATTTGGAGTTTTGGATAGACAAAGAAAAACATGTGCGCATTTGGCACACAGTCAACAACCGGATAAACTCCTGGAATTTAAGGTCATGATAAAGGGATATATGAAAACTCTTATTCATGTGTTGATTTGATCCGTTTCAAACATGTCCTTTTCATTAGCCAATAGTATGTGGTACAACCTTGGTCCTCAAACAAATTCAACTATAGGTTGTGTGCCATAAAAGTGATTCACGTTTGACCAAGTTTTTAGTCAATAATATTCACATTTATAGTTTTAAATTAAATATATTTTGTAACTAATATGACAATATTTATTTGATATTGTAAACGTGGATACTTTTTTATCTATAATTGGGCAAACTTAAGGTACTAAAACGTGACACTGTACTAAAATTGCATTCTTTTGGGGACAGAGGTAGTAGATCGTAGAGCAAATCCTGCAGTTAATCAGTAACAAAGGGTTTTCTGTATATAAGCCAGTTCATTTCTCAGATTTAACTCATTTCCAATAAACTCACATTTTCCCAGAAGAATATCCAAAAAGATTATATTAAGTGAAACAATTGTTAGATCTAAATTAACATACGAGTGAAACTTAACAATGAAGATTGAAGACCATAGATAATAGAGTCGAGAAGAGGTTATGTGGTTAGGAAGGAAAAAATGTTGTTAGTAGGATGGGCTTGTTCTAATTAATTTGATTATGTTAACTTTACCTTTGTTCATGCTTCTTTTCTTTAAGGTTCCATGTGTATTTAATAAAGTAGACTATAGACTGAGGTTTTTCTTGAAAAAGAACCAACACATAATGAAGTGTCGTTTAGTTAAATGGCACATTCCGTTTAAGCCAAAAAAAATCCAAGGAGAGCTGAGAATTCAAAACTTTGGTATGCAAAAATTTGAATTTGTTCCGAAAGAACACCTTAGAACTATTACTTTAAGTTGTTCAATGAAGAGTAAATATGACAAAAGTTTGAATTTGTTCCGAGAAAACACCTTAGAACTATTACTTTAAGTCAATTTAGTAAGAAAGCGGGGGAATTGGTCAAGCCTCATGGGCGTGAAGGACTAATTTCTAAAACTCAAGAGATTGAATATACAAAGTGGTCACTACCCAAGGTTTCAAAATTTTGATACCCTTCGTTGTTTGATATTATTCATGGAAAACATGCAACAGTATCAAAGGTGCTTAGTTCAAGTCCTCTTAGTGTCTACTTCACGAGATCTTGCTAACTGATTGGCATAATATATACTGTTGCCCTTGTGGTTTTGATTAATCTAAATGAGGGTTTACATCCATTTATGTAAAATCTTCACAAATAGGGATGAAAGTGGTGTGAATAATCATCCGCTCTGATCGGATCAAAATCCGAATGCTAAGAATGTGCAGAAGAATTTTTAATATCCATACGGATATGGATAATCCGAATCCGACTATGTGTGGATACGGGGTAGGAAATGGAATCGACAAAATCCGCCGGATATGGATTATCGACAAATTTTAGGCAGATTATTCGATGTTTATAATAGGATATCTGATAATTTATTACTTGAGAACTCTTATTTTTGTGATGTTGTTGTTTGATGTTATCAATTTTGAATTGAAATTTTGCTTACTATTATTCCATATTGACTAATAACTTATTATTTGTGAGTAAGGATAATTTGTTAAGTGTTAAATGTTAATTGTGTTGGTGTTATAGCCACAACATATAATGAAATGAAGGATATTGTCTATTACTTGTTATTGGTTCTTAAAAAAATATTTATTTTTGACAATAATATAATTCTCTAAGTATGCACATATTACTCCACTATTTAAATCCGTAGCCAATCCGATTCCGCTCCATATCCTTACCAGTTCCGACATTCAAAAAAATTCGTATTTGCATCCGAATCCATGTATTATCCGCTCTGATCCAAATCTGACAAAGAAAAGCGGATTAGGGTATAAAAAAGGCATTATCCGCTCTGATCCGAACCGTTTTCATCCCTATTAACAAAGATGGTATTTTGACTTCTTTCATAGTCAATTCTATGTATAAATATCTTGTCAATAACTGAGTTAAGGTTATATTAAAAATTTCGGCATATGAAACAACTCTTAAAATATTTTTTATTCGGTATTTTTAAATAGGGGTCATCCTTAATAAAGATAGTTTAGCTGGAAAAAAATAATAGTAAAGTATGATGCTTTGGTAGTAAATCAGAAATTCTCCAACTTTATGTCATTGTTGTTAAAATTTATATGGTCTAGTCCCCTAAACCTGTATGCATAAATTATAAATAAATCTCAAAGGCCCAATACCTATGTTTTCTAATGGGCTTTTAATGTTTAAGCCCATGAATAGAGCAGAAACATGTAACATCAATTAGTATCATATTACTAATTGATGAGGAGGTAGAGAGTTTTCCTCTCTATATAAATATATCAACTAGTATCGTATTTATGTTCATGTTGTTTAATCTGACCTACTATACGATTTAAGTTCATGATGTTTAATCTGACTAGTATATGAGCTATGTTTATACTCGTATCTAAAGTTGTCATGATTTATGTTCTAGTTTTCATCTGAAAGTTGTCTACTTTCTCAACAATTATACCAAATCTTTTTTGGTGTTATTATTCCAAACCTTTTCTACCGTGATGTGTACTAGACATTCGACCTTCATAGCTCAAATTATTTATTTAATTTTTGGTCAAGTAAGAGGTCATAATTTTATATCTTTGTTTTCTTTTATTTTTGAAATAAGCTGACAAACACAGCATATATTAATCCAACACAGCTTTGTGTTTCTTGTGTTTTTCCATCTCAGGCCTTGTTTAGGCCTTGTTTACTTCCACCAAACACCCAAAATTTTTCAAGGTTCCCCGTCACATCAAATCTTTAGACGTATGCATAAAGTATTAAATATAGACGAAAATAAAGACTAATTACACAGTTTAGTCGAAATTGACAAGATGAATCTTTTGATCCTAGGTAGTCCACGATTGGACAATAATTACCACAAACAAACGATCACAAAATTATTTCGTTGAGGAACTAAACACCTCAAAATCCAAAAAGTTTTCAACATTCCCTGTCACATCGAATCTTGCGGCACATGCA
Organism: Sorghum bicolor; assembly: GCF_000003195.3. Lineage (NCBI taxonomy): Eukaryota > Viridiplantae > Streptophyta > Magnoliopsida > Poales > Poaceae > Sorghum > Sorghum bicolor. Next base: position 10,434,942 of record NC_012873.2, on the reverse strand, counting down.
TGAAGTATTAAATATAGACAAAAATAAAAACCAATCACACAGTTTGACTGTAAATCGCGAGACGAATCTTTTGACCTTAGTTAGTCTATGATTGGACAATATTTACCACAACCAAACGAAAGTGCTACAGTAACGAAATCCAAAAATTTTTCACATCTAAACAAGGCCTTAGTTCACCCCAAAAACCAAAAAGTTTTTAAGATTCCCTGTCACATTGAATCATTCGACACATATATAAAGCATTAAATATAGACGAAAATAAAAACTAATTGTACAGTTTAACTATAAATCGCAAAACGAATCTTTTGATCCTAATTAGTCTATAATTAGACAATATTTGTCACAAACAAACGAAAGTGCTACTGTAGCGAAATCTAAAATCTTTTCGCATCTAAACAAGGCCTCAGTACATCATCATCTCCGTTCTATAGCTGATAACAGGCACACTTATTATATGACCAACACAGGATCAGGAAGAAACACACAGGAACAATAAGCTCGATGCAGTGAAGTACTGTCACAAAGACAAATTTCACAGCCATGAGCATTGAGAGCTCTGTATCCATGTTTAGTACGGCGTATTCTCAGTATGGAACGATGATGGACTCGATGAGCTCCTGGAGTGGAGCCAGCTCTTTCTCGAAACAGTACACCCGATTCTTCCGCACTACTTCGACAGGATCTGTGGGTTTCTTTATCTGCGCTCCCTTGCTGCCTGCCTGATGGAGCTCTCTTCTTGGGGCGGAATGTCTTCTGGTTCCGTCCAAGCCCGAAGAGACTCCTCCCTGCTCTTCCCAGGGCCTTGTTTAGGCCTTGTTTAGTTCACCCTGAAAACCAAAAAGTTTTCAAGATTCTCCGTCACATCGAATCTTGTGTCACATGCATGAAACATTAAATATAGACGAAAACAAATACTAATTACAGAGTTTAGTTGTAAATCACGAAACGAATCTTTTGATTCTAGTTAGTACATGATTGGATAATATTTGTCACAAACAAACGAAAGTGCTACAGTACCGAAATCTTTTCACTTTTCGGAACTAAACAAGGCCTTAGTTCAAAAAATTTTGCAAAATAGAAATAGTACCACTTTCGTTTGTATTTGATAAATATTATTCAATCATGTACTAACTAGACTGTGTGCAATTAGTTTTTATTTTCGTCTATATTTAATACTTCATGCATGCGTCTAAAGATTTGATGTGACGGAGAATCTGAAAAATTTTGCAAAATTTTTTGGGAACTAAACAAGGCCTAGGTCTCGTTTAGTTCACCGCAAAAACCAAAAAGTTTTCAAGATTCTCCGTCACATCGAATCTTACGATATATGCATGAAGCATTAAATATAGACAAAAATAAAAACTAATTGCACAGTTTATCTGTAAATCGCGAGATGAATCTTTTAATCTTAGTTAGTCTATAATTAGATAATATTTGCCACGAACAAACGAAAGTGCTACAGTAGCAAAATAAAAAAATCTCATCTAAACAAGCCCCTCCGCCTGCTCTCCCTCGATCCGGCGCGCCGCTGAGCAGTGGTGGAGAGTGGAGACGGCGACGGCTGGACCTGCTGCTGCTGCTTTTGGCACACGCCAGATCTTTGTTAATCACAAGAGCTGTTCACTGTGTCTAGTGGCCAAACAAAGACGGGACACTAGCTTTGATTAGCCTCTACTGTAGCACATTGAAGACCATAAGTATTACTAACTATTTGGTGTGCGGATTTTTAGTAACAAAGTAGCACAATTCTATGTATTCGATGGGTGATTTTTATGTCCAGCACGTTTTTGTTTGTTTCAGTTAATTGTTGTGGATTGATGCCCTCTCTGAAGCTAGAAGTTTTCCATTATCTAAAAAATAAACCCAACAATCAACTACTTCAATGAAAAGTTCATAACACAACTACACAAGATTGCTTCTGTCGACACCAGCCGCGTGGATTTCAAAGTTAAAAGCGAAAAGTAAGCTCATGACTTCATGAGATCAAGGAACACAAACATATATACATCATTAGGGGTTCAGTGATAGCCTCAAAAACCAGATGAAGTAGCAGCAATACACTGCATGTGGTAGGTATCCAACTGTAAAACTGTGCGTGCTCCACAAATTAGCTGACCTTGTCACTCTGATAAACATAACTTACCATTATATATATAGTTAGATTAGAAGAGAAACCTCGACATTATGCACACACTGATTTACTGAGATTGACAACATTGTTCTACCATCAGTCCACCTTTATGAAGCCAGAAGGGACGAAGCCACAAGCGAACCACCCCTATTGGGTGGGTGGCTATCAAGGCCCCATCTTCCTCCTCTTCTCTTATGATGATGAAAACTATTCATAATTACTATACCTAACTTCGCATTCAAGGAAGTTCCTTTTTTGAAAGAAAAGGCGAAAATGAGAAAAAAAAAAAGATAGATAGTAGATAGATTCTAGCTAGGAAGACTCATCATCCCCAAGTATCCTGATTGACGATTGATTGCTTCACGGCGTTCCAACCATGGCGATGTCCATCAGTGATCAGCAGTGGCCATTGAGCTCCTTCAGATGGTTGTTTCACTTGGAACAGAGCAGCAAGAGGGAGCAACTTGCCGGCACCATCGATCCCATGCTGATCACATCACCGAGCAGCTGTTGGGGTTCTCGTCGCTGAAGATGTTGTAATTGTCAGCATGCGAGTGCGGCGCCATTGGGTACCCCATTGGGTAATGCATCGGTGGCCGGCCATAGCCGTACCCCATCGCCGCCGGGTACCCTGCTCCGCCGTGCCCGTGCTGCATCATCATCTGCTGCTGTTGCTGCTGCTGCTGCATCAGGGCCATGTACTGCTGCTGCGCCATGGGGTTCCCGGCTGCCGCGGCGGCCTGAAGCATCTCTGCCCCAGAATGCATGCCACCGCCACCGCCGCCGCCGTTGGCACCTCCCTGGTAGAACCCCAGGCCCGGCATGCCACCGCCGCCACCGCCGCCGCCCTGCTGCATGATACCACCCATATGCGGGTGGCCCATCGGCATGCCCATAGGTCCGCCGCCCATCTGGGCCGTACCGGGGAAGCCGGCACCGGCACCGGCACCACCCAGCATGTTAGGCCTTATCATGCCCTGCGGAGGCAGCATGCCACCCATCGGCCCACCGACACCGATGGCGCCGCCGCCACCCTTCTTCCCCTGGCCCAGGTGAATCGCGCCGCCCGGAGCGCCGCCTCCCTTCGCATTGTGCTGCTGCCCACCGCCGTGGTTGTTGCCCTTGATCTGCACCGGGATCTCGTTCCCGCCTCCTCCACCACCCTTCTTGCCGCCGCCGGCCCCGCCCTTCTTGTCGCCCCCGCCGGCCGGCGGCGGCGGCACAGCCATGGGCTTCATCATCATCTTGGGGTCGTCGTAGAGATCGTCGTCGAAGCCGTCGTCGTCGTCGTAGTCCTCGTCGTCATCGAACTCGTCGTCGAACTCATCGTCGAACTCGCTGCCGTCGTCGTCGAAGTTGTCCTCGGGGAGGGCGAACTTGACGGACTTGGGGTCCTTCAACGGCGCAGCCGCGTGGAACGCCGGCATATTGCCGCCCAAGAGGTGCGGCGGAAGCTTCAGCCCCTTCATCTGCAACTGCTGCTGCAGCTGCTGGAGCTGCTGCGGCGTCGGCTGCGGCATCACCATCTTGGCATCCTTACCCCCGCCGCCGCCAGCACCCTTTTGACCGCCTCCACCACCTGCACCGCCCTTCTGGGCCTTGCCGCCGCCGGCATCCTTGGAATGGCCCTTGCCACCGCCAGCGTCCTTGGAATGGCCCTTGCCGCCGCCGTCCTTTGGCTGGCCCTTGCCCCCACCACCGCCGTGGTGGGCGTTCTGAGGCACGCCGGGCTTGGAACCCCACAGCTGCGCCGGCTTGCCGGCCTTGTTGAGTTTCCTGATGATGGTGTCCGGATCCAGCAAGCCGGACACCGTCACCTTCCCCTGTTCCGCGTCGATGCTGCTCTGGTAGACACCTACAGTACAGATCGATTTCGTCAGGTTTCCGTCAACAAAAAAATGCAGCGCAAAACGTTGACAAAAGCAAGCAAATCGCTGTTGCAAAAGATGAGTTTTTTTCTTTCTTGTACCGTCGATCTTGTGGAGAGTCTTCTTGACCTTCTTCTCGCACCCATCACAGTGAATGTTGACTCTCAGCATCAGAGTCTGGAACGAGGAAGGAAAAACGTCACGAGAAACAACATTTCCATGAGACAAGAAGAAACATGGCAGGACTGCAGATGCCATGGAAAAGGAACACATGCTGCAAACACAAGCAAAGCTGCCTCCGAGAGAGAAATGGCAGCAGCAAAAAAAAAACAAGACAGGAAGAACGGTGGTGGAGTTGAGTAGAGAGAGGCCAGCAAAGCTCACAAACCTGCACCTTGAGGACATCCTCCTTGCTCATCCTGGAAGGATGGAACTGGAACAGCAGCACCAAGCTCTACTAGCTGAATGCTAACACCAACACAAGAAGAGGGTTCAGATCTGGTGCTCGAGCTCTCAAATCAGTCAGTCAGAGGGGAACGAGGAGGGAGCAGATGTATGAAACATTTCTCTCTCAGGAAGGAGGAAGCAGTGGGGAAGGTGTAGGCGCTTAATGGGGGGTTGGAGGGCGCAAATATCTGGCTTCCGGGCACTAACACAGTTGCAGTGACAGTAGTGCTCTGTGCGACTGTGCTGTGCTGCTCAAGGAGGGAGAGGGAGAAGAAGGGCGGTGGTACAGCGAACAGCGGCATGGCATGGCATGGCCTCGCAGCCAAAAACTGCATGTGAGGGGCCACCCTAGGCAGACGCCATGTGACCCTTGTCTCCTCTTCCTCGCTTTCACACAAGCCACGAGCACAGCCTGCACATAGCACACTGCACCACAAGGGGATAAAAAATTTTCCAGCGAAGGCCCTGTTTATACCTAAAAATTTTTCATCCATCCCATCGAATCTTTAAACACATGCATGAAACATTAAATGTAGATAAAAAAATAAACTAATTACACAGTTTAGTTGAGAATCGCGAGACGAATCTTTTAAGCCTAGTTACTCCATAATTAGCCTTAAGTGCTACAGTAACCCACATATGCTAATGACAGATTAATTATGCTTAATAAATTTGTCTTGCAGTTTCCTGACGAGCTATGTAATTTGTTTTTTTATTAGTTTCTAAAAACCCCTCCCGACATCCTTCCGACACATCCGATGTGACACCCAAAAAATTTTCGTTCCCAATCTAAAGAAACGAAAAATTTTTGGGTGTCACATCGGATGTGTCGGAAAGATGTCGGGAGAGGTTTTTAGAAACTAATAAAAAAACAAATTACATAGCTCGTCAGGAAACTGCAAGACAAATTTATTAAGCATAATTAATCTGTCATTAGCATATGTGGGTTACTGTAGCACTTAAGGCTAATTATGGAGTAACTAGGCTTAAAAGATTCGTCTCGCGATTCTTAACTAAACTGTGTAATTAGCTTATTTTTTTATCTACATTTAATGTTCCATGCATGTGTCCAAAGATTCGATGGGATGGATGAAAAAATTTTGGATAGGGAACTAAACGGGGCCTAAACAGGCCGGAAGTCCTCTTCCATCAATTCCCTAATTAGCTCCTGCAGTCCTGCGCTAAGAATACATTACTAGCTAGTAGCATATCGGGCTAGATAATAGATCACATTAAAAATGGGATAAAATGATAGTAACACTACGTGCATCAGATTAAACTAAAATCGTTTAAGCCATGGCAGGAAGTACTGTTGGCTGATTTAGACCCTATTTAGATTAAAGATAAAAACATTTTAGGTGTCATATCGGATATATCGGAAGAATGTCGGGAGGTGTTTTACAAACTAATAAAAAACAAATTATATAGCTCATCTGAAAACTGCAAGACAAATCTATTAAGCATAATTAATCTGTCTTTAGCACATGTGGTTTACTGTAGCACTTAAAGCTAATCATGGACTAACTAGGCTTAAAAGATTTGTCTCACGATTTTCAACCAAACTGTATAATTAGTTTATTTTTTATCTACATTTAATATTCCATACATATGTCCAAAGATTCGATGAGATGGATAAAAATTTTTAGGTGGAAAACTAAACAGGGCCTTATTAAACTTAAACGAACAAGGTGAATCTATAATTGAACAGTATGTGTTACAAACAAACGAAAGTGCTACACTGCTCCGAACCAAAAACAATTTGGAAACTAAACAAGGCCTAAGTCTTGCAATACATGCCAAAAGTTTGATTCACAGCAACTTAAGGATTCATGATCAGTGAACCAGAGGAGCTGGAACCTTAACTGCCCGTTTAACGAAAATTACATGCAGAGATGAAGTCATGACAGATCACCACTTGGGCAAAAATAATAATACGTCGTTATTCAGGGGATCGAAGAGGATAACCTGCCTGTACTTGGGCGTTGTTGGAATTATTAATCTACATGTACTGGGTACTGAGACATAAAAATGCAAATTGAATTTTACTACTCCTTCCATCCTAAATTGCAAGTTATCTTAATAATCTTGTAAAATCAAAGCATCTTAAGTTTAACCAAAATTATAAAAAAAATACAAAATTTTGTAGCATCAAATAGATATACTATAAAAATATAATGATTGACAAACATAATAATACTTAGTTGATATTATAAATATTATTATCCTATATATAAATTTGATTAAATTTAAGATGTTTTAACTTTCCACGATTCTTTATAATGACTTATAATTTGGAATGGAAGGACTACATTCCACTACACCATCCGGTTAAGGTCGGCCATGACCGAAGTTAGCTTATCAAAGTTTTGGGCAGCTCATCATGTGTCTGTTTGTGTGCATGGCTAGATATAACTGGCTGGCTAGTGATGTCGGCATGGATGATCGGTTGGGAACTTGAAGCTCTGGTGCAATCGAGAGCGAAAAATAAGAAACCAGTGCAAATTGTGGCAAATAAGTGCATGCATGCAGCAGTGACCAGTGAGTATTTTATGTCGGTAGAAAGAAAGTAGATGCAAATTTGTTTTTGACTTTGAGCTGTAACATTTGAGAAAAAAGCCATATTAAGGCTTTGTTTAGTTCACCCCAAAATCAAAAACTTTTCAAGATTTTTCGTCACATCAAATCTTGCGACATATGCATGGAGCATTAAGGCCTTGTTTAGTTCCAAAAAATTTTGGAAAATTGACACTGTAGCACTTTCGTTTGTATTTGACAAATATTGTCCAATCATGGACTAACTAGGCTTAAAAGATTCGTCTCGTCAATTTGGACCAAACTGTGCAATTAATTTTTAATTTTATCTATATTTAATACTCTATGCATGCGTCTAAAGATTCGATGTGACAGGGAATCTGAAAAATTTTGCAAAATTTTTCAGGAACTAAACAAGGCCTAAATATAGATGAAAACAAAAACTAATTGCACAGTTTGTCTGTAATCACGAGACGAATTTTTTAAGCCTAGTTACTCTATGATTGGACAATATTTGTCAAATAAAAACGAAAGTGCTACAGTGTCAAAATTCAAAATAATTTTATATCTAAACAAGGCCTAAATAAACATTGTTTTGGAAGGAATCATAAAGCGGAGTTCTAACTTTACTATTCACCAGAAAATGATTGTGTCAGAGGATGTTTGCTGGGTGTTAAAATTTAATAGTTATTATAGTATTTTTATTTTATTTGACAATTAATTTTTAATAATAAACTAATTAGGTTTAAATCGTTGTATAATTATTAACTAGGTAGCGTGTTCGTGCGTTGCTACGGGATATCTACCATTTTTTATTAAAAATACATGTATCGCATAACATTTAACTTAAAGAAACAAAGTTTCTTAAATCAAACATAGTCACGTAGAGCACGATATTATAGCCTCACAATTTCTACTTTATAGACCTTTCCGTGATACGATCAAGATAATGTTTAATATCGACAGTTGTAGCCATAGTTTTTCCAAGCTCAACATTCTCATGGTTACCCAACTGACATGGTTTTTTGTTTCTTTCACCTCCCTTTTCATGAAAACTCATTGAATATTGTTCTCTCTGTCTCTTCTGATCATTATAATCCTCATCTAGTGGCACCAACCCTGAATGGGTACATGTTTTTAGTTGACAACATAAAAACTTAGAACCTATAAGGACGCAGTTGAAAGTTTATATACCTCGACGTGTTGACGTGTTGTATTTGTAAGGTCTCCAAAGGTACGCGATCACTGTTTACCATTGGCGTGTCCATCCAAACAATGTGTCCTGCCCATTCAAAGAAAAATAGTGAGTGCTAGGTGGCAGCATGTGAAATGAAGAATCAAACAAAAAACCATAAATTACAGGAATTAGCATGTGGTCGCTAATTTATAGGGAACAAAACCATGTACCGATCCAAAAACAAAACATAGAACATGTACTGAACATTATTTTAGAAGTTTTTGTGTAACTAACAATTTATTCCCTTGTCTACCAACCATTATTACATTATATTTTTCTCTGCCTGCAAGCTGTCAAATAAAGAGCTGTTTAAAACTTTTTATTTTCAATAGCTGCACCCCCAGTTTAAAATTTTACAAGGTATATTTGTTACTTTTAAAACAAAATGATGTGTATTATAATATAAATGCATATTGCTTATATTTTGCGTCACATAAATGACATATTAATGAGATATAATTGTCAGTCCAAAATACACAGTTTTGTATGTGCTTCAAGAATGTGTAACTTCAATCAACATGATTACATGATTTCAGTTGTCTAACTCACCTTGTTTTAGGGTTGTGGACTGTCTAGGAAACGCAAGGGCGAGGGCGACTCCAGGACCTGGCAAAACGCAGGATCGACGGCTTCAAGGACGATCGCAGGGCTGAGGTGCGACGTCCTCGTCGGCTTCAAGGACAGGCGAGCGAGGGCGAAGAAAACTCTAGGACCTGGCAACGCAGGTCGGACTCGGGCGTCGGGCGACGGCATCGGGCGAGGGCGACCTAGCAACGCAGGTCGGGCGACGGCGTCGGGTGAGGGCGAGGCGCAGGTCGGCAAGGGCGTCGGGCGACGGCGTCGGGGGCGACGGCGAGGGCGAGGGCAACTCTCCAGACCAGGCAACGCAGGTCGTGCGTCGGGCGAGGGCGTCGGGGGTGAGGGTGACGGGCGTCGGGCGAGGGCGTTGGCGTCGGGGGCGAGGGCGACGGCGTCGGTGGCCTGGCAACGCAGGTCGGACTCAGGCGTCGAGCGAGGGCGACGGCGACCTTGCAACGCAGGTCGGGCGACAGCGTCGGGCGAGGGCGAGGGCGAGGCACAGGTCGGCGAGGGCGTCGGGGGCGAGGGCAGGCGTCGTGTGTCGGGCGAGGGCGTCGATGTCGGGGGGCTCCAGGACGACGCTGATTGTGGTTTGTTTCCTTACCGAAGACTACGTAGGATTGGAAAGAGATGCTACGGTGATGAAATTTCATATCAGGAATCCTATATTTTTCCTTATTTCATTTCGCACCCTTCCACGTCTCTGATTATATATTATTCTCTTTCATAAATTTGCATCAGGAATTCTTTCCTGTTTTCTTTTTCAATTTATACCCTTCCACCTCCTACTATAGGTACGGGATCGACGGATTCGCACGTAGGGGAGCGGGGGGAGCGACCCCAAAAAAAGTTGCACCATCTGGTGGTCTTACTTTTGTTCTTTTTAGTTGTAGGAGACTATATTTTTAGTTTCATAAATAGTCTATATTTAATATTTATGTATGTATCCAAACACTATCGGAATCCGTCTTTTTGCCGAGTGTTAAATGGTTTGCCGAGTGTTTTTTTCGAGCACTCGACAAAGAAACTCTTTGCCAAGTGCTAAAAAATACTCGACAAAGGCTTCTTTGCCGAGTGTCAAAAAAACACTCGGCAAAGAAAATTTCAAATCGAATTTTGAAGCCTAAATGAATTCAAATCAAAAATGTTTTAATTATAAAGTTGTATAACTTCTCAAGGTATACAATATTTATTTTGATCATATCTTCATTTGACAAAGTTAAAATAAATTTGTTCACAAATTTTATGTCTCTTTTATAGTTTATAAAACTACAAGAGAGATATATAAGATTTATGAAAAATATTAGAATCACCATGTTGAAAGCCCTAGTTTGGTTTTGGATAATTGATGAAACCCTAGTACTAACCTCTTCACTAAGTGTGTGTAGACTTAATGAGGTTGGTACATGCCAAGTGATGGATCAAGTGATGATCATGGTGATGATGGTGATGACCACAAAATGATCAAGTGCTCAACTTGGAAAAGAAGAAAGAGAAAAACAAAACCCTATGGAGATCAAGGCAAAGGTATTGCTTAGAGTTTTGGTTTTGGTGATCAAGACACCATAGAGGGTGTGATCACATTTAGGATAGATAGCCGTACTATAAAGAGGCGAATTCTTTGGCTAAGCGGTTATCAAGTGCCACTAGGTGTCATTGTTCATGTGCATGCATTTAGAACCTAGTGAGCTAACTTAACTCCTTCAAAGAAAATGATTGTGAAAATGCTAACACACGTGCACTTGTTGGTACACACTTTGTGGTGTTTGCGCTTTTGAGAAAATGAAATGCATATTTTCTATTACGCCGATGAGAAATTTGGAGAAGTCGCGGGAGTGTTCCTCGCAGAGAAACACTCACCGGACGCTGGCCTTTGAGGCACCGGACGCTGTGGCTGAGCGTCTGGTGTGCTGTGTTACTAGGGTTAAGCACCGGACGGTGAACACCGGACGCTGGGGAGCTCCTGTTCATGCGTCCGGTGCTATCTGACTTTCGGTCGGAGTGTTTGACTAGAAGCACCGGACGCTCAGGGAGCGTCCGGTGGTTAGCGTCCGGTGTGCGGGCGTTTTGCGACCCTCTCTGCGCATGGGTCCGGTGAGCACCGGACGCTACCGGTGCTTAGCGTCCGGTGACCCGCAGGTTTGCGGAACTCTCTGCGCATGAGTCCGGTGTGCACCGGACGCGTCCGGTGCTATCTTGCTCAGCGTCCGGTGCACTGCAGGTGACCGTTAGACTCTGACACGAGCATTTCAAAAGGCGACACGTGGCTGACGTTGGAGCACCGGACGCAGGTGTTGAGCGTCCGGTGCCCCTTTAAGAGCGTCCGGTGACCCCGAGTTTTGCCCAGTGAAAGAGCCAACGGCTCTATTTGTTTGAGGGGCTATAAATACGTGTTTGGCCGGCTTGGGACTCACTCTCTTGGCATTCTAGCATACATAACATCCTTGTGAGCCTAAGCAAACATCTCCCACTCATCTCCTTCATAGATTATACATCTTTGTGAGATTGAGAGTGATTCCAAGTGCATTTGCTTGAGTGATTGCATCTAGTGGCACTTGGGGATCGTTGTAGCTGCGGTTTTCTTGTTACTCTTGGTGGTTGCCGCCACCTAGACGGCTTGGAGCAGCGGAGGAGGATTGGCACGAGTTGGTGATTGTTCGTGGCCATCTCCCGGTGATTGTGAGGGGTTTGTGCCTACCTCGGCGGAGAGCCAAAGACAACATTAGTGGATTGCTCGTGTCATTGAGCTACCTCACTTGTGGGTAGGTTCTTGTGGTGTCCTAGTGAGGACGAGGTTCGTGCTACACCTCTTAGCCACCGAACCACCAAGTGTTGGTCGACACAATGGGGACGTAGCGTGCCGGCAAGCACGTGAACCTCGGGAGAAAATTGTGTCTCCATTGTGATTGTTCATTGGATTTCTCTCGGTGATTGGACTTCATATTATTGATTGGTTCATCCTCTCTACGCGGCGGTATAAGGATCAAACCATCTCTTTTTACATTCCCGCAAACTAGAGTAGCTTACTTACTTGTATAAAAACTTTAGGTAGCTCTCTAGTGTAAGTAGTGACATAGCTCTTGTGTGCCTAGCGATTATATCAACTAGAATTGTTGGATAGGTGCTTGCAAACACCCCTTTAGAGCTAGAGCAAAAAGCTTCGCTTTGTTATTTACTAACCTCTTGCTCTAGTGAGTTTGTAGAATTTTTAAATAGACTATTCACCCCCCTCTAGCCATATTAGGACCTTTCACATGTTGGATTAACAAATGACAAAACAACTAAAATAAACTCTGTAGATCTTGAGAAGTTATGAAATTTTATATTTGGCAACTTTTTCATTTGAGTTCATCTTGTCATACAAAACTACGTCTTTAATTGAAAATTTTAAAATTTGAATTTTTCAAACGACCTCGAATGGAATAACTCTCTAAAAAACTGTGTAGATCTAAAAAAATTATGAAACTTTATAGTTGATAACTTTTGGTTTTGGAATCATCTTATCATCCAAAACTACATTTGAATTTCTCAAATTTGAAATTCGATTTTTTTCAAACGATCTCGGATGGAAAAAAAAACTCTAAATAAACTTTGTAGAACTCAAAAGGATATGAAACTTTGTAGTTGACAACTTTTTATTTTGGAATCATCTTATCATGCAAAAACTACGTTTGAATTTCTTAAATTTCAAATTCTAATTTTATAAACGACCTTGGATGGAGAAACTTCCTAAATAAAAATTGTAGATCCCAAAAAGTTATGAGACTTTATAGTTGACAACTTTTTGATTTGAAATCTTTTAGAACCTCAAATAATTAATTTACATATGATTTGGTATAATATATGAGAAATTGAAATACAGTATATAAACACAAGTGATAGTGTGATGCAGTGATTAAGGAGGAAAACACGCAAGAGAGAGGTCATATGTTTGAATCCCACCTACCGTGAATTAAAAAAAATTCCACAACTTGGCGAGTAGATAAATAGGCCTCTCATGAAAAAAAGTTCCCTTTTTCGGTTTTTTCCTTTTTTTTAGTTGTTTAGATTTTTTTGGTTCTATTTTTGCCGAGTGTCAAATAGTCACCAAAACTTTTATTGAGTGTTCGAAAAATAGCACTCGACAAAGATCCATTTCCTGTGTGGTTTTTGCTGAGTGTGGCACTCGCCAAAGGCTTTACCGAATGTATCTGGGTCTTTGCCGAGTGCCATAGATACTCGGTAAAGCATCAGTATCCCGTAACGAAATATTCGATGTGATAGATGATAAAAAAATCAGCCTTAGGTTTTGTTTACTTCCACCCTAAAACCCAAAAAAAATTAATATTCTCCGTCACATCAAATCTTTAGACGCATGCATGAAGTATTAGATATAGATAAAAATTAAAACTAATTGCACAGTTTGGTCAAAATTTACGAGACAAATTTTTTGAACTTAGTTAGTCCATAGTTGAACAATAATTATCACAAACAAACGAAAGTAGATTTTTTCTTTCCTTAACTAAAGTTAGAGTTGTGCCAACCGAACTTTTAAGTTTTAAGTCCTTAAGGTATCTGTAATAAAGTTATCAATGAGTTGTGCAAGTTCGGCCTATCTTTTTTTAAGTCAATATACACATGCATGCATCAAGCTTGCAACAATATGAGATAAATTGAGCTGTAGTTCTACTATTCGGTTTTGTCTTTATCTAGCGATTCTGGACTTTGCTTGTATTTGTCACACTCGATTTTAAAATAAAACTGGCGAGTATCTAAAACCTAGGTTGCCTAACCTATCATTAAGCATCGTGACTACTGATTAATCTCCTAAGTGGTTTTCCTAATTAGCCAGGGGCTGTGGAGCTACGAGCCTGTTCATTTACCTAATTTGTTGTGAGAGAAAAAAATACTATTAAATAGCAAAAAATACTATTTACTAATTTATTATAATAAAATACTATTAAGGCCCTGTTTAGTTTCCCACCTAAAATTTTTTCGTTCATCCCATCGAATCTTTAGACATATGCATGGAACATTAAACGTACATAAAAAAATAAACTAATTACACAGTTTGATTAAAAAAACGTGAGACGAATCTTTTAAGCCTAGTTACTCCATGATTAGCCTTAAGTGCTACAGTAACTCACATGTGCTAATGATAGATTAATTATGCTTAATAGATTTGTCTTGTAGTTTTCCTGATGAGCTATGTAATTTGTTTTTTGATTAGTTTCTAAAAATTCCTTCCGATATCTTTCCGACACATCCGATATGACACCTAAAAATTTTTTATTTTCAATCTAAACAGGGCCTAAATATTTAACAGATTTGCGGATGTGTTCGCTCGCCCTCACATAGGAGGCCAACCGACTCAATCACAATTAATCCTAGGCAAACAAGTCTCTAGTGCTCTCCACTAGAGAGCTCCGGTGACCCCTTGCTCTCTGACCTATGCATTGAACAATCAATAGCTAAGCTACGACGCTACCTCCATCGAGTACTGCAAGGTTAGGGTATTTGGTTGATGGTGTATATATGTCTAAATATTTGATGTGAAGAGAGTTTAAAAAATTCAATGGAACCAAATGGGGCTTAAATTCTCTTTGTGTAAGACTATCTCTAACAATTGTCACCCAAAATACAAGACTCATTTGTCTTTTGGTAGCGCTACAGGTAAAAAATTTCATACCTATTTTTAGTCTTCTCCAACAACAAGACTAAAAAACCTGTGGAAGCGAATTTAAACAGGTCTGCATTATAAAAAAAATGAAAAAATAGACTGGGGTTTCCCTTGCTGACTTCCGTAAAAAAAAACAAGACCTAAAAGACATAGACTGGGGTTTCCCTTGCTGACTTCCGTAAAAAAAAACAAGACCTAAAAGACAACACTCTCTGCAAATGGGTCTCGAGGAGAGAGGATATCTAAATTTAGGTTATGTCTCTCCTAATATCCAAAATAGGTCTTCTGTATGGGTACTCCGTTCGAGACTATAGGTATTGTGTTGAAGACCTATTTTGCTTTAGGTTTCTAAATGGATCTCCTACTGGAGACAGCCTAACACAGTGTACATACATGTGTAACTTAGGCCTTGTTTAGATGTGAAATTTTTTGGATTTCGCTACTGTAGCACTTTCATTTGTTTGTGGTAAATATTATCCAATTATAGAATAACTAGGATCAAAAGATTCGTCTCGCGATTTACAGGTAAACTGTGCAGTTAGTTTTTATTTTCGTTTATATTTAATGTTTCATACATGTGCCGAAAAATTCGATGTGACAGAGAATCTTGAAAACTTTTTGATTTTCGGGGTGAACTAAACAAGGCCCAAATTTGTCTGGACTGACATCAAAATTTGTTAACAGCATGCACACTCGAGTATGAGAACCAAACAAAATGGATTTCTCTACCTGCTGGAAATCAGAGAGAAACATGTGGCATACATGAATCATGACCGAGCTCACTACTTGAAAAAGTGGATTTCTATATTGTAAACTGTCTGCAAATTATAAGTGTAATGAAAGAATATCTCTGGAAAACTATATATCCATGTCTTGATTTGGTCCATTTGTTACATTGGACTGAGTTCCTCACAGAAATAGGAAATTTTACCATCAGCAATGCAGAGTCCTTGTGTATGATGAGGTATCGTGCCTTATAAAAGCCACACCTACCAATCACACTATTACCAATTCAGTTCATCTAATTTAATAGTTATTACACACCTAGGCAGCGAACATTGCACAAATGAATCTCACATCGATCGATCGAAGGAAGGTTGCTGGCAGAAACGATGCTCCTGATTAATTTTTTTCTTTGCACAGCTGAAGGTTTGCATCGGTGCTCACCTGCTGCAATTTGGTTTCTCCTTTCTATTTTGCAAAATTAGAATGGCTGATTAAAATACCACAAATATTGTGAGCTGTGCCTGACAAGTGGGGAGAGTGAACAGAGTACACTTCATATCGCCCAGAGGAGACATTTTCTGCTCTCATTTGCAGCGCGGTTTATAGTTGTCATGTGTGTCACCAACAGAATTCACCAAGTTGTTTATGTTTGTAAGTAAATGGAACAAGACACACTATTTGACAAGCAGAATGCCAGATTGCATGAATTCAAAAGTTTAAAAGGTTCATGTGAACTGAATCTGAAAATAAAGAACAGCTGTATCTATACTAGTGCAAAACCAGATCAAATACCCACTGGAGGATATATCTATGTGTTATTCATGATGCTTCATCCAACTGCAAAGATCTGAATGCACGACTATCATATAGTAGTTAGAATGTGAACCACAACATTTGCACACTGATTTACTGGGATTGTCAACATTGTTCTACCTTATGTAGCCACAAACACCACCCCTATTGGATGGTGGCTGTGGCTATCCCATAATTACTATACCAAACTTCGCATTCAAGGAAGTTTCTTTCTCCAAAGAAAGGACAAAAAGAGAAAGAGAAGAGGAAAGGGGAAAAAGGATAAATTATAGCTGGCACTCAAAGTACACTGATGATTGAGCCACGGTGTTTCAACTTTCAACCATGGCGATGTTGATCACCTCTGACCTTGGGCAGCATGACGAAGCTCCCTGGGGAGCGCAATCTCCCTGGGAAGCCTCCCTTCGCACCCCCGTTGTGGCCCTGGCCGTTTCCCTTGCTCTGCGTCGGGATCTCGTTCCCGCCGCCACCCTTCTTGCCGCCCTTCTTGCCGCCCCCGCCGGTGGCCATGGGCTTCATCATCATCTTGGGCTCGTCATAGAAATCGTCGTTGTAGTCATCGTCGTCATCGAAGTCGTCGTCGAATTCGCTGCCGTCGTCACCGAAGTTATCCTCGGGGAGGGCGAACTTGACGGACTTGGCGTCCTTCAACGGCACAGCCGGGGTGAACGCCGGCATATTGCCGCCCAAGAGCTGCGGCGGACACGCCAGGCTTGAAGCCGCACAGCTGCGCCGGCCTTGTTGAGCTTCCTGATGATGGTGTCCGACACCGTCACCTTCCCCTGTTCCGCCTTCCGCGTCGATGCTGCTGACACCTACAGGTCAATTTCGTCAGAACTCCATCAGAAATGCAGAGCAAGCGTTGAGAAAAGAAAATACTGATCGACAAAAGATGAGTTTTTTCCCCACTCTTACCGTCGATCTTGTGGAGGGTCTTCTTGACCTTCTTCTCGCACCCATCACAGTGTATGTTCACTCTCAGCATCAGAGTCTGAGAATGAGGGGGGGAAACGTCACCAACACAGCAAAACAAGAACACATGGCAGGAGGCTTGGAAGGGAACACATACTGCAAACACAAGCAAAAGCTGCCTCCACCTGATGGAGGAAAATGGCAGCCAAAACAAGAAGAATGGAATGGTGGTTGAGTAGAGAAGAAGCAAATGCTCACACACCTGCACCTTGACGACATCCTCCTTGCTCATCGTAACACGGCTTTCAAATGCACGAGACTAGAGGCCTCAGATCTTGAGCTCTCAAATCAGGTGTAGACGAACGAGGAGGGAACAGCTATGCAACATTTCTCTCTCAGGAAAAATTAGCTTAAAATATCCTTATACCCATTCCATTGTTACCCGACTGTGTTTCTAGATGCAAGGTTGTCATCCTATCAAACACAATCCCAACTCATCTTGTCTCAGGACTTGTTTAGATGTATCCAAAATTTCAAAAGTTTACAAAATTCCTTATCACATCAAATCTTACGGCACATGTATGGAGTATTAAATATAGATAAAAAATAACTAATTGTACCTATAAATCGCGAGACAAATCTTTTAAATCTAGTTAGTCTATAATTGAACAATATTTATCAAATACAAACGAAAGTTCTACAATATAAAAAAAGAAAAAAGTCTACATAACCCCCCAAACTATCTAAGGTGGAATACTTCATCCCCCAAAGTATAAAACCGGATATTCTACTCCCTGAACTTTCAAAACCGGTCAAATAACCCCCTAAAGTGGTTTTAGAGGGTGGTTTTGTCTTTTTCTTTTTTATTTATTTCCGCTGAATCTTTAAAAAATCATAATAAATCACAGAAAAATCACAAAATGAAAAATTCAATTTTGTTGGACTTCTGATGAGTAGATCTACACAATAAATATATAATATGGTATACTTTAGTACAAAGTTTTGGTTGTAGATTTAAATCTATGTTTTTCTATAATTAAAAAGAATAATTCATATATGTAGTTCCAATGGTTCAATTGTGGTAAATTTTTTATGGTGGACTCATTATTGTATGCTTGAACTATGGTAAAAGTTTCGTATCCATTGGATCAAGTAAAATTTAGTTATAGATTTATTTAGCTTTATTCTTGTTAAATCTATGCTTTATCTATAACTTAGTTATATGTGACCCAATGAGTATGAAATTTTTACCATAGTTCAAGCATACGATAATGAGCCTACCATAAAAAGTATACCACAATTGGGCCATAGGAACTACATATATGAATTATTCTAATTAATTACAGAAAAACATAGATTTAAAGCTATAGAAAAAACTTTGTACTAAAGTATATCATATTATATATTCACTATGTAGATCTACTCATCAGGAGTCCAACAAAATTGAATTTTTTATTTTATGATTTTTCTGTGATTTATTATGATTTTTCAAAGATTCAGCGGAAATAAATAAAAAAGAAAAAGACAAAACCACCCTCTAAAACCACTCGAGGGGGTTATTTGACCGGTTTTGAAAGTTCAGGGGGTAAAATATCCGGTTTTATAGTTTGGAGGGTGAAGTATTCCACCTTAGATAGTTTGGGGGTTATGTAGACTTTTTCTTAAAAAAAAATTAAAACTGCATCTAAATAAGGCCTCAATAGGAACATGAGAATCAAAACAAGCGAGGTTGCATGATGGGAGCCGGATTTAAGCGGGCCACAGCCGGGCCAGACGATTGTGCCGGGCAGGAGCAAGAAATCAAACACACCCTATAAGTCCAACTTTGTTTTTTTTTTCTGAAAAACGGACCAGGTCTAGTTCTTGGGAGGGTTGGGCCTGTTTTAGTTGGTGTCGTAGTGAAGCGCTCCTGGTAAACCAGGAACTCAAATGTGATACAATACTAGTTCCAGAAGGCTAGTAACACATTTATTACATCAGATAAGTTTCAGCGCAGTAGTCTTGGAAAGCGTGGACAAGGAAGGCACGCTATAATAATAAGACACCAAAATACAACATAGGTCCAAAGGACCCAGAAACAAACGATATCACAACCGAACATCTGACAAGTCCCAATGCCACAGGCTTAGTTGGGTGCAGACACGACCTTACTCGAACGCCACTTCGGGATCGAAGTCCGGATCTTCCTCTGTTTAATAAAGCAAGGGTGAGTACAAAGTACTCAGCAAATCCAACTTTATCCTACGGAAGGGGATAACAGTATATATGCATATGGTTAAATCAAGGATGAGGCTTAGTTTTATTTGCATAAAGCTATCTTTTTACACATGCAAGGTTTCATTTCACAAATACTGTTGTAAAAGAGCTCCTTTTCCACATATGATAGTATTTCTAAAAATGGGGGTTTAATCACAATTTTAAGTGTTGTTGAACCCTTGTTCCCACAACACAATGACAGTCAACCATTTATTTCCAAAATCACACTCACTCTCATGTTTTCACTCATCCCATCCCATCTAGTTGTTGAAACCAAACCATAACCCGTCCGAGACCGCGGACACGGCTATCCAGATAGATTTACACTCTGCAGAGGTTGTACACTTTTCCCACAAGTAGGATACCATAACTTACACCGTCGTGCAAGCACAGATCCATCAAAGTCATTACCCTCCATAGCTAAGTAATGGCGCTCACCACGGGAACACTAAGGCCACATCTCATGATACCACAATAATTCACAAAGCTCTTTTCATACATTTCCACAATTTCACACACATCACTTAGTGTCCCGTTGCACACCTGCCTCCAGGTGATTGCCATACTAATTAGAGGGATTTAGACTAAGCCTTTCCCATGCAAGGCGAGTGGTTGTACGATAAATGAGTTAGGCAAGATGAATCATCAACTCAGTCTTTAATCGAGACAAGGCGGATATCTTCACGCTTAACCCCGCAAGGTATAAGCCACAACACCAAGGCATCTCCCAACAGGGATCCCATCCGCCCCATCTCTAGTGATCACATTTATAACTTGTTCATTAACCCTTTCACAATACTCACAATTTATTTTCACCACTCACACCTTTTACTTTTAAAATCATTATATTTGAGAAAATATAGCGATGAGTATCCGGGACGAGTAACAAGTCCTAAGCATACTAAATAATAATATTTCTGTCATAGCATATTATTTGTTCTTAGGTTCGAACAAGACAATTACCGGGTAATATCAATTCAAGGATGGCTATTCAATAGGTTTTAACTAAGCAGCGAAAATACTTCGTACATATATCGTACATGCAATATTTAAAACGGCTTCTACGGGTTGTGTTTAAAAATAGGATCAATATGCATCAAAGGGGATCAGTTGGACTTGCCTCCGTCGGCGTCCTCGGTAAACTCCTGCTGACAGTCCGGGTCCTTGGCGTCAAACTCGCGGTACTCGTCTCCAACGTTCTCGTTTTCTGGCTCGTTCACTCCGTCAACTAAAATACGCGACGAACGACACAGACAACAGGCACAGATAAATAATCATATAAATTCAAATGGGCTCTAAAAATCATGAAATTAATATGAGAGGTAGATCATGATTTTAGATGAATTTAGGAAAAAGAATCGTTGAAATCTGAGTTAAGATGAAGGAGATATTAATTTTACAAGATTATTGTCTACTAAAATAAACAAGACCTTTTGAGGAGGGCGTTGACGTGAGCTGTGTGCGTGGTGTACTTTGGTCAGCATTCTAATCTGGTAATTAAGACTATAAGGAGACAACGAAGAGAGAGAGGAGGTACTGGGACAGAACAGAGAGGTAGAGCAGTGACTACGTTCATCACTCGTGCTCATCCGCCATTGCTGGCTATCAAAGCTTGGCTAGCTGACGGTTCAGACTACCATCCTCGAATACAAGAACATAGGGAGGGATAGGAGAGGTAGAAAATTGATGGAGGCTAGCTACCTTGCTGATTGTGGCCTAGAGAAGGAGATTCACGGGGTGCAGCTCTCTCTCTGTGTAAGAACAGAGGAGGAAGGAGATAAGCGAGTGAGTGGCTGCAGAGCTAACGGCTCAGCGTGGTTGGCACGGTGGAGTAGTGCTGCTCGGCATTGGCTTTTATAGGCCAGAGGAGGGCACTGCTCGGTGAGCTTAGTTGCTTCGCCATTAATGGTGGTTCTCGTGCTGGGTGCCTGAGATGACTGATGCACAGAAACGATGGTACGAGCAGCCGATGGACGGTGGACGGTGCCTAACTTGCTGCTGCATGCATGCATGCATGAGATATGTCACGTGTGTGCACTGCTATGCTTTCTTGCATGTAAGCTTGTAGGCACTTGCTGTTATTTGTACGCGAAAAAATAAATATGGATGGATTAGATGGAGATACTATAGAGCTCAAATTATTTTATAGTTTTTGAAATATATTTTGAAAATAATTTTTTAATGCGAGTGATTTTTGAATGTGAATTTTTGGGATGTTACAAACCTACCCCACTTAAAAGGAATCTCGTCCTCGAGATTCGGCTGGGTCCTAAATAGATGGGGAAACTCTTTTCTCAGGGCATCCTCTCTTTCCCATGTTGCTTCTGTTTCTGTGTGTCTACTCCATTGAACACGACAAATTCGGACTGTGGTCGTTCGAGTTTGCTTGGTGACTGTGTCTATGATTTTTATTGGCACTTCTTGATATCTTAGGTCATCTTGTAAATCAACTGTATCTGGCGATATTTGTTCCTCTCGTACTCTGAGACATTTCTTCAATTGGGAGACATGAAACACATTGTGTATATCTGACATTTCTTCAGGTAGCTGAACACGATAGGCTACAGCTCCAATCCTCTGTAATGCTTGATATGGTCCAATATACCGTGGTGCTAGCTTGCCTCTAACTTGGAACCTTCGAGTTCCTCGAATAGGAGAGACTTTGACATACACAAAATCTCCAACTGCAAAACTTAACTCCCGCCTTCTTTTATCAGAATAGCTCTTTTGACGTGATTGTGCCTCTTTCAATTTTTCTCTGATTTCAGCTACACGATCTTCTGCTTCTTTTATAAGGGCTGGTCCAAGCAAAGTTCGTTCTCCAACTTCTGACCACATCAATGGGGTTCTACATTTTCTTCCATATAGGGCCTCAAAAGGTGACATGCCCAAACTAGCTTGGTAACTATTATTATAGGAGAACTCTGCATAAGTTAGGCTTTTCTCCCAATCTTTACCATACGTGAGCACACATGCTCTTAGCATATCTTCCATAATCTGATTTATTCTTTCAGTCTGACCATCTGTTTGAGGATGATAAGCTGAGCTAAAATCTAGCTTGGTTCCCATAGCTTCATGCAAACTTTTCCAGAACTTAGAGGTAAATTGGGTACCTCGGTCAGATACAATCCTACTTGGCACACCATGCAGTTTGACTATGTTATCCACATATAGCTGGGCTAACTTGTCTCCACTATATTTGGTGTGTATAGGTATGAAGTGAGCAACCTTGGTAAGGCGGTCCACTATTACCCATATTGAATCATTTCCTTTCAGAGTTTTGGGTAATCCATTCACAAAATCCATGCCTATCTCATCCCATTTCCAAACAGGAATAGGCAATGGCTGAAGCAAGCCTGCTGGTTTCTGATGCTCTGCTTTAACCCTTTGGCATACATCACATTGTGCAACAAATCGTGTCACATCAGCTTTCATGCCATTCCACCAATATCTTTCTTTTAGGTCCATGTACATCTTGGTGGCACCAGGGTGGATAGAATAAGCTGAGTTATGGGCTTCATCAAGGATTAATTCTTGAAACTTTCTCTCCTTGGGCACACAAATTCTGTTTTTATACCACAATACTCCTTTGTTATCCACTCTAAAGTATGGAGCTTTATTTTCTCCAGTTTGCTCACGAATCTTCATCAGATCCTTATCCTTATGTTGTGTCTGCTTGATTTCTTCCACAAGAGTTGGCTGCACCATTAGACTGCCATTTTGAGGTTGGCGTACTATATGCATGTTCAATTGTGCTATCTCTTCTTGTAGGTGAGTGTTCTTAGGCACCAACTGCTGACCATATGACTTTCTGCTTAGGGCGTCTGCTACCACGTTGGCCTTTCCTGGGTGGTAATGAATCTCAAGGTTATAGTCCTTGATTAATTCTAACCATCTTCTTTGCCTTAGGTTCAAGTCTGACTGTGTGAAGATGTACTTCAAACTCTTGTGATCAGTGTAGATTTCACACTTGTTTCCAATGAGGTAGTGTCTCCAAATCTTGAGAGCATGTACTATAGCTGCTAACTCCAAATCATGGGTAGGGTAATTTTGCTCATGAGGTCTAAGCTGACGAGATGCATAAGCAACCACTTTTCCTCCTTGCATGAGAACACATCCTAAACCTTGTCTTGAGGCATCACAGTATATGATGACATCTTGGTGAATGTCTGGCAAGGTTAACACTGGTGCTGTTGTTAGTCTCTTCTTCAACTCTTGGAAACTCTTCTCACATGATTTTGTCCAAGTGAATTTCTTATCCTTCCTAAGAAGCTCTGTCATGGGTCTGGCTATCTTGGAAAATCCTTCTATAAACCTTCGATAATATCCAGCTAATCCAAGAAAACTTCTAACCTCACTCACATTGGTGGGTTGCTGCTAATGGGAGACAGCTTCTACTTTCTCAGGGTCAACTGCAACTCCTTCAGCTGTCAAGATATGGCCTAGAAATGCAACCTTCTCAAGCCAAAATTCACACTTGCTTAATTTAGCATACAACTTGTGTCTTCTTAGCTTTTCCAACACTACTCTCAAGTGTTGCCCATGTTCTTCAGCACTCTTAGAGTAGATAAGTATGTCATCAATGAAGACTACAACAAACTTATCTAACTCTTCCATGAATACCTTATTCATGAGGTTCATGAAATAGGTAGGGGCATTGGTTAATCCAAAGGACATCACTGTAAACTCATATTGTCCATATCTGGTTACAAAGGCTGTCTTGGGAACATCACTATTCTTGATCTTGAGCTGGTGATAACCTGATCTCAAATCAATCTTAGAGAAATACTTGGCTCCTTTAAGCTAATCAAAAAGATCATCTATCCTTGGCAGGGGGTACTTATTCTTGATGGTGACTTCATTTAGGGACCTATAATCCACACACATCCTCATACTTCCATCTTTCTTCTTCACAAACAAAACTGGGGCTCCCCATGGTGAAGAACTAGGTCTAATATAACCTTTCTGCTGCAAGTCTCTTAGCTGCTCTTTCAGTTCAGCTAACTCTGCCGGAGCCATTCTGTAAGGTCTCTTGGCTATGGGGGCAGTCTCGGGGATAAGATCAATGATGAACTCTATATCCCTGTCTGGTGGCATTCCAGATAGTTCCTCAGGGAATACATCAGGGTATTCTTGCACTATTGGTACTTCCTCTATGGTCCTTGCATCCAAGTTGAAGACCATTGGATTAACTTTAGACCCTCGGGTTTGGCATTTCACTTTAATCCCTTCATGGTCAACTAATGATACTTCCTTGGTTGCACAACTAATAATTCCATTATGTCTGGTTAACCAATCCATTCCAAGGATAACATCTATTCCTTTAGACTTGAGCACTACTAAGTCTGCTAAGAAAACTACCCCACTTAGAATGATCCTTACATTTGAACAACCTAGATGACATTTGATGTCAGACCCAGGTGTTCGGGTTATTAGGGGTAACTTTAGTAGTACTGTGGGTATTTGATGCTTCTCAACAAAACTTAATGATATGAATGAATGTGATGCTCCAGAATCAAATAATACTGTTGCAAGTACTGAATCGACTAAGAACTCACCAAGTACCACTCCTGAAGCAGTCTGAGCATCCTGAGCATGAATATGGTTGACACGGGATCTACCATAGGATTGTTGAGGTTGCTTCATCATCTGGCTATTATTGTTGGTGTTGCTATTGTTGCGAGGGAAACCACGGTTGACTCCAGACACTGCAGGTCTTGGTCCATTAACAGTGTGGGACTGAGTGGATACTGCTGGTGGGTTGTTCTTGTAGGGACAGTTGGCAATGTAGTGTCCAGTCTCATGGCAATTAAAGCAAGTTCTAACATTGTTTGTGACTTGACCAGTGCTGTTCTGTTGAGTCTTGCCATAAGTTTGATTCTGATAGGTTGTCTTGGGTTGATATGATGACTGCATTTGGTTATTGGAGACACTAGCAGGAGAGCGAAACTGCATTGGGGCTTGAGTCCGCTGGCTTGGTTGGCCGAAGGTTTTCAGCCTCTGGGATCTAGCACCATCTTGAACCTTGCGCTCCAGAAACTTGCGCTTGTTTTCTTTCTTTTCTTCAGTCTTGGCCACATTAGTCAGAATGGTCCTGTTCATCAAAGTGTTGAAGTCTGGATAGATCTGTGGGGTCATGAGGGTTCTAAGCTCATAGGTCAATCCTTCTATGCACTTTGTCTGCTTCTTAGCATCAGTGTTGACCAATTCTGGGGCATAGCGAGACAACTCAGTGAATTGGAAGATGTATTCACTCAGGGTTTTATTTCCTTGCTTCAAGTTGCGAAATTCATCAGCCTTCAGCTTCATGATTCCATCTGGAATGTGGTACCGGCGGAATTCATCCACAAATTCTTCCCATGTGATCGTGTTGGCATTGTCCACAGCTCCACTATAGGCTTCCCACCAAGAAAGGGCAATTCCTGTCAGCTGATGAGATGCTAGCAGAACTCTATCCCTTCCATCGCAGTGGATTGTGTCCAACTTCCTTTCAATCACCTTAAGCCAATCATCTGCTTCCATGGGGTTGTCAGATCCAGTAAAGGTGGGTGGCTTAAGCCTCATGAACTCAGTCATCTTGTCTTGGACTCCGGCTCCACGGTTGTTCCTAGGGCGGTTCATGCCTTGAGCCAAGGTCTCCAGAAGGCGAGTCTGAGTTGCCATGACTTGTACTAAGTCAATTACTGGAGGAGGGGGCAAGTCATCTCCTTCATTATGGTTCCTAGTCTGACTCACTTCATCTTCATGAATACCGTCAACATTTGCATTGGCTTGACTTCCATTTGGATTTTGGCTTTGCCTACTAGCTGCACGACCACTTGGTTGAGAGCGGGTAGCTGGTTTGGGAGGCATCTGTTGGTTAAGATGAGAAAGCATTAGATAAGGGTTAGATCTATAGAGTGATGTTGTTTTTTTGTTACGGCGTTATATTTTAAAAAGGTGCAAGTTTTAACACTTGCTATCCCGTGGGGGAACAACATAGAGCACTCAATTATTTAGCACAACCAACAAGCACAAATATATATTTTGAATAAGAGGGCGGTTTACAACATAGTAATGGAGGAAATAAGCGTACTACAATACGGTTCATCTACTTTGGGGGTTGAACAAAAGTGAAGTAAACTTCACTTCCCTAAGACATAAGGAGGAACTAGGTGCTACTATTCTTCAACTTCTTCGGACAGAACGGCTTCATTCCCTTGGTGTTGAGGAGGATCATGCTTCCGGCATTTGTGGTTCTTCTTTTGGACTAAGAGGTGGGTCACCGTCTTCCTTTGGTGGTGGCTGGGTGAGGAGGGGAAATCCTTCTTCCTTACTGGGCTCCAACTCTAAAGCTTCATGAGAGGCTTCTGTGGGTGGGGGAGCTGATGGCCCTTCTATGTCCATCTTGCTTTTGGTTTTTAGGGACATGATTGGGATACCTTTTAGGACTATGGGCTCTTGGTCTTCCTCTGCTAACATCCTTCTTTTGATCCTAGTGATAAGGTAGGCATCCTTCAACTCCTGAGCATGGAGGTCTTCAGCTGCCTTCAAGACTTCAGCAATGGCAGTTTCACGACTCTCGGCTGCAGCTGCTTGGGCCTGAGCTTCCGCAAGCTGCACATGGAGCTTTCTAACTATGATCTCGGCTTCCTCCGCACGATGGATGCACTTCCTTAACTCTGAGGCCTGCTCATCATATTGCTTATCTAGAGCAAGTAGGTATGTGGTCATGAATACCACAGTTGGGTCATCTTCAAGTGAGTAACGTCCTTGCAAGAGCTCTGTGCGGGTCCTCCAAACTGGTCGGTCTTTTTCGTCGGGTGGAAAGAACCTCATGGGTGTACGGGTGATGGGCTTCTCGTAGATCTGGCAAAGGTACCTCAAGGCTTTGCGGGCGACGGCTTGATATGTATCTGCAAACCGAAATCCGGTCGCAGTCATGCTCCAAGCTTCAGTTATATTAGGGAAGTCCTCACTTTTCCCAATATATACGGTAACTTCACACCGCTCGGTCTCATGCTCTTCATATTCTCTGCCTTCATATTCTGGGCGATCCTTGATTCCAAGTTTCTGCATGGTAGCATACAAGAGCTTGGGAAAGCCTTCTACACTTAGACAGTAACTGCTGGTCCAAACACCTTCTGCCATCTGAGAGAAATAGATGAGAGTAAATATTTTTTTCAAATAGAGGGAAGAGGGTAAGAACTTTTGTAAAATATGTTTATTTAGTAAAATACTGGTCCAGAAAAGCCTAAGGTCGCGTCCTACAGCCAACTACGGCTCTGATACCACCTGAAGCGCCCCTGGTAAACCAGGAACTCAAATGTGATACAATACTAGTCCCAGGAGGCTAGTAACACATTTATTACATCAGATAAGTTTCAGCGCAGTAGTCTTGGAAAGCGTGGACAAGGAAGGCACGCTATAATAATAAGACACCAAAATACAACATAGGTCCAAAGGACCCAGAAACAAACGATATCACAACCGAACATCTGACAAGTCCCAATGCCACAGGCTTAGTTGGGTGCAGACACGACCTTACTCGAACGCCACTTCGGGATCGAAGTCCGGATCTTCCTCTGTTTAATAAAGCAAGGGTGAGTACAAAGTACTCAGCAAATCCAACTTTACCCTACGGAAGGGGATAACAGTATATATGCATATGGTTAAATCAAGGATGAGGCTTAGTTTTATTTGCATAAAGCTATCTTTTTACACATGCAAGGTTTCATTTCACAAATACTGTTGTAAAAGAGCTCCTTTTCCACATATGATAGTATTTCTAAAAATGGGGGTTTAATCACAATTTTAAGTGTTGTTGAACCCTTGTTCCCACAACACAATGGCAGTCAACCATTTATTTCCAAAATCACACTCACTCTCATGTTTTCACTCATCCCATCCCATCTAGTTGTTGAAACCAAACCATAACCCGTCCGAGACCGCGGACACGGCTATCCAGATAGATTTACACTCTGCAGAGGTTGTACACTTTTTCCACAAGTAGGATACCATAACTTACACCGTCATGCAAGCACAGATCCATCAAAGTCATTACCCTCCATAGCTAAGTAATGGCGCTCACCACGGGAACACTAAGGCCACATCTCATGATACCACAATAATTCACAAAGCTCTTTTCATACATTTTCACAATTTCACATACATC
This sequence comes from Sorghum bicolor, assembly GCF_000003195.3. NCBI lineage: Eukaryota > Viridiplantae > Streptophyta > Magnoliopsida > Poales > Poaceae > Sorghum > Sorghum bicolor. The sequence goes on along the minus strand of NC_012873.2, from coordinate 10,406,628 downwards.
ACTTAGTGTCCCGTTGCACACCTGCCTCCAGGTGATTGCCATACTAACTAGAGGGATTTAGACTAAGCCTTTTCCATGCAAGGCGAGTGGTTGTACGATAAATGAGTTAGGCAAGATGAATCATCAACTCAGTCCTTAATCGAGACAAGGCGGATATCTTCACGCTTAACCCCGCAAGGTATAAGCCACAACACCAAGGCATCCCCCAACAGGGATCCCATCCGCCCCATCTCTAGTGATCACATTTATAACTTGTTCATTAACCCTTTCACAATACCCATAATTTATTTTCACCACTCACACCTTTTACTTTTAAAATCATTATATTTGAGAAAATATAGCGATGAGTATCCGGGACGAGTAACAAGTCCTAAGCATACTAAATAATAATATTTCTGTCATAGCATATTATTTGTTCCTAGGTTCGAACAAGACAATTACCGGGTAATATCAATTCAAGGATGGCTATTCAACAGGTTTTAACTAAGCAGCGAAAATACTTCGTACATATATCGTACATGCAATATTTAAAACGGCTTCTACGGGTTGTGTTTAAAAATAGGATCAATATGCATCAAAGGGGATCAGTTGGACTTGCCTCCGTCGGCGTCCTCGGTAAACTCCTGCTGACAGTCCGGGTCCTTGGCGTCAAACTCGCGGTACTCGTCTCCAACGTTCTCGTTTTCTGGCTCGTTCACTCCGTCAACTAAAATACGCGACGAACGACACAGACAACAGGCACAGATAAATAATCATATAAATTCAAATGGGCTCTAAAAATCATGAAATTAATATGAGAGGTAGATCATGATTTTAGATGAATTTAGGAAAAAGAATCGTTGAAATCTGAGTTAAGATGAAGGAGATATTAATTTTACAAGATTATTGTCTACTAAAATAAACAAGACCTTTTGAGGAGGGCGTTGACGTGAGCTGTGTGCGTGGTGTACTTTGGTCAGCATTCTAATCTGGTAATTAAGACTATAAGGAGACAACGAAGAGAGAGAGGAGGTACTGGGACAGAACAGAGAGGTAGAGCAGTGACTACGTTCATCACTCGTGCTCATCCGCCATTGCTGGCTATCAAAGCTTGGCTAGCTGACGGTTCAGACTACCATCCTCGAATACAAGAACATAGGGAGGGATAGGAGAGGTAGAAAATTGATGGAGGCTAGCTACCTTGCTGATTGTGGCCTAGAGAAGGAGATTCACGGGGTGCAGCTCTCTCTCTGTGTAAGAACAGAGGAGGAAGGAGATAAGCGAGTGAGTGGCTGCAGAGCTAACGGCTCAGCGTGGTTGGCACGGTGGAGTAGTGCTGCTCGGCATTGGCTTTTATAGGCCAGAGGAGGGCACTGCTCGGTGAGCTTAGTTGCTTCGCCATTAATGGTGGTTCTCGTGCTGGGTGCCTGAGATGACTGATGCACAGAAACGATGGTACGAGCAGCCGATGGACGGTGGACGGTGCCTAACTTGCTGCTGCATGCATGCATGCATGAGATATGTCACGTGTGTGCACTGCTATGCTTTCTTACATGTAAGCTTGTTGGTACTTGCTGTTATTTGTACGCGAAAAAAATAAATATGGATGGATTAGATGGAGATACTATAGAGCTCAAATTATTTTATAGTTTTTGAAATATATTTTGAAAATAATTTTTTAATACGAGTGATTTTTGAATGTGAATTTTTGGGATGTTACACGTAGTTTGCTACATCAACCTTTGATAAATTGTGGCTACCTCAGAAAAGTGTGGCGAGCAAAAACCAAAGCTAAACTTATGCCAGAAATGAGTATATGACATAGAGAGATTTAGCTCTCAAAAAGATATCTCTTTCTTATATGGTCTCTTTTTCTTTAAACTTCGTTTTATGACCCTCAAACGAACTTTCATTCCTTCTATGCCCTTCCGTTCGTTTCCATTGTTTAACAGTATTAAGTGGAGGATAAAAAGACCATAATGCCTCTAGCGCAATTTTTTTGCAAAGTTTGGTTTGTTTCTTGAATATTTTGAGTAATAGTAAACAAATAAATTGACAATTTAGATATTATAACAGTACATATTTGGATCACAATAAATATTTGGACAACATCACAGTGTGCTAAAAAATTTCATTTATACAAGAAACAAACCAAACTTTGTGAAAAAAAATTCATGCCAGGAGGTATTATGGTCTTTTTATCCTCCACTTAACACCGTTAAGTATTGAAACCGGACGGAAGGCCATAGAAGAAATGAAAATTCGTTTGAGGGTTATAGAAGGAAGTTAAAAAAAAAGAAGCCATACAAGATAGAGGCATTTTTTTAGGGCCACACAAGGCCTTGTTTAGTTTCTAAAATTTTTTTTAGTTCGGAGCACTGTAGCACTTCGTTTGTTTGTGATAAATATTATTCAATTATGAACTAACTAGATTCAAAAGATTCATCTCACGATTTACAGACAAATTGTATAATTAGTTTTTGTTTTTTACTATTCATGCATGTGCCGCAAGATTCGATGTGACGAGAAATCTTGAAAATTTTTTTATTTTTAGGGCGAATTAAACAAGGCCTAAATCTCTCTATGACATGTACAACAGGGTGGTAAAAAAGTATGTCAGGCGATAGTCGTGGCTGCGGGAAAAAAAGCTATAGTAGTGGCAAGTTTTCCTAATCAGCGAATCCGTGCCGTCCACTAACGACGCGCGAGTACAGCTATCAAGCGTGATGGACACACTACCAACGGAAGGGGGAGAAGTGGATCAGGCTTTCACGTATCTTACCCAACTAGCAGCCCGAGGGATAGCAACAATCTCGATGGGCCAGGTTACAGGCCCACTTACCCACACGACCAATTGACTAAAAAAATAATTTTAAAACTTGTTACTAGCATATTTAAAACTTTGTACTTTCATATTGAAAACTTGCTAATTTCAAAAGTTGCACACTAGAATCAGAAACTTTATACCAACATATTGAAGCATATTTGGTAGTTTGAACATACTTCCTCTGTCTCTGAAAACTTCAATTTCTAAAATTGTAAGTCAAACTTTTTAAATTTTGATCGAATTTCTAGAAAAAACACCAAGATTTATAGTATCAAATTAGTACTAATAAATTTATCATACAATACATTTTCATACTCATTTTATGATATAGATATTGATGCTTTTTTCTATAAAGTTGGTTAAACTTAAAAAAAAAACTTAACTCGGACGGATTCTAAGAATTGGAGAGTAGGACCGTTGTACTACGTTGTAAATTAGTACTGCTAGATTTTATGTCATAGATATTAATGTTCTTTCTTATAAAGTTTATCAAACTTTAAAAAGTTTGATTGACACAAATTTTAAGAATTGAATAGCCTATTAAATCATTTAACAATGTTTTTCTTTTATAAAAAAAATCTACGAATAGTATTTTCAGGTGTAACTTAAGAGGGCACTTACAATGCAAGACTCTATCACAGAGTCCAAGACAATTAATTACATATTATTTATGGTATTTTGCTGATGTGTCAGCATATTTATTGAAGAAAGAGGTAAAAAAATACTCCCTCCGTCCACGAAAGAGTCAATTTCTAGAGTTGTCCTAAGTCAAACTTTTTAAACTTTGACCAAATTTCTAGAAAAAAATGCTAAGATTTATAGTATCAAATTAGTATGATTAGATTCATCATAGAATATATTTTCATATAATATGCATTTTATATTATAGATGTTGTTACTCTTTTCTATAAAGTTAGTCAAACTTTAAAAAGTTTGACTGGCACGGATCTTAGGAATTGATTCTTTCGTGAACGGAGAGAGTAAGACTCTAAGTCCACATTGTTCGAGGTAATAAATAATTTTAGACTCTATAATAAAGTTTGCATTGTGAGTGCCCTCAGCCAAACATGTTCAATACTTATTTTAGACACAGGTATGTATATACGAGTACAAAATTAAGGGACATGTATCTATAGGATGGCGATCGGCAAGCCGGCCGGCATGCAGGGAACGGGTTCAGACGACTGCCGGGAACGGGTTCAGACGAGCGGTGGGGCGGAGTACAAGCGGGTGCTTCCGAGCGCACACCAGGCCCACGTCGGACTCATCCATACCTATCGCCGCCGTCTCGCCGTCGTCGGCAGCGGCCCAATCGAAGCACTGCACGAGGGCCGCGAGCACCGCCGGCACGGACTGCTGCGCGAGCCCCATGCCGGGGCATCCCCGGCGGCCGCTGCCGAAGGGCATGAACTGGAACTGCTGGCCGCCGCCGCCGCCGCCGCGGGGCTCGAGCCCCTCCGCGGCGCCGCCGGGCATGAAGCGCTCCGGCCTGAACGCCAGCGGGTCCTCCCAGAAGGACGGGTCGCGGCCGATGGCCCACAGGTTGATGTACACCGCCGTCTCCGGCGGCACCGTGAACCCGCGCACCACCATCTCCGTCGTCGACTGCCGGTGCGCGATGGGCGCCCCCGGGTGCAGCCGCAGCGTCTCCTTGAACGTCGCCTGCAGGTACGGCAGCCTCGCCAGGTCCGCCTCGCCCACGATCCTGCCGTCCCCGCCGCCGACCACCGCGTCGATCTCGTCCCGCACCTTGCCGAGCGCCTCCGGGTGGTTCATCAGCTCCGCCAGCATCCACTCCACCGTCACCGCCGACGAGTCTGAGCCGGCGGTCACCACGTCCTGCGACGATCGCGCCGTTTTATTCGTTAATTAATGAACTGAAGCATGCATGGACTTCCATTAATTAACCTTGTAATAACAAGCTTAATTACAGGCTTTACTTACAATGATGAAGGCTTTCATGTTTTCCCTGGTGAGCTTCACCTCCGCCGTCTCGTCCTCCGCCTTGTCCAGCAGGATGTCCAGCAGGTCCTTGTTGCGCTGCTTGCACGTCGTCGCCGGCGGCCCCTCTACTCTCTTGTCCTCCAGCGTGCCGCTGCCGCCGCGGCGGCGACGCTCCATGTCCCTGGCCGCCTCCTTGTGCCGGATCATCTGCTCCAGCACGGCGTCGAACCGCCGGTGGACAACGGTGGCCTTCCGGCGGAGGCCCTGGAGGTCCCAGCCGCGGCACAGGGGCACGTAGTCCTCGAGGTTGAAGGCGCCGAGCAGCTCCGTCACGGCTTTCACCAGCTCCTGCGCCTCGTCGGTGACGGCGGCGTCGCTCGCCACCATCCGGATGATGGCGGTGTTGGAGAAGCGGATGAGCTCCCGGGTGACGTCCACGGCGTCGCCCCGCGCCGACGACGCCCGCACGGCGCGGAGCAGCTCCGCCAGGCTGCCGCGGCGGACGTGCCGCAGCTGCTCGACGGTGCGCGTGCCCAGCACCTCGGAGACGCACAGCCGCCGGAGGAAGCGCCAGTGGCGGCTGTTGGGCGTGAAGGCGAAGCCGGCGGAGCCGTAGGAGAAGAGGCGGGACAGCACCGAGACCGGCCGGCCCGAGATGGCGGCGTCGTGGTCGCGGATCAGCTCCCTGGCGACGTCGGCGGTGCCGGCCACGACGCAGTGCGTGGAGCCGAGGCGGATGTGCATCAGCGGCGCCCCCAGCCGCGTCGCGAGCTCGTGGAAGGTGCGGTGCACCGGTGGACGCAGCAGGTGGAGGTGACCGATCACCGGGAGGCGCGGCGGGCTCGGGGGAAGCCGGCGAGAAGAACGTCGCCGCCATGACGAGAGCAAGTGGTGGTTGAGGGCAAGAAGAAGCGTGGCCACGGAAAGGAGCACCATGACGGCGGCGGCTGAGTCGGTGGACATGAGCATGGGCATTGCTGGCTGGTCCATGGCCATTGTTGCTAGCTAACCTCGATCACATTCACATCCAGTTACTACACTCTACCGCATTGCGACTCTGACGTTCGATCAGGTTTTATATAAGCTATAGCTCATAACTACTGTAGATTAGAAAATTATTTTTTTTAGGTATTATAAAATCTATATATTCGACCAGAGGCACGCGCACGCCTTTCTTAATTTGATTAAAAAACATGCGTTTTACATGCATGGGAGTTATGAAATTTGAGTAGCAAAAAACTAAAACAAACAAGGCTTAAGATTATTCTGTTTCTTTCTTTACCATTTTTTTCCGGCAAGGAGGCTTATTCTCTTTTTAATGGCCTTCTGACTGTTTATCCTCCCATATGATAATTAGTGGGCTTCAGTTCTAAATTCAATGACCCACCTTCTAGAAGAGACCGTATGATAATCTTAGGCACTGTTTAGATGGAGGATGAAAATTTTTTAGGTGTCACATCAGATGTGTCGGAAGGATGTCGGGAGAGGTTTTTAGAAACTAATAAAAAAACAAATTACATAGCTCGTCAGGAAACTGCAAGACAAATTTATTAAGCATAATTAATCTGTCATTAGCATAGGTGGGTTACTGTAGCACTTAAGGCTAATCATGGAGTAACTAGGCTTAAAAGATTCGTCTCTCGATTCTCAACTAAACTGTGTAATTAGTTTATTTTTTTATCTATATTTAATGTTCCATACATGTGTCCAAAGATTCGATGGGATGGATGAAAAAATTTTGGGTGAAAACTAAACAGGGCCTTAGAGAAAATTTATCGGCCGTTCCTCAACTTGGATCAAAGTGTTATCTAGGTCCTTGAGCTTTTAAAGTGATATTTATGATATGAGTCTCTAAACTTGGCAAATATTATCCTCCAAGTCTCTAAACTTTCAAGGTGATTATCGCAGGTTCTTAAACTTGGCAGAAGATGTCATCCAGGTCTCTAAACTTGGCAGATGACACCTTGAGCCAAGTTGAAAGACCGTCTGTAAATTTTTCTCATAATCTTAAGTTATCTACTTAACATAAAAGTTTGTTTGGGTGGAAAAATATTATATATACATGAAAATGGAATTTTGTACACTTCACTAAAAAAATGCACTTTTGGTGGAACAAAACTTTACAAGGAGGAACAAAAAAAATGCACAAATCATAGAATTCAAGTGAAAGTTTATTGGGCAATGAATTCTGTACACCTAATACAGTTAATAATTGAGAATTATTTTTTTTAAGAAGTATTATCTGCTTTTGATAAAGAAAATAGAGTCACTAGGTACGGCTGGGGATACTAGGTCACACGGTCACACTCTCACACCAAAACTCCGAGACTTTAACGACCGCTATCCTATTATTTAACCGCAATGTTTGAAACAGCGAAGGTCGGCGGTCTGACGTTATTCATGCAGTCGAAGGCGCCCAATGGGTGACGTCATTCATGTAAGGAAAAAAAAACTGCTTCCTTGACTTTTAGCAAGCAAGACTAACCGCTTATGCAAAAATGATTGAGCTGAAAACATGACGTCGCATGGTTTGTATGGGTAATCTTCACGACCGCCGTCGTTTATATCTTAATTAAAAGTTTGTTCACATGGAACAGAACTCTTTATTAGGGAAACAATGTTAAGTTTAATCTCACATCGATAATTGATGATGGAAGAGCACAACATATAAGACGAGACAATCCTCACCTATTAAATCAGTCTTTTGGGCTGAGTTAGACCCAAGACTTAGCTATGTTGTGGGCTCCGGTGGACCTGTGCCTGATGAGCGCTAGCTTGTGGCAATGCGAGTCGGTCGAAAAACTAAGAAAATCTCACGGATCACATGTGTAGTGTTGTTAATTTTAGTCCCACATCGATAGTTGATGGTGGAGGAGCGCAACATAGTGTAGTGTGATGTGAAAAGTTGTATCCAATGTGAACATAGTGTAGTGTGATGTAAAGAGTTGGTCCAATATGTGACGGAGATTGTTAATTATTGGTGGGGGTGGGGGAGCGCAAAACAGTGTAATGTGATGTGAAGAGTTGGATCCAATGTGAACATAATGTGAAGAGTTATGTGACGGGTGATTGGTAAGTTTAAATTTAGTCCCACATGGATAATTTATGGTAGAGAGCTAGTCTTTTGTGTTGACTTAGGTCTATGACTTTTGGTATGTTTGTATGAGCGGGGAGATTGTTAAGTTTAGTTTCACGTTGACAATTAATGGTGGAGGAGTTAATTTTTTACATTGAGTGAGGCCTATGGCTTTTGGTATGTTGTGGGCTCTAGTGAACCTAATCTCGACAGCCGTCAGCTCACGATTATAGTGAGCTGAGTCAGATTCCGCTGAACACTCTAAACAAAACATCTATGCGCCTAGAATAGAATCATGGGATTCAGGTGTAACAGAGATTTGTGAAGGGATAAATAAAAAAAATGATCACCTAAAACGAAATTAGATTACACAAATACATGGAACATGATATATATATATAGCTCGTGTGAACAGAGATTGGTCGAAAGAGTACATATGCTGCATTGCTTAAGCGTCTGTCTAGAACTGCTCCACTTTAGGGTTTTTTCAGCTAAACAAAACTCTAGTCTATTCTATATGTGCTTTGTGACAGAGTTTGTAGAGTAATCACACAGGCTATAATTTGAGAGTCGGAAAGGAGAATTATTCTGTGCAGCTTGCCGGAGAATTCGGTGCATAGGAGGAAGGTAGTTTAAGAAACAGCGAGCTTTGTCGTCGTGCTGGTCTGGTCTGCTGTGGCTGTGACAGACAGAAAGCTTTGAGTCACGAGTTAGGCATGGAGCTGGATGAGAGTCCGAACTGGTCACTATCCTTGCGTTGCATGTGCTCTGATTATCCTTTTTCTCCATGCAGATCACGTTTGATTGGTACTACTAATCATTATGTGGTCGGTGGTCCAATCTCCAATGGAGTCTGCGAGAAGCTGGAGCATGAACCTTGAACAAAAGCTTTAGGGCCTGTTTAGATTGAGGATGAAAATTTTTTGGGTATCACATTAGATGTGTCGGAAAGGGTTTTTAGAAACTAATAAAAAACAAATTACATAGCTCGTCATGAAACTGCAAGACAAATCTATTAAGTATAATTAATCTATCATTACACATGTGGGTTACTGTAGCACTTAAGGCTAATCATGGAGTAACTAGGCTTAAAAAATTCGTCTCGCGATTTTCAACCGTGTAATTAGTTTATTTTTTTATCTACATTTAATGTTCCATACATGTGTCTAAAGATTCGATGGGATGAATGGAAAAATTTTAGGTGACTAACTAAACAGGGTTATGCATGGGTGCCTGTTTCTTTTTGTCGCGGGGTCTCCATACACGTTGACCTCGGGTTTCACTATCCAGAACATGCGCTGAGCTTCGACGTATTTCTCAGTCCCTAGATAATTAATTATCGTTATTGATATACATACCATAAGTTTAACTCAATTTTTAGAAAAATATATATAATATTTATATCTCTAAATAAATTTATTAAAAACTAGATTTAAAGATCTATCCGATGATACTAATTATATACCATAAATATTAATATTTTTAATATATATTTAATCTGGAAAGCGCAAACGATAAATATTTACGGACAAAGTGAGTATCTCTTTATACTAGTTTATTTTTAGTATTTTCTTTATTTGATTTCGGATCTATATTCTATAAAAATATAGAATATCTAACAGTTATCCATATAAAAACAAAGTATAATGAATCTATTTAAATTGAAGTTTTCTTTCTATAGTTAGTGACTAATCATTTAATTTTATATTACTAATGATGCCTTCAAACTATTTAATAGTATTCTATAAATACATTTAAACATTAATTTAATACTATTAATCACAAAAAAGATTAAATTAATTTTTAGTAATCTTCTACTTTAGTTTAAACATAGTATATTTGTTGTTGTAAATTATTTTAATACTCATTTGTTTACTAATGCAAGTTATTTTATATAATTTATATTTTATTGATAAATATTATATAAATATTGATTGATTAATTGATATATTTAATTATTAGTAAATATTTTAAAATTATAATATTTTTGATGAGCTATCTTTGTCTATGTTATAGACCCATATAAATTTTTGTGATTGCAGAAACATTAATTAAATAATAAAGCAAAATGACTATTTGTTACCTAGTATTCGTATTTGAATTTCTTCACTTGACATATCATTTTATAAAATATTATTCATTATAATTTAGTTCACTTTGACAATGGAGATTATTAGAACTGCACTTTGATTTTATTTCACTTTAATTTAGTCATTGACGAACTTAGTAGTAAAAGTCCATTCATGTAATATGCACTTTGAGTTGAATTAAGTAAATGTCTGAATAGAAATCTAAATCCAAGACATCCTTTTTGTATTCGTACAAAAAAATATATTTGTTTGTATTTGAATTCAAATTAAAATACAGTAAAAGGTGATATTTGGATCCGATTCTATGCAAATTTGATCTATTTCCATCCCTGACCAGCTCCCTTCCCACAACCTACTTATTAGATCATGGTTGAAACTTACTAAACTTGAATTCGGGGCCATCTGACCACGAGAGTTAAAAAAATCCAACCAAACTTCTTGTGGTATCAGATGGTTATTTTCACCGCACAAGACTCACTGAAAGTGAGAATGAAAAAATGCGACCAGACTGGGGGGACTTTCCACGAGCCACCTAGAGTTTTGGAAGGCAGAAGGCTCTATAAAGCCTCTAGGGTTCTCGTAAACTAGATTTTATTTTCCTTTCTTTGACCCTAAATTTAAAATATTATTCATTAAATCTAGAATATATCCTTGAACCAGTACTTTTTCTTCTGTAATATTATTGTACTGAACCTCGAATATTAATATTCCCCTGGTCTTAGAATATTATTCTTCAGAATCTACAATATACTCTCATGAAGACGTAATATTATTCCAATGAAACTGAAACATTAATACTCTAAACTACATTATGGTAGTTATAATTCTGAGCCTAGAGTATTCTTCTCCTCAACTAGAGCATTTTTCTTGCAAAGGTAAAATATCTTTCTCGTGAACCTAGTGTAAGGATAATGGCAACTAGCAAGAAACATTAGTGATTTTGGTGGTGGTGACAACACAATCATAGGGACTAATGTTGTTTCCTACTAGTATGCAAGGCTTTAGTCCTATGGATTAAAGAGTAGCGATTAAAGAGACCATTTGTTTTTTCTTCATTCGTTCTAAATTATAAGATGTTTCGGTTTTTGTGCGTATAGTTCATAGATTTTAGTATAGATTTTAGTATGGTTATTAAAGCAGTATATATAGATGAGGGGAAAACACTTTAGGCCAGTCTCAATGGTGTTTCATCAAAATTTTATAAATATTATGTGGCACTATATTAATAAAGAGAGAGGTGATAAGAGTTTTATAAAAATAGAGATAGTTTCATGGGAATAAACTCTCTTCTGTATTGTTTCCAAAATATAGATGCGTTAGAACTATATCATGAAACCCCATTGAGGATGACCTTATAATTTGGAACTGAGGGAATAGGTAACAAAGCCATAACCTGCAGTATTGCCTATCGTATAATGTATACGTACGTTATATATTAACATATGTGTAATGTGTTACAAGCTAAGCCGCAGCAGACGGGCATGCAGGTCTATGACCAGCCGAACTTGTAGTCAAGGACGTAGACGATGACGAGGGACAGAGGATACAGCAGATAGGCCACGAAACACGTCCAGAGTGGGAAGTTTGTCCGGAAGCTGGTGAAGAGTCCCATTATGGTGCAGACAAGGAAGATGATGAGGACCTCCGAGGAGAAATCCCACGTCAAACCCCGCACGTAGACGAGGCCCAAGAACACGGCCAGGCACAGCGTGTTGTTCATGGTCACCCCACCGTAGACCTGCATGCGGTTAATTAAAAGGATGGCATCGCACACAATCACATGGGGATATCTGAAACTTATGACAGAGATGCAACAAAAGGTGTTCACAAAGATGCAATTTTTTTGGGTACTTATTCAGCTGACAGACATACCTCAGAGAATGTTAGTGACAGAGTCCGCTGCTTCTTCCGGCTAGCGAATATGATTGCTGAAACAGCCTCACTGGAATTGGTAGCCAAGGGCATTGCAATGAACGAGATGAAAAACGAAGGGATGCTTGTAGCGTTTGAAAAACCGTGCACAGCATCAACAAGTGGGTCTGCAAATGCTGCTGCCATTGCAGTTCCAAGGAGTAAAAGTGAAATGGCCTTAAAGCTCGTCCAGGTTGGATTTTCAATAGCTTCAACATCGTTATCATCATTTCCAAGCAGAAGATTATGTTCATCCCTAGTTCTCTGCAAAAAGAAAATACAGGTCGTTGATTGATGCAACTTAACTATTACCCATGAAGAACAAAATACATTGATAAACATTCGGACTGAAAATGTACCGTGTGAAAATCTTGCAGAAACTTCTTCGAGTAGGAACCGGAGGTAACCACCGAGCGTTTCGCTTCTTCTAGCCACCTCAAGATCCCGTCGATAAACTCTCCCTTTTCAATGACAAAATTATGTGATCTATCGAAGTCTGCCATGACTTGATCTACAGCTAGGTTACTATCCAAGTCAACATCTTCGAACTTCACACCAATGATGAAAGCTTGCAGTTCACCGCGTTCAAGTCTTCCATCGTTGTCCAGATCAATCTTATGAAACAACCTGCAATTTTATTTATTTTTTTGGATCTCGGTTTTGAAAGGTTCACATTTGTGAAAGCAGCTAAAAGATGAGGTGGGTGTCAAGGCATACTTCTCGATCACAGGTATATTCGGTGTTCCATCTTCATGAAGAAGACGACCAAAAACGTGCATCTGAGCATGTCTTAGAACTCCAGACATTACGTGCTTTAGTCCTGCATATTCTAACCTCCTCCTCTGGATCCATGGCTGAAAGATCTGTTTGAGAAAGATACAGACAGTCATGAAAAACAGAATGCAGATAAAAATGGACACTTCGACAAAGGAATATCGATATCTATTGAGAAGGAAAAAAAAACACCATAGATTCAACTACAGAAAGCACATTTGTCCAAAGTGTAGTAACAGCAACAGAAGTCTAGAATAGCGCAGGAATTAGCAGTAAACGAATTCCTGATAAAAATGTCAGTGACACAACTGCAGAAGCGCAGAAATTTAGCAGTAATGGATTCCTGATAAAAAGTTGCAGGAAGGGTCTAGACAAAACCTAGTCGGATTTGGATGGTGCGGAGCCACATTTCTCCTAGATTGACGATTTTTAGATTTATCAAGTATCTTGTTGAATAAACCTTTTCAATCTTTTCCCAATAAAACCCCATACAACAATTATATCAATTTTGCTTAAAACCAACTTAATTTTCAGCCACAATCAGTCAAAAGCCAAACTGCATATGGTTTGAGGCAGTTTCAGCCACAATCGATGCACTTCCAAGGGCATAGAATAGTGTGAAATGAGCTTGTTTCAGCCACTTGAAAAATAGTCACCCTTGTTGTGAATCAAAGTCCAAAAGCAATGTGTACAAGAGACTTTGAGTGGTGGCCAATTAAATGAAGAGGAGGAAAAAGTCTTAGCTTTCACACTAGCAAAGTACAGCCTCCTCTCCTATAAATAGGAGGCTCCTTTCACCATTGTAACATGAACAACCAGGAACAAGATGAAGTGAAAGAAAGTGAATACATAGCTCCCTCTTCTCCCATCTCTCCATGTGTGTTTATTCCTGTGTTGTGAGTATGATTGTGAGCAATCCAATGATTCGATTTCTAACACGTTATCAGCACGAGTTCGACCGAGCTAAAGGTAAGAAGGTAGGAAATCGATTCAATTGATGCTCACTGCTTGTACCATCTTATTCACAAACAAATACACAGAGCACAACACACTAGTACCTCGCCGCCATCCTGAAGATGAGCGTGAGGACGGACCGAGCCACCGACGTCCTGAAGACGTACGAGAAAGAATGCCGACGTGTGGGCGCCTCCAGCCCCACCTTCGCGCGAAACTCCGCCCCCTGCAGGGGCGTGACCGCTGAGCCGCCGAGGCCGGGTCGCGGGAGGCAGGCTCGCTGTGCCGCCAGGCCGCACCGGGGCCACGCGCTGGGCCGCGAGCCGCCAGGGACGCGCGCTCTGGCCGCGCCGCTGAAGGATCGAGATGGCGGACTAGAGGGGGGTGAATAGTCCTTTTTAAAAACTATCGCACCGGCTAACCGAAACAAATGCGGAATTAAAACTATCGGTCTAGCCAAAACTACACCCCTCTATCTAAGTTCTCTAGCACCTTTTAAAAAGATCCTAAACAAGAAAACAAGGTGCTACCTTAGCAAGAGCTCACCTAACCAATTCTAGAAGCAAGGTCACACAAACCTATGCAACTAGTACTTTGCAAACCGGGGGAGCTCCTACACAAACTAGTGAGGCAAAGCGCACAAAGCCTAAGCTCACTAGCAAGCTCAATAACAAGGCAACTAATGCCAAATTAGAGAGCGCAACTTACTTAGCTACACAAACTAAGCAATGTGACTAACAAGGTTACACAAACCGAATTAGCCACGCAAGGGAACTACTTCTAGCTACACAAGCAAGAAGGTAACTAGCAAGCTACACAAGCTTAACTAATTACAAAAGCAACTACACAAGAACAAGTAAATAAAGAATATAAATACAAGCTCATGTATAGCGAATGCAAACCACCGAGAAGAGTAGACAATGTTGACACGGTGATTTTTACCGAGGTTCACTTGGTTGCCACCAAGCTACGTCCTCGTTGTGGCGATACACCCACTTGATGGATCACGAGCTAATTGGCATTCCAAAGCCAAACCCTCAGCGGGTGCCGCACATCCACTCTCAAGATGGGGATCCTCCAAGCCACAAGCAATCCACTAGAGTTGCTCTTCGCGATCCCCGTGGGGTGAGCACCGTACCCCTCACAATCTCTTCTCCGGAGACCGCACAATCTCCTTGCGTGCTTCGACGGAGTCACAAGCCACCAAGCCGTCTAGGAGGTGGCAACCTCCAAGAGTAACAAGCCCCACCTGCTTGCAACACGAACACCTAGTGCCACTCGATGCAATCTCTCAATGCAACGCACTAGAATTGCTCACTCACACAATCGGATGATCACTATCAAGCATATGTGAGTTAGAGACTTCACTAGCACTCCCCAAGCATGGACACTAAGTCCCAAGGGTGCTCAGCACCAGCCAAGGCCGGCCACCACTTCTATTTATAGCTCCAAGGGCTAAACTAGTCGTTGCCCCTTCACTGGGCAAAACACGTGGGCACCGGACGCACACAGGGAGCCACCGGACGCTCAACCCCAGCGTCCGGTGCTCAGGTGTCGGCCACGTGTCACTAGCCGTTTGAAGTCGACCGTTGCCGCCAACGGCTACCACGCGCTCGCACCTGACACAGCACCACCGGACGCTCAACTAGTCCACACCGGACGCGTCCGGTGCACACCAGACCCGTGCGTAGAGAGCTCCGCAGACCTGCAGGGTCACCGGACGCTAAGCGCTACCGGTGCTCACCGGACCCATGCGCAGAGAGGGTCACAAAACGTCCTCACACCGGACGCACTCACAGAGCGTCCGGTGCTTAACCCTAGCAGGGTCAAGCACACCGGACTCTGAAGCTAGCGTCCGGTGCCTCCGCACTCAGCGTCCGGTGAGTGTTTCTGAGTGAGAAAACACTCCCGCGACTTCTCTAAAATTTCCATCGGCGCAATAGAAAATATACACTTAATTTTCTCAAAAGCGCCGAATTCCGCCTCACAAGCTCGGCGGGAGGGAGAGAGGAACCCACACCCCTCTCAACCCTAGGAACTCCACCTCCTTTGTAAATGTGCCAACACCACCAAGTGTATACCACCATGTGTATGTGTGTTAGCAATTTCACAAACATTTTCCCAAAGGAGTTAGCCTCTCAACTTGTCACGCCACTCGATCCTAACACGTATGTAAAGTTAGATCGCTCAAGTGGCACTAGATGACCGATATGCAAACAAGTTTGCCCCTCTTGATAGTACGGCCATCTATCCTAAATCCGGTCATAAACTTCTCTATACACCTATGACCGGTGAAATGGAAATGTCCTAGGCTATACCTTTGCCTTGCGCATTCCATTCCATCTCCTCCAATGTTGATGCAACACATGCACCAACCAATCACCAAATGATATGATCCACTTCATATCATCATGTGACCGTATTGGTTCATCGATCTTGACCTCACTTGCTCTTCACCGTTGCCTCGGTCCATCGGCGCCAAGTCTTGCTCAAGCTTCACCGTCACACGCGGTCCCTCGCTTCAAAGCCTCCAACTTGCCCTTCACTCTTGCAACCAGTCCATCGAGCCAAGCCTCATCTTGATCTTCTCCACCTTGGTCGCATGACTCCATGTCATGTCTCATATGCAATGAGCTCCTCCATCATCACATAATCACCTGTGGACTAATCTCATGTGTATCTCACATAAATACTATTAGTCCACCTAAGTTGTCACTCAATTACCAAAATCAAACAAGGACCTTTCAGCCACCCGCGCGCTCTGGCCGCGCCGCCCGCGCCCCTGGCCGACCGGGCCGCCACCGGGAGGGCTGGACGCCCATGGCCGGCCGCGCCGTCGGTGCCCTCTTCCTCCTCTGCCTGTTTTCTGAAGAAGAAGATAGGGTAGAGAGAGAAAAGGAGAAAGAAAATGGTTAGGGTTAGGGTTTACCTTCCCTATTTATATGACCTCTGGACGAATCTATGCCGTCCATCGTGATGGACGGTCACGATTGATTTGGGTCGATATGGCCAGCCCATAAAAGGTGAATTTGGCCCAATTGCCCATTTAAGATACAGCGCGTATTTTTATTATTTGTGCAAAATAGTGGCCCGAAGCCCACTATAATAATAACAATAATAAAACACATTATTATTTATTTTCTGCAATTATTTATTGCATTAAAAGTAATCCAGAAGATTACATGCGGAAAATAAAAAGTGTAGTCCTGAAGATTACACCTAATTGTAATCTTCAGGATTACAATCAAAGATATTTTTATTTTGATCTATGTGCACTGGACCACTTATCTAGACGGTCTGAAGCCGCTAGACAAAGGCGTGAAGCCTTGTGTTCACGAACTTTTGGTCCATATACAGAGGCTAAAAAGCCACACACACATATGATCCGAAGCCCGCAAACAATAAGTAGTGAACCTGCAGTTCACCATGTCATACCGCTACGTGGCCAGAAGCCCGTAAATCATTAAGGCCTGAAATCCTTACATGGCATGACTGTTTATTTTAATGCAAGTTTTACGTGTTTGCAAGTCATATTTATTTACTGCAATTTACTTTCTTGCAATTATTTAATTTTTGCATATTTATGCAAGTATTTATGAGAACCGCATTTGATCCTGAAGATTATATGCATGAGATATTTGGGGAAATACAGTCCCGAAGACTATATAAGAATGTGTGATCCTGAAGATTACGCATAACCAACATTCACTAGTCATTGGTCGGACATTGCGAGAATAAGATTCGCGAAGCTAGCTGTGAATGACAACAGCTACCTCACTTGGGGATTGACGTTGAGATGAAAACTCGACGGCTGGTGCCTCGATTACACCATTGTTCAGGCTGAAGCTGGCAATGATGAGCACACAATACTTGATGAAGCAGAGGCATTGCACTACCATTTACACTCAGACCTGAAGTCTGAATATATAAATGAGGACGATCTAATGGTTCCATAGCAGTCCCTGAAGGACCGCTTTAAACCAACATAAGTCAATATGATTGGATCGCCTTACATTTTAAATACTGTACGTCTGTAACAGCGTACGACTCTGCTTTATACAAGATTGTGTCTAGACCGCGTCTATGTGGCCAGAAGTTCACTAACACAAATATGGTCGTGGAAACTCTTTTATGCCTTCCATCCCGACAACATAGTACTATATCAGCAATATATTAGTACCTGAAGTACTATGGGCTGATAACGGTACCATTGATTGCAAAAAGCAATAGAATGAGGTTCTCGAGAACGATCATTCTGCACGGCAACTGTGCCCGAAGCACATGTTAGCGTTGCTGGAAATTCTAGCAACCACAAAGAGGGCTGTGAAAAGGAAAAATGGAAGGGAAAAGAGGTGTCATCCCAAAAGGGTAAAAGCGGATTTGAGAAGGTCACAGGTAAAACATCTTAGCAGCGGGATCGCTGTTCTAGATGTGGAGGCATGGAACATGGGTTCCACAATTGTCGTGCCCCTAAAACACCTAGTTGATCTCTGCCAAAGTTCTTCTAGAAGCAAGAACAAGGAGAGTCAACATAAATCCCACCTCACCACTGAGCATGAAGCTCAGAAGTGCGGAAGACACATTTGTCACCGTGAAAGGAGATGGTGAAAGCATCCAAGTGGATGTGAGTGGGGATAACCTTCTCCTAATTTCTTTAATATATCTAGGGACCTGCTAATCCCTGAGATATCATGTTAGTCACAATGCAATGTCCACATACACCAATTGAGTTTGGCCATTCATGCTCCTGAAGAGCATTTATAGCATGTTGAGTGATGGCCATGCATGTTCCTGTAGAGCATTTTTAATAAGTTATGAATGTTGGTTTTCGGCTTTTGAACACATGCTAAATCCCCAAATTCTCATACCAGTGGGAGCCCATATGATTGAAGTAGAAAACTGTCCTGCAGACAGTGACACCACCAATATTAAGGGAAACTAGATATTTCCAAACATTGACTAGGAAAATGGAAATATTATGACCATTGCCAGAAGCAATGCTCATATCATGGGCATCGGAAGTGCCGCACTAGTTCTCCCATAAGTATTCAAAGTATGTGGTGGATGTATTCCCTTCATCGGGCTCGTACTACATAATCCCACTAAGAGATATGTTGCGATGAAAGCCATATTATTTTAGAGGAATAAAAATATGGCATGACCAATTGGGTCATCTTGGGTTGGATATGATGAGAAAATCATCAATTCTGTTGGCCATAAAAACTTCCCTAAAGATTTTATTTGCATCGCACGTGCAAAGGGAAGGTTGATCACTAGGCAATCCTCCTGAAGATTAGGGATGAGTCACAAAGAGGCCTAGTTGAGTCCTTGATCAAAAGGATCAAGTGGATAATGTATGGCCATTGCTGCAAAATCAAAGGCTGCCAACCAACAGTTGGGGCCATGCAGCATTGCATACTGCAAAATTTATCCAACTCAGGTCAACTGCACATCCCCCATATGGCTAGTGTGTGAGAAAGAAAGTATTTCCCATCTGCGTATAAGTTATGCGATATAGTGCCAGTATCGCCATATCAGCGTACACCAAAGAAACCCCACCAGAAGTTGGGATGTATGAGCCTATGACTAGGGATCTTCATGAGGCTCGGTACGCTGATTGCATTTCTCAGCATTAGGGGGAGATAGGCATCTAGGAGAATGCCGGGAAATTGCATGAAAAGGAATAAAGGCATTCCTTCTACCCACACACTAGTCAATCTGGACCAGAAGTTCAAAGAATTATACATTTGCAAATTAGTGCAAATGAGCTGCCAAATGCCTTCACTGATTAGAAAAATGACAAGGTCACATTTACCTATAGTAAATGTGCCAGAGAGAGTTCGGGTATCCCTGAAGGTTACCAACTCTATTGTCTCCATCGTGATCCTAGGTTGAGGGGGGGACCTCTGGGTGCTCAGACAAGGTTCCGTGGAGACGTCCATGTAGACAAGGTCTTGAGCCACCTATATCATTTAAAGAATCAGTTTGAAGAAGCTCGACCTGAAGTCGAGAATGCCCCTAAAGTGGCAACTCAACCTGAAGTTGAGGAGGTCCCTGAAGGACACCATCCTGAAGATGGAAATCACAATGCGTCAAGCGTGCACCATCGCATTGGAAGATCGGAACGCCCCAACTCAATCGTTATGGGAAATCACGATGAGTGGGAGGACGATCATGAGGAGATCGCCACTAATTATGAGAAATCAGGAGAGTCATATTATTGAAAGACCACCGTTGTCGACACATATTTTGCCTCAAAAATTGTTGGCTCAATAGATCCGGATCCAAACCAAAGTCCACGGCAGAGTGCCAGAAGCACTCAGATTGGGACAAATGGAAAGCCGCAATTGAGGCAGAGTTGTGCTCGCTTTATGAAAGAGAGGCTTCTTGGGCCTGCAGTCCCAACACCTCTAAAGTCATCCCTGAAGGATGCAAATGGGTCTGCCTCTTGAAGAGAAATAAACATGGCACAAAGCGAGGCTAGTGGCATGAGGGTTCACGCAGAGACCCGACATCGATTATGATGAAACTTACTCTCCCATGAGTGGCATAAACATTCTGATATTTGATACTTATGGCAGCTAACATAAACTTAAAATGCAGTTGATGGATATTGTGACCGCATACTGGTATGGGTCACTTGATTCGGAAATCCACATGAGTGCCTGAAGGACTCAAGATCCCTAGACCAAATCAAAATTGCAACATGTTTAGCGTCCGCCTGCAGCGGTCGTTGTATGGGTTGAAACAGTTTGGAAGGATGTGGTTCAACCGATTGAGTAACTTCCTCCTGCAGAGAAGTTACATCTATAATATCTTTGTGAAAAGTTACATCCTCTGCAGTGGCGGAGGGAAGGGGGGGCTGAGGGGGGCCTGGCACCCCCCAACTTTCTCATAACTCCCTTAATACATACTCTAAATTAGGTGCTTAATTGTCTAATTAACTAGTTATAATGATATTATCTGTACTAAGATTTTTATTCTTATTTCATATTGATCTCTAATAGTTTCTTATATAAATAAAATCTAGATCTTTCTAATATTTTCTTCATATTTTTTATTTTTATTATTGCCTATCAAACATTAGTTTGTCTCCTACCACACACTCTAATTAGCTAGTTAATTGAAAATCAGCGTTTTTTTTGTTGAATCCTTTTGAATTGATCTCCAACAATGGGATCTATATTATTTAGCATTAGTCTTCCTATTATCTTTCTTATCTCCTATGTTTCTATCATTATTCGTCTAAATTCTAAATGGTCATTAAGTACGTGTACTCAACTTTTAAACACTAACAGTGGTATGGTGTTTTGGTTTAACCTTCTATTTAAATGACCATTTTACCCGTTTAAGTGATCGCCTTGTCTGAGGCTAAAAGATATGTAACTGATTGTTTGTCATTTGATGTTAGGATCTAGTACTAATTAATTTTGCCCCCGTTTAACTACTTGTTTTACTGTGATTCTTTTCCTGGCCAAAGAAATAGATTGATCAGGTAAAGGTTAGGGGCTTGAGAATAATTAATTTCTCTTTATTTTTTCTGCTTTTTTGTCGCAAATATTTATTTTGGTGCTATGTACACCTTTGTCATGTAATATTTTGACACACATGATTGTTTTTGATTTGCACGGCCCCCCCTATGTTCAAATCCTGGCTCCGCCCCTGATCCTCTGGTAGTTGTTGTGCACAAATCCTATGGATGAAGGCAACATTGAAGGACTTTGGAATCAATTTCAATCAAGTGCCCTTGCTATGTGACAATGAAAGTGCAGTGAAGCTCACCAACAATCCGGTTCAACACTCAAGAACAAAGCACATAGACGTCTGCCATCATTTCATAAGAGATCATCAACAAAAAGGAGACATTTGCATTGAGAGTATAGGCACCGATGATCAACTTGCCGATATATTCACCAAGCCACTTGATGAGAAAAGGTTTTGCAAGCTAAGGAATGAGTTGAACATACTTGACTTCTCATATGTGTTGATGCACCCCCATTATATGACATGCCTCTCCTTTGAGCAAAGCAAGGTAAAATTGTTTGACATGTCATTCATCCTATGCTAAGGACTTGCTTAGTGCATCTAGTCATTCCTTACATGTCTTAGGCTCATTCATGAAAATCAATTGAATTTGATGCTTATATGGTACCACTATTGCTTCTATGCTTGACTTGATCTAGTGGTAGCATATGACATGTTTGTGGGCTTGCAATCCTAGTGTTTGATCTAGAATATGAGCTATAAGTGTTTAACTCAACATGGTACAAGATAACCCTTATTTAGAGGTGTGAAGAAGCTTGTCCTTGGATCAAACCGAGTTAAATATCTTAGGCAAGTAGTCTAGATTGGACCAATTTGGGAAAATGATCTCACTTCACATGGTCTCACACTAACCTATCTAAAATTTGAGCTCACCTTTTGTGGTCATTGATGACAAAGGGGGAGAGAATTTCCCAAAGATTTGCTAAAAGGGGAGAAGTACATAGATAGGGGAGTAACATGATAAAAGAAGGGGATCAATTAAAATTTTGAATCACACAAGTAGAGGGAGCAAGCTCATAAACTTGTATGTTGCATTTGAATGTGCATCACATATGTTTGCTTGCATTTGCTTTATCTTTAGAAGTTTTCTCTCTGATGCCTTGCTTGTGTGGGGTATGCTAGTTGTAGGTTTGATTGTTGAAATGAAAAACTAGCATGCATAGGTAGTGTAACTAGACTTTTAGTTTTTTCACAAGTGGTACTAGAACCTTGTTTATAATGTTGATCTCACGAGGTGTTCTAGTCTTTGTGAATGTCTAGTTACTAATGGTGCTAAGGATGGTATACATTGGCAACTCCGATTGGTATCACGCTTCAAAGGTCCATTCTTTACACCTTAGCATCATTTGGTAGAAATTGACTCCTATATTTCCTGTTCAAGCATATGTGCAAGCTTTCAAATTCAAACTCTTAGCACATATGTATGGGGAGCAACTGGGTTTATGAAACTTGTCCATAACCTTTGCACATGGTAAAAATGCTTGGGCAAGCAACATGAATCCAAGAAAATTTTATTGAATATCTTTGTGAAAAGGTTGTCATCAATTACCAAAAAGGGGGAGATTGAAAGTCCTAGTTTGGTTTTGGATAATTGATGAAACCTATGTGTACTAACCTTTGTCATGAGTGAAATATAAGGATAGGTTGGTACACACCAAGTGATGGAGCTAGATGATGGTCATGTGATGGAGGTGACCAAAAGATGATATTCAAGTGCTCCAACTTGGAAAAGAAGAAAGAGAAAAACAAAATTGGCTCAAGGCAAAGGTATTTTTATTAGGGCCATTTTGTTTTACCACTCAAGACACCTAGTGGGTGTGAGTGGATTTAGGATAGATAACCGTACTATAAAGAGGGGAAATCTTTAATTGCAATGGTTATCTAGTGCCACTAAGTGTGAGTCTCATTTGCATATACCTAGCGCTTAGTGACGTGAGAAAGCCTATAAAAATGATTGTGAAATGCTAACACACATACACATGGTGGTGTACACTTGGTGGTGTTGGCACTTTTGCAAAGGATAAGGTGTTGGAGTTGATTTTGATCAACTTGGAGAAGAGAGAGAGGCTTTTCGGTGTTCTTCGGACATTAGGATGACTTTTAGATTGAAATACTGCTTTGATCCATTATGATTTGGATTGAGTATCCATATAGATTGTTTAGCCCTCAGAGTAAGCTTTCAGAAATGTCCAAGTCATCGAATTCGGAGTTCGGAGCTAGAAGTTAGCATCCAAACAAGTTTTGAGGTGGTGCTGAGAATGCAGGACCGGAAGTTCCGGTGGAACTTCCGGTGGTACTTCCGGTGCCTGACCGGAAGTTCCGGTCAGCCTGACAGGAAGTTCCGGTTGGGCTGTGACAGGTGCGCTCGCGTTTGAGAAAACACTTCCGGTGTCTGACCGGAAGTTCCGGTCCATGACCAGAAGTTCCGGTCCATAACCGGAAGTTCCGGTCCATGAACGGGAGTCCGCATAGGAGCCTTTGCGCATGCCCGCGCGCGTGAGGATTCACTTCCGGTGTCTGACCGGAAGTTCCGGTGGAACTTCCGATGGGTCCGAGTCTCTCACAACGGTCAGATCTGCTTGGACCGAGGCTCCAACGATCAGATCTGGTCAGACCGGAAGTTCCGGTCCCAGGCACCGGAACTTCCGGTGCCACACTATAAGTACTCGTTCCCTTCGTTTTTGACGGGGCAACTCGAATAGAACACATTTTCTGACTTCCGGTGGCTCTTCTAAAGAGTAGAGAAAGCTCTCCCTTCCTCCTCTCTCACTCCCTAAGCTTTGTGCTCCATTCAAGTGAGAGATTGAGCTCAAGTGACAGATCTGAGAGCTTCAAGTGCATCTCCTTCCTCTCCTCTCCTTCTCCATAGCTTGGTGCTGATTGGTGAGAGGATTTGAGGAAACCCTAGTGTTGTGCTTTTGTGATTTCATTCTTGTGGCACTAGGTGGTGTTTGCAATTGTGGATTTCTTATTACTCTTGGTGATTGCCGTCACCTAGACGGTTGTGGATTTATTGATTGGTGAGGGGATTTGGTGATTGTGTCCGCCCCCAATCAAGGTGATATTTGTGAGGGGTTCTTGGGCTTATTCCCCGGCGGAGTGCCAAAAGCCACTCTAGTGGATTGCTCGTGTCATTGAGTTACCTCACTTGTGGGTCGGTTCTTGCGGTGTCCTAGTGAGGACGAGGTTCGTGCTACACCTCTTAGCCGCCGAACCACCAAGTGTTGGTCGACACAACGGGGACGTAGCGTGCCGGCAAGCACGTGAACCTCGGGAGAAAAATCGGTGTCTCAATTGTGTTTGGTTGACATTCTCCCGGTGATTGATTGTTCATATATTGGTGATTGGTTCATCCCCCACACGGCGGTATAAATATCTCATCCTCTTCATTTACTTACTGCAAAGTAGTGTAATTAGTTTAGTTGCTTACTTTGTCTTGTGTAGCATAGTTCTCTAGTGTAGCTTGTAGTGTCATAGCTCTTGTGTGCCCAGTGTTCATATCAACTAGAATTGTTGGATAGGTGGCTTGCAAACACCCCATTAGAGCTAGAGCAAAAAGCTTCGCTTTGTTATCTACTAATCTCTTGCTCTAGTGAGTTTGTAGAATTTTTAAATAGGCTATTCACCCCCCTCTAGCCATATTAGGACCTTTCAGTTTGGGCCTGCAGCTCGAACACCTCCCTGAAGGAGTGTTTGTACACCAGTCCACTTATACTAAGAGGGTACTTAAAAAATTCAATATGAGTAAGTGCCACCCTCTTAAGACCCCCATGGTGGTCCGATCCCTGGAAGCGGATAAGGACCCATTTAGACCAAAGGGCGATGATGAGGAAGTATTGGGACCCGAAATTCCATACTTAAGCGCCATTAGAGTACTAATGTACCTTGCAAACTGCACTAGACCTTACATTGCGTTTGCAGTAAAGCTATTGGCAAGGTACAGTACTGCCCCAACCAGGAGGCATTGGGCTGGCATCAAAACCATCTTGAGGTACCCACAAGGTACACAAGATCTTGGTCTATGGTTCCCGAAGAACCAAGCTCCAACCATGGTGGGATATGTGGATGCTGGCTATATGTCCGACCCGCATAAAGCTAGATCACAGACTGGTATTGTCTTTCTCTGTGGTGGAGCAGCCATTTCCTGGCAGTCTATGAAATAGACCCTGGTTGCCACATCGACCAACCACTCAGAGAGAATTGCTCTGTATGAGGCTGCACGAGAATGTGTTTGGTTGCGACGAATGATCAATCACATCCAGAAGTCATGTGGTTTGAACGTCGCCGACATCACCACCATTATCTATGAAGATAATGTGGCTTGTGTTGCACAGATGTGCCTGGGTTATGTCAAGAGCAATATCACGAAGCATATTGCTCCAAAACTATTTTATCCGCATGAGCTCCAGAAGAGCGGGGAGATAAATATCCTGCAAGCAAGGTCGTGCGATAACCTCGCAGATCTTTTAACAAAATCTCTACCCACCTCTAGCTTCTATAAGTGTGTCCATGGAACAAGTGTGAGGCGGCTTAGAGAGTTGTAGGGTTTAGGGGGAGACCAACCCCAAAGATTATAACCCATGACCGTGGTCCTGAAGATCACAAGTCGGTCCTGAAGACCGACTCGAACATCAACTGTCGTACTCTTTTTTCTTTGATGAGTTTTTCCCACCGGGTTTTCTCATGCAAGGTTTTTAACGAGGCGACAGGTGCAACATAAGCAATGCATGTGATGTACTCTTTTCTCCTACCCTTTTTTCCCACTGGGTTTTTAGGGGGACTTTTTAACGAGACATACACATGACATGTAATTGGCCAAGGGGGAGTGTTGTGAATCAAAGTCCAAAAGCAATGTGTACAAGGGACTTTGAGTGGTGGCCAATTAAATGAAGAGGAGGAAAAAGTCTTAGCTTTCACACTAGCAAAGTACAGGCTCCTCTCCTATAAATAGGAGGCTCCTTTCACCATTGTAACATGAACAACCAGGAACAAGATGAAGTGAAAGAAAGTGAATACATAGCTCTCTCTTCCCCCATCTCTACCTGTGTGTTTATTCCCGTGTTGTGAGTATGATTGTGAGCAATCCAGTGATTCGATTTCTAACAACCCTAATTGTACACGGAAATGTTGAATTAAAGAAGTTGCCAAGATGTAGAGTTCAAATTTTCCTGAGATAAGCACAATACCTGATATAGGCAATAGGCGAGCACAAGTACAGCTGCAACAATAAGTCCAAGAAGGACTGCCAAACGATGACCGGAGTGGAGCTTAAAAATTTGGGGTATCTGAACAATAATAAAGGGAAGGACAGATATCGCCATGATTCTTGCAGCATAGCTGGTCTGCACATCAGTAGAAACACCAGAGCCTGCAAAAATTCATAAGGTATTATTTAGCAAATGTTATAAGGACATAATGCAAAAGAATTCTTAAATGTTGACAGACAGGCAGTTGTAGTATAGTTGCAGAAACTGAACTAAATTTATTGTTTCCTGGTTAGACTTGATTAATATATGGTTTCTGTCTTGAACTAAAACGGCGATAATTCTAAAAAAAGAACTAAAATGACGATGTTCCTTAAATATAGATCTAGTCCGAATTGAATAGAATGGAAATGAGGAAGAACACAGCGAATATCCAGCATACCAAAAAGACTGAAGCCTTTTGTATCTCGAGAATCAATTGCAGTTGAATTCTCCGACAAATCACATTTGCCAACAACAACACAAGATCCCCAGAGAAGGGTCAAAAGCATGACTGTTGAACCTGCAAGCAGGCCCATCCCAATCAAAACCTGGCTTTGCGCAACCTCTTTAGTGCCGGAGAGCCCAGAGACTGAAACATATAAAAACAACAGGTCAAGGATCTGCATGTACAATGAGATCAAGTCGATGTACAATTGTTGTGGAGAAACAGATGAACAGTGTTTGTAGGCACTAAAATCAGATGAAAAAAAAAGGTAACCGATCGATCGCTTCCTAGAGTTGAGTGAATTTTCATGTTATAACACACCTCAAAGATGCGTACTATAGTGATAAGTACACACAAACCTTGACCATACTGAACTTTCAAAAGAAGTGTACTAGTAGTAGTAAACAGGCCATGACCATACTGAACTTTCAAAGAAGCGTATTAAACAGTGAACACTGTTGCATGCTCGGCTCATCTCGTTGCTATTATCATATGGCCTTGTTTACTTGCCAAACGAAAAAAAATTCGCGACACGGTAGCACTTTCGTTTGTTTGTGATAATTATTGTCTAACTATAGAC
The DNA here is from genome assembly GCF_000003195.3 of Sorghum bicolor. Taxonomy (NCBI): domain Eukaryota; kingdom Viridiplantae; phylum Streptophyta; class Magnoliopsida; order Poales; family Poaceae; genus Sorghum; species Sorghum bicolor. The sequence goes on along the minus strand of NC_012873.2, from coordinate 10,379,257 downwards.
TAACTAGGCTCAAAAGATTCGTCTCGTCAATTCCGACCAAACTGTGCAATTAGTTTTTATTTTCGTCTACGTCTAAAGATTCGATGTGACGAGGAATCTTAAAAATTTTTGGGTTTTTTTGAAAGTAAACAAGGCTATATGACTACGTTTTTTTTTTCATGAAGAACAGAGCAGGTATTTGTCGGACGCTAATGGAGCTTGTGCTCACTGACACTGTATATTATCCAATAACGTCCATGGTTTCACTTAACCCCTATTTGATGACCTTTCGGGTTTTCGAAACCGACAAACATGAACTTTTTGTTTATGAGCAGAAGAGTACTAGCTAGTGAAGCGTTGACGGCGGCTGTGCCGGGCGGCTCGGATCTCATTCTCATGGTGCGGACGGCAAGGAATCAGAATCACGGCGCGCCGGCCGGCGGTTAGAACGAAAGCAGAGACATACTAGTAGGCATACGCACCGAGGATGAGCATTGCGTCGGGTAGCGCGCCGAGGATGGGGAGGAAGAGTCCGCCGACGATGCCTGGGCCGAGGATCTGGAGCAGCAGCTCGCTGCCGGCGGAGAGGTAGGTGGCGGCCTTGAACATGAGGAAGCCGTAGGCGAGGACGAGGAAGAGGTTCCCCGGCGCGGTGTCGGTGCAGGGCAGGAAGCCGTACGTCATCTCGCAGGCGGATGCTTCCGGCGGTGGCTCCTCCTCCTCCTCCCCTGCCGCCGCCGACGGGAGCCGGAGGACCGTCCTCCTCGTCGCGGCGCCGCCGGCACCATCGTCATCACTGCTGCTGTCGGCTGGGAGCAGGAGGAGCAGTCCGCCGCCGCCGTCGGTGGAGGAGGAAGAAGAGATGCCGAGGTGGCCATGCGCGGCGCCGGCAAGGAGGAGGAGGAGGAGGAGATGGAGAGGGAGACGCGTGGGCATTGTCACGCACGGCCACGGGCAGAGTGGAAGAGCGAGCGAGCGGGACGCCAACAGCTAGCAGTGGGATATGAGCGGATATACTAGTGCAGGGATGGGCGCTGACGCCATGAATGGAGGAAAATCTGGCCCCGGGGAGGAGACCGAGACGCGGCAGACAGGCTGGAAAAAAAATTGTCAGCAGTCATAACCTTAGAAAAAACGAAGGCTTAGGCAGTCCTAATAGAATATTAATAATAGTTTTTATCTTTATTAATTACTTTGATAGTTTATTATTTTGCTGATGTAGAAACAGAATTAATAAAGAAAAACGTGGAAAATGAAAAAATCGTTTCTCCCTCACGAAACGACGTCGACGCTCGAACGAGGCTTCAAGAAACGACGGAGACGCCACGGGGGAGAAAGAAATGGTTTCCATCGGCATTGATGCGGATCGAGTGCGCCGCCGCCGGCCCGCTTCTCCCGCAATCTCGCTCGTGCACGCGGCCTCGGCTTCTCCCGCGCTCCCTCTTTTCCCCCGCGCGCTCGCCGGCGTCCTCCTCCCGTCCAAGCACCAAATTCCAAGACCCAACATTCTCCGAACCCAATCCATCTCAAATCGACATGAATCCACCCCGGCCGCCGTCCTCAAGTTCCAGGCAAGCAAGGCAGAGTGAGGTAGGGGTGCTTCGGCCGCCGTCGCTGCCTGATCTACTTCGGTCGATGGCACTCGCGTCGCCCCTACCGATGGATCTAGTTCGGCCGCGCTTCCAAGTCTTCGAGCCACCGGATTTCCTGCTTGGTGGACAAGTTCTCCGACAGGCTCCAATGAAGGGTATGTTCTGCGTTCATCAGCTCATCAGTTCGCTTGTTCTGGACTGCAAAACTGAGTTTAGCTATGGTTTTTTTTTATTGAACCTAAGATCAGCTTCTTTTGCTAAGTATATCTATTCAACCATGCGTGATAACTAGTGATAACTAGTAGCGCAGCCATTGATCCAAAAGCAACTGGATCCTGGCTTCATGCTGAATCTAGCCTGATTGGTGTCATGGTGAGTTCTGTTGTCTATTTATAAAAAATAGTGGATAATAGATTCAGTTTCTTGAGCTTTTCTTGTTTGGATAATAAATTTACGGTAATAAGTATCCTGAATAAGATATGACTGCATTATTAGTAATGGATTTATACTTCTTTTGGCTAGGGAAACTGAGTAGTGATACTGAAATTTTATTTTACATGTTCAGATTGTATTTATACTGAAATTTTGACTGATCATAAAAATCACTAATTGCTGCTTGTAAATTTATCAGTGAATACCATCTGCCATATCTAAGAGATTTGCCATTTTCTATGCATGTAAAATTGTATGGAACTCTATCAGTTCAGGATGTGTTAACTGTATATTGTTGTCACCATTTTTTTTGCTATTGATAAGGCATGCTGACATCTTATTTTATTTTTTTAGGATTTACACACCAAGTGGTTTTACCAATTTGATCCAGCTAAACAGTAGTTTAGAAAATTTCCATTTAGTTGGCAATAGAGAAGCACAGCTAGAAATTCGCCAAGTACTCCAATTTCTAGGGGAATCCCACTAGATGAAAGCAATGCACAAGACAAAGAAACAATCGATGTTGATGAGGATGAACCCGTTGAAGATGGTAGGACTGAGAGGTGATTGAACTACTCCAAAGATGAAAATATCAGATTGGTAAGCAACCTTTCATAGTTTTTTTAGTTGTTTTTGTAAATCTGCTTGGTTGTAAACTTTGAACTTTTTTTGTCAATGTAGGCTGCTGCTTAGATAAAGAACTCAAAGGATGGAACGGGTAGGAAGTCAGATCAATATTGGACGAATGTTACTAAAGAATACAACAAAGGCACAGAGATCTCCCGCAAGAGAAACAAGAAACCAGCTGAAAATCTATTGGGATCGTATTAAGAAGCCAGTGGGTGAATTTCATGGTTGTTGGGTAAGAACCAATAGTGTATACAAAAGTGGTTATAGTGATGACCAATTGATGGAAATGGCTGAAAAGATGTATGCCTCTGAACATAAAGATAAAGAATTCATGCTGAAGCATATGTACCATCTATCATTAACTTTAGTTATTTTGTTATCAACTATGTATGCTACCTATTATCTTTATTCTTGGATTGTTATTGTTATGTATGGTTCTGGACTGCAGAAATAGTATATATATATTTTTTACTAGCATGCAGAAAGTGTGTTCTGGAGCTTGTATAATATATGCTACATGGATGATTGCCACGGCTGATCTGCACTTCTTTAGTGTTATCCTTTGTATGGACAAAGTCATAGAAACTATTGATTGGGAGAGATGGTTTCTATTAACATTAATTATTTTCTTTCTTTTTTGAAAATAGCGTCAAGAAACCACCCACCCATTAGGACTGCCCTTAACCTACTGCGACCCACCCATTAGGACTGCCCTTAACCTACTGCGAATTCTCGATAGCATCTAATAATAAATAGAAATTATGATTATTATAAATTTAAAAGTATTTAAAAATCACATAACTTTAGAAAATCTACGCTTTCCGAGGCCTGTCGCATAATACGTGCTCCATGTTATTATATGATACAATATCGTCTTCTGGTGGAATAACAACTAAGGCCTTGTTTACTTCCAAAATTTTTTACAAAATAGGAATATTAGCACTTTCGTTTGTATTTGACAAATATTGTTCAATTAGAGACTAACTAGGTTTAAAAGATTCGTCTCGTCAATTCCAACCAAACTGTGCAATTAGTTTTTATTTTCATCTATATTTAATATTCCATGCATACGTCTAAAGTTTCGATGTGGCGGAGAATCTGAAAAATTTTGCAAAATTTTTGGTAACTAAACAAGACCTAAGCTCTTATTTCAGGTTGGCGGAGGGCTATGGGATGGGTCAACTGCCATGCCGCCAGCCAGCGCAACACGAGGAAAGGAGGAGGCAGAGGCGGGCCAAAAGCGGCAAGGAGTGACGGTGGTAGAGCTTCGTGCAAGTCAGGCAGATTCTCGGGAGCTGGCACGTGTACGTGTCAAGCGTAACCAGGCCTTGTTTAGCTGCACCCAAAAACACAAAACAATCTTGCGGCATATGTATGAAACATTAAATATAGATAAAAAAGATAACTAATTTCACAGTTTACCTGTAAATCACAAGATAAATCTTTTAAATCTAGTTACTCTGGACAATGTTTGTTAAATAAAAACGAAAATGCTATAGCGTCAAAATCACAAAAAAAAAAATCAAAACGAGGCCTTGTGGATTTCTCTGGACAGGTGACCACGTATAACGGCCGGAGAAGGAGGCTGGCTGTATCCGCATGTGGCACGTCGCTGCCACTGCCAGCGAACCCAGTCTCGTGTCTCGTTGACACTCGCCCACTTGCTAACGCGACGGCAACAGAGTCCTCTGTATGCCCATCACAATGGGCCACGTTTGTTTACAGAGAACCCAACGCGTGGCCCGTGGGACGCTCGACGCCACGCCACCATCCCTCTCCTTAATCAAAGCCCACGCGGCGGTCGGAATTAAAATAACAATCCAAATCGAGATGAGAGCATGTTTGTAATATGTATGTACTCCTATAGCTAAAAACAGAGGGTTACGTAACATCGTTGCTCCGAGCATCAACATCCAAGAAGGCAACAAGCATTAATTCTGTTGGCAGCGAAAAGAAGATAGGATTGAATTTGGAATAATTTGAAATCCTGAAGAAGAAAAAAAAAAACAAAACAGCATAGGACGATTTTAGCTGACCCCTCGTGTACGCCCTATACAAACCGACCAGTTAGAGGCCAAGGATATACTGAGGTGCTAGCAATATGAGAGACGACTTCAATGGGCTTGCTATCAATAGTTTTCAGCTTGTCATGTTCCTTGTTTTTCTCACCGACTCCAATTAGTCCTTGTGGCTATTGTACGAAAGCATAAAGGGTTATGATATTTTTACTAAGGCCTTGTTTAGACGCGAAAAGATTTTAGATTTCGCTACTGTAGCACTTTCGTTTGTTTGTGGCAAATATTATCCAATCATAGACTAACTAAGATCAAAAGATTCGATTCGCGATTTTATAGTTAAATTATGCAATTAATTTTTATTTATATTTAATGCTTCATGCATGTGCCGAAAGATTCGATGTGATAGGGAATCTTGAAAAAGTTTTGGTTTTTGGGTGAAACTAAACAAGGCCTAAGGTTTCTATGACACTAAATGTTGTTGGTGGATCATGTAAGAGAAAGGAAATGATTGGAGATATTAACCTTAGAGAAATGAGTGGTGTGGGCAATTTCAAACTGTGATAAGGTTAAATCAAGAGCAAAGTATTTAAACACCTAGTGATACATGTTGGAGTTCTCATTATCAACCTCTTAAGACTTAAGTTCACATATTTTCTACAATAGTCAAGGTGCTAGTGGAAAATGATAAAAAGGATTGGAAAATTAGAGCTGAAGCATCAAATCTTCTAGAGTATTTCTAGTCTTTTTACTCAGTCTTCTATTTATATCTTATGTTGACGATATTAGAAACTACAGACACCTTGTCATTAGCATGACAACCTGTTCGCTTGGCTGAAAGTACCATTCGCGGTGAATAGTAATTCTAGCCTTGGCTTTTTAACCAAGCAAACAGGGGTCTCCAACCTACAAACCGTTGTTTAACCTTCTCAGAAAATGGTGGAGACTAGAAAATATGTTCGCTATCCACTGATTAGAAAACTTGTTCGTTATCCACTCGTTTATCGACTTCTGAAGCTTATACTAGTACTACTAGTTGCTAATTGAGTAATTGCCATCATGCGTCTCGAAAACCCATAGTTTGTTTTTCTCCATTCCTAATTGGTTCTCCGCTTTACACTCATAACTCGACACGATAACCTACGATGTTTGAGTACGTACATACACATACACTACAAGAATAAAAACAATTAGGAAGGGCGAGACATAAGGGCACTCACAATGCAAGACTCTATCACAGAGTCCAAGACAATTAATTATATATTATTTATGATATTTTACTGATGTGGCAGCATATTTATTGAAGAAAGAGGTAGAAAAAAATAAGACTCCAAGTCTTATTTAGACTCTACGTCCACATTGTTCGAGATAATAAATAACTTTAGACTCTATGATAGAGTTTGCATTATGAGTGTCCTAAGTGAACTACGGTAAATATCTTGAAATAAATATTCAATAGTTCTAAGTTAAACTATAACCTTAGATTAGAATCGTTTGACTTATAAAAAACTAAAATCCTTATATTTTAGGAAGGACCTGAGTACTCACTGATTTTCCATAGGCAGTACTCCACCAATTCTCCATGGACAATTGTCATCCTCATCGTATTGTGACGCCAAAATTCGTTCATAATATCAGTGGGCCTGCTTGCTTCTGCTATTTGGGCTGTGCCGGCTGTAGCGGTACAGCCCAGCCACTCGGTTGTGGCCCAAGCAGCTGCGTTTTAGGAATATTTCTAGGAGACATTTGATATGATCTACTTGATCTTTGTAATTTTAGTGGTTTTAATTACTTTTAAGGTAGATTCAATCAAATCGCTCCCTCTCATAAATCCATCCTTTGAACATCATTATTCAAACCATAATTTTCATTAATGTATGCTTAATTAATGGTATGTAGCACCACAATACTATATCTTTCAAAGTTGGCTCATAATTCTTCTAGAATTATTATAATATTAATATGAGTATAAACAAGAGAAATAATATGCTTCATACATAATGACCACTTACTAATTGTGCAAAACAAATAAATTTTATCCTTCAGGGTAATAAATTCTTTTAGAGGATTATGAGGGTAAATAAGTTAATATTCAATATTTTCTAGATAGTGTATCAAACTTATAGTAGAGTTTAAATATTTATAATTCTTTCTTAGTAGATTTCCAAATTATATTTTCTACAAAGATCAAGTAGATCATATATGCCAAAACATTGAAGTGTATGTATAGACCATAAAGATCAATATCTATTCATGAAGATTAGAATATCCCGAAGAATGAATGACCAAAAAGATTAAATGTTGTAGTCTTTTTTTTCTATTTGAGTTTTGACTTGAAGGTTTCTCACATAAGTTTTTTAATGAGACAAATATATGCAATGCAATTAACAAATATAATGTACTCTTTTCTCTAAGAACCATTTTTTCCCACCGGGTTTTCAGATGGAGAGTTTTCAGTGAGCCTTATCCTTTTACAGTAAAAGCATGACATTTGCAGTTCTACAAAAAATGACTTGAACACCTGAAGGCTGAAGCAACCAATCACCTTTGGAAAAAATCATTACTAACACAAATTGTAAGCCCGTCCAAAAAATTACCAAATACATTCATTCACAACAACCCCCCATCCCCTGCACGACTTTTTTTTGCTAGGGTGAGGAGAATACATCACATAATACGAATTAATCAAGAAGCAGCAAACAAGAGCCCAACGTGTGTATTGATCAGAGACTGCACAAAAATTAAGCTACTAACAGGCCCGTACGTGTGTATGTATTTCCACGCACGATGAATTGCCCCCCAGAAACGGGGAAATTGGGCGCTGGTTCTGCCCATGAACGCCTCCGCTATCGAATGGCGGCGCCTTCGCAGGCGAGCAGCTCTTGCCTGGCCTGCATGGAGGCGGCCGCGGCGATGTCGGCGCCGCCGGTGGTGGCCACCTTGATCTGCTGCTGCTGGTACACTTGGCGTAGCCGCTCGATCTCCTTCTTCAGCGCCTCTTGATGAGCTGCGTTGTACGTCGTTAATTACATTTTGCATGCATAGCATAGCTTGCGATCAGTTCAAAATTTAATCGATACCTAACCTAATCATTCATTACTGTACGTGCCTGCTAAACTGAACAGTGAACAGAATGATCTGATAGCATATATACATACCGTCTTTGAAGATCTTGTCTTGGGCGAGCGCCGCGATTCTTTGCTTGAGATGGCTGTTGCCAACGGTGAGCAGTGACCGCTGGTGATCCAGGAAGGCCACGCGAGGGGACAGCGCTGACACCTCCATCTGTAGTTATCGACCAGCAGCGAGAGAAGATCAGAAAAATGGATCTCAGAATGGCTCAAGTGCTGTTCATCTATGAGGTGAGTCTGATCTGAGAGAGAACGAAGCAGAAGCAGTCACCTGGAGGCTAGTGACACTCCGTTCAAGCTCCGAGATGTACTGCAGCTTCCTGACTCGTGACCTCTGAGCTGACTGCCTGTTTGCCAATATCCTGAAAAGAAAACAGAGAAAAATTATTGCTACACTTGTCTGTGTTTTGCAGAACGATTGCTACTCATCTATGATCTACTATATGGCTGTAAAAGTTATATGAACAGTATAATGTTGTGGGCTTCATGAATAAATGTGCAATATGTAGGTAAATAAATGCAAATTTTAAGAGCCAAAAATTTGAAGTTCTTGTTCTTCTCTTCTCATTCACCTCGATTCTCAACATCTGGTGAGAACTAACCCGCCCCCTTTCTTAGCTCTCTCTCTCTCTCTGGGGGAATGGGATGCTTGAAAGTTGACTTAACTATTAAGTACTGGGGTCCATAGTAACTATGCAATAATGCAGAGGTCATTCTAATTTGAAAATTGAAAATGTTAATCTAAGAAATGAATGGCAAGATGACAAATTAAAGGCACTCCTCCTGAGTTAGTGAGTCCTGAGACCACAGCCACAAATTAACCTTGAATTTTTTTTAAAAAAACCCTACTGTTTCTACCATGGTAGATCGGTGGATGAAAGAAGATGTGACTACTTAATTGCTTACTTATAAAAAGTTAAAATGTACTAGCACAGTTGCAAGTTGCAACGAACCTCTTGACCCTTTTGGGGTCAGCGACGCCGTCCGCAGCCGCCCGCGCACCGGCCGGCGACGAGGCGGCCATTCCGTCCTCCGCGTCCCCGACGTCCATGAGCTGCGCCGCGTCCCCGGCCCTCTCCCCGGCGCCGTCGGAGACGGCCGGCGCGTCGACGTCAGAGAACATGGACATGAGCTGCTCGTCGTCGAGGCGGTCGAAGTCGTCGCCGGCGCTGCCGCTGCCGCCGCCGCCGATGACGTCGTCCATAGGCACGACCTCGAGGAACGCGGCCGAGTCGCTCGCCGAGCGGCGGTGCGCGCCCCGCCTCGCCGCGGCGAAGCCCAGGAACTCCGCCCCCGCTGCCGACCAGTGGTCCTGCGGCAAGGCGCTCGGCGCCCTCGGCGGCAACTGCGCCATCGCTTCTGTTCTGGAGCTTATCTTCTTGGCACCGCCGGACACGCCTTGTACCGCCGCTGCTCGTGCTAGAGGCTAGAGTGCTGGACTAGGACTAGTGTGCTTTGCTAGCTGTGTTTGAGACTTTGAGGATGTATACTGATAGTGTGTATGTATATGGTTATTGGTTGCAAGCAGCCAGCAGGCAGAGTGTAGGTGGAGAGATATATGGTGTGTGTGTGTGTGTGTGTGTGTGTGTGAGTGCACATGCATGGGGTGATGGGGATGGCCTGGTGGGGCACATCACACACTGCATTTGCATGGCATTAGTGCCTGAGAGAGACTGCTTGCATGAGGAGCTATGACTAAGGTGGTGACCTTTAGAGGCCATTTCTTGCAGCATCATGCATGTGTTTAGGGCTATGCATATCAAGATCCAAGAGATATGGTAGGTTAGGTGGTTAGGAGGAGTCTACTATACCTAGGGCAATGATTTCAACTTCTTGCCTAGTAGTCGATCAAGAAGAATTACTCCTAGCTACCCTTTGTACTAGCTAGCTTTGTTTTGATACTTAGGGGTGTTTGGGACTGCTCCACAAACTCCACCGTGGAGCAGCTCCACAAAAAACTGGAGTTTGTGGAGTACCTATTTAAGTGCTCTCACAACTCCACCCTTTTTTCTCGAATTGAGTGCGTGGAGCTGAAACCGTTTGGCTAAAAAACATAGAGCGGAGCTGAAAAACATGGAGCAGAGCAGTCCCAAACACTCCCTTAAGAAGCAAGATGTGTACGTAGATGTTGATGGTATGATGCTCGCTATACTATGTGAGTTGTTGGTGATTTTTTTGTACAGAGAGCTTTGTGCTATGATTGAGATGATGCATGTAGCCTTGTCCTTGTGATTAGTTATCCAAAGGCACAGTAATTAGCTAGCTGCTGGGCAAAGTTAGTTAGGGGGTCCATTTATTTGTTTTATTTATTACGGGAAGAAAAAAGGGTGGCAAGTAGGAGGATGAGCAAAGAGCGTGGGGGGTGGAGGGAGGTCACATGATGGGGGGGAAGTAGACAGCTAGCAACAGCTAAGTGAGAGTTGGCTGTGGAGGAGGAAGATGCATGGCATTAGGCCTACTACATATCACTACACATGCTGATGACTGATGAGTGTAGAAATGTAGTACTAGAATAGATAGATGGACATGGAGGACCGGTACTAGTACATATAGTACTAGTGGTACTTGTAAATGTTTTTCCTTTTTCGCCCACTGGTTAATCATGGAGATGGAGCTGCTGAAGCTGAAGGGAAGGGACTACTGGCTTCTGGTTCTGGGTTTCAGACTGAGCAGCTCGATTCTCACTCACTCAGCTAGGCAGCTACAGACTGGAGAGCAGCTCAACCACGTGGTGGACGCCTGGACCAGCTGACTACTACCAGAGACAGACACGGTGTGGTCACTTGCTCGTTGCTCTGCCGTGCTACGAGCAGTGTTCAAATTCGGCATCGATTTACATTCCAGATCCAGATTCTTCTAGCTAGCTAGCATGAATGGAGATAAGGATGAAACGTTGCTGTCCAAGGACAATGCCAAAAGACCTGGATGCATGCATGCAATGCAATCCATCCATGGTGTAGTTATGCTAACAGTTACTACTGGGGAATGAATCATTAGATGGATTATTAGATAGACAGAGTAAGGCCTTGTTTAGTTCGCAAAATTTTTTGGATTTCGATACTGTAGCACTTTCATTTTTATTTTACAAACATTGTCCAATCATAGAGTAACTAGGCTTAAAAGATTCGTCTCACGATTAGTTTTTGTTTTCATGTATATTTAATGCACCATGCATGTGCCGCAAGAGTCGATGTGATGGGGAATTTTGAAAATTTTTGGGAACTAAACAAGACCTAAGATTAATATATATATGTGTGACTGAAATGAAACGGCAGGCATGATGGATGGATGCTTTATAAATATTCTTCTCTTCTGTCATGCGCTGTCTGTTACCAGGAGGATTATATTTGTAGCCGGGGCGGGGCGGGGCGGCACATGACATGAGGGAAGGAAGGAGGGCGCAGCCGCAGTCTGATCCCAACGTGGCTCAAAAGATGCATCTAGTTTGGTTCCCTGCTCTGCTTGTGAAAACTGAAAATTAAACTAGTAGGAGTATTAGACTATTCTGAGTCCACACCAAAGTCCACCGTCTTCAATTTTGCCGTGCAATGCATGGTCTCCAATTGGAGCGCAGAAATTTTACCAACTGGCCTCGTAAGCAAATGCAAATGCTCAATTTCTCATATATATATATATATATAGCAATTCTTTACTTACTGTAGTGTAGTGTAGTTCATACTACCAGTTGATGAGAAATCACTGCTACTAGTGATGGTTAGATAGAGAAGAGAGGGCCGGGGGAACGACCCTAACCTAAGCAAGAGCCAGGCGTCGTAAGCAACAAGTGGCGCAGGGGCAGGGAAGGGCAGGCTCAAATAATGCGTTGCCCCCCCGATCCCCATGGCCATGTGCCCGCTGGGCGTAGGACATTCCCACGAACAGGGGCCGATCGCTTCCACATGCGCCTCACATGCACCGGCCGGCGTCCGCTTTGCATGCTCCACCCAATCCATTCCATTGCTCTTGCTCCAACCTCCTCCAATCCAAGCAGCCTCCAAACCTAACGTGTGTGTATACATCAGGTTGTCTATAAGTATGATCATATACTTCATCTATATATACTTCATCGGACCATATACGTCTTAAATCTAGAGATATATAAACAAGAGTACCGGGAGTAATTAAAAAGAAACTAGCTGGTGGTAGAAAGGAATATATATATATATATATATATATATATATGCTGCTGGTGCCTTCCTTGCATCGCACTGTGTCTGTCTTTGTGTGTAACCATATAAAAACAATTTCCTTTCTACCACCAGCCAGTTCCGCCGCCGTGTGTGCTCGATCACGATCAGGTCGCCATTGCATGCTGTGTGCGCCAATGCGCGTCGATCTATGGAGGCTGTCCTACGGCTGTCGCTAGCTAGCTGCATGCAGGGTTCCTTCCTTCCTTGCTGCGTTTTCCCAACCCAACAAGTAGTAGAAAGGTAGAGAGACGATGATGCACCAGCAGGGGTACTCGTGAGCGAGCGATGTTGTTCCTTTTTGACAGCCAGCAGCACATGCACGGTGACGTTAAATCACCCATCAGTGTTCAGTGCCTTAGCTTGCGGATTATATGCTGTGGGTTAGGGGTGAACTAAGGCATGGACCACACTTCCATCTCTTCTTTATGCGCTGCTACCTCCTGTCTCCTTTATTTTATTTTATTTGTTATGGGCGACAGGTTTTTCTTTCCATTCATTCATCTCTCTTTTTTTATGCCCCTTGATATGACACCAACAAAAAATTGTAAGGTTGCTCCGCCTGCTGCGAAACGTATATAGTAGGTCGTTTTAGTCTTTCTCTTGAAGTCAACTTCTCTACTTTTAATTGAGTTTGCAGGAAAATAAATTAACATATTAAAACATACCAGGTAAATGCTTACTCAAAACATATATTCTGATTATTTGATGTCGTAGATATTGGTGCGTCTGATCAAAGTTAATAAATTAAATGTTGACTTAGAAAAAAAAAACCAAAAGCATGATTACTATATAAAACAATGCTAGGGCCAGGCCAAGCTAGAGCAGGTGTTGCCCACGCTGCAGCACCCCCCGAGCCAATGAATCCTTGAGCAGTGTACATATGTTTAAATTTGCCCAAACAATTTATTAGTAGGAGGAGCCGTTTTTAAATAGAATAAGGAGGATCTTTGTTTTGAAGGAGACATAAATCAGGCTCCTCCAAATAAGCGAGGAGTCCTCCTAAACACATCCGCACAAGCCATCAGGCCCAAAATCAGCTAGCCGCTCCTGTGGACCCTTAAAATCTGACTGGGACCGGCTCCGGCCATTCTGTAATCAACTGTGGCATGACATTATACCTTCTGTGTATTGCAATGCTTGGGACATTATTAAATTAAAAAGCAACCAAACACGATTCAGTTGCGTTGGCACACCCGGGCTCAACATTTTGAATTTTTCCTATTGGTTCTGCAGGTGTCTGCATGCCAAAATGGCAGACCCGCGCTCAACTTCTTCTGCATCTCAGCAGTCAAGTGTACTTGAAGTTGATCGCAATATATTCCCTAACGTTATCATAAAAGACATTGCAAATAACATCATCATGTGCCAAGGAACCTTCAGGTAAATATGTCCATATATGGTCTGGGCAAAAACTTGCTCACAGTACGTCCACAGCAGTGAACATATATGGGGAAAAAAAGGGCAATGAGAACTACCAATATATTCCGGGAACTCTTACTCCAAGGTTTGCACATGGTGACAAATGATTTGGTATCGCACACTATACCACACGTTAAGCATTTTTTTTTTAAAACACCACACGTTAAGCATAATAATGGACTACTACAATGAGTGGTCGTATTTCACATGGAAATAAGATAGTACCTTTGTAACTGTATAGTATAGGTATCATGATATTCTCATCTAAGAGCAATGCTAGAGCTGTTTCCTTTTACAGAACGGTATGTAACACGTGAACAAAAACCAAAACCGAGTTATTACTATGTTAGATCTGGCACAGGCTTACACCAAAGAATTATGGGTCACACTGCACACGACATTTACGCTACGAGTATAGAAACTTATTGCCTTGCTGACCAACCAATAAATCATATCCACAAATCCCCAATATGCATCCATGTAAAACCATCTGTTATGCTATCTCCGTTTAGTTTTGCCTACATCAATGAAAGGCTGGATCTGTAGTTGCCGGGAAAATGCTCTGTTGAAAAGAACCCGAGTTTGAATGGCCGAGATAACAGGCATCCATGCAAGTACAGCGATCGGGAAGAAGAGCAGAGACCCCATTCCATAGTCGTAAGCGTGAGCTATGACCTGAATAGGCTCCCATATTGCATAGTACTCTATTTTGGGTCTCAAAACTTGAACAATCTGTAAGACAATGGGAAGAAGTTAGGGTGTAATGCAGCAAAAAGAACTAAATTTGGCAAAAATGGTGAGCTTCCAGTTGAAACTTACAAGGAGGAGACCCCAGCCAGTTGGTATGAATGCCAGACAACAGATGATCAGATCCATGATAGATAATTGGCAGAGACAATAGAGAAGGATCAAGGAAGTAACCACTGAGAGGAATGTCAAAAGTTTTATGAACCTGAAGATGAGTTGGTGCTTTGTGCTCAAACGGCGGCTAGCACAATTGACAAGCTGCAGCAATTTAACAAATGAATATTGGACATGGAAAAAAAATCAGCATAAGAAAAAGAATCTCAATTGTATGAAACAATATAGAATTTTGGAGATGTAGATACCTTAACAAAACCAATAATGGCAATAATTACGACCCATGAAAGCAGGTAGACAAGGAAATTCTTGTTGTCTTGAGAGATATTCAGGTGGTAGACAAGGCCATATTGATATATGAAGAAGCGTAGCGAGAGCAGCACTTCAAGAATTCTAGAACTCAATACTGAGTGACGTAGATGTGCATTCTCACCATTCCACCATGACTCCCAGCTCTTTTCTGGTTGCACTCCTATGCCCCCTTGATTCTTCATCCACCTATTCCAGTCAGCCCAGTCGTCAACAATTTTTTGCCAAGCAAAACCAGCCGGGTTAAAAAGAAAAGGAGTAAACAGCCAAGCCACTGCCATAAACCATGTTGAGTATGTGATCATCACATGCACCACATTGCTCACATGAGATCTCCTAAAGATGTGATAGACTATCAAAAGGAAGATCAACTCAAATCCTTTGACGAAATGACTTCTAGAATACAACTGATAGTTCTCAGTAAAGCTTGCATGGAAAACTACAAATTTACGCCCTGTAGGCCGGTATTTAGCACCCCCATGGAGAATAGTACGGCCGTAGTAGTGTGCTTTTGTTCCAAGAGAGAATGTGAAGAAAACTGATGCCAACTGCAATTGCATGAGGATAAAATCACTCAGAGCTGCACGAAAACCCTTTTCCAAACCTAGTTCCATCACCATAGGCAATCCTGTAAGCAGTCCCAGCTGGAGAAAAGACTGAGATGCAAGGGCTGTTTCTAAGGACTTTATATTCTGAGTCTGAGCTTCAAGTAACAGAGCCCTCTGCAGGCCACTGAGAACCAAGTACAACTGGCCATAGAGGAAAACATAAACACCAACAACTGATATCTGCACAACATAGGGATCAACTGAACAATTAGACTAATACTCAGTGCTATGGTCATTATTAAGTCCAAACATAGGAAATATAAGAAGAGCTGATTGATTGCTATGGTCCATTTTGATGAATAACTCAACTCTGAAACTTTTGATATGAGAGAGAGAGAGAGAGCATACTAGGCTATTAAAGTAAAATCCCACTGTTGTAAAATAGCATGAAAGCATCCTGAAGAAATCAAATCGCCGACCTAGCCGGTGAATATCACGACTGATTGTTTGCTCACTATTGCCATTTGCCACTTTAGCTTCAAATTTTGATATCTGGTTAAGACCAACATCACGCCCTTTGCCAACTTGAATGTATTCGTTGTAAATTATATTCCCACGACGCAATATGGAATTATACCCTGTAAACAGAATTCCAAAGCAGCACTTGTTTTTGAAAATGACATGATTATCAATTTCAGTTTGAACAGAAGGAAGATTTTTTTTTCTCGAAAAAACAGAAGTAAGATTTTAACTTACCAGCAAAGACATCCTCACTTAAGTTTATAGTTTTAGATGCTTTACTTATTCCGCCTCTTGTTAAATGAAATATCCGATCAAAAATATCTGGATGACCATAGTGAAACCGTACCCTACAGTCAAGGAAAATAGTCATTTGAATAATAAAATTGACTTCAGAATGGGCTTCTTCATATTATATGTAGAAACCGTACCCTGCAGATATTATATGTAGAAATATTTATAAAAAACAGTGTGCTGTCCTCAATATCCTCACCCCCGTTATTTATATGTATTGGATTATAGCTGGAGTTTAATGAAGGTGGGACTCCTGACACTGATACTAAGTTTCCATCACTATCAATCTGTGAGAAATCAAAACGTATAGGTATTATCTAAAGGTAAAAATGTTTCATATGTCACTGTGCACTCTTATAAACTGCTGAAAACTCCACTTACAACTATGAAAGGGAATGTATCACACCCATTTCAAAGCTTTCTCTGAATGGGATTATATATCTTAGTAATTTCTTCTCTGCATCTACAATATTGCTCCTACTGCCTTATCCTCCCTCTTTATGTAGCGTTCCCTTCTTGCAGCCACCATAGCCAGTATTATCCGTCAATATTTGTGTCATCCCATACCTGTGTTACTGATGCTACCTCACCTGGGCCACTACTTACTGACTGAACTATGTATACAGGACTCTACAGAACCAAATAATATCTCGCTACCTTGTCATCCACGGCCATGTGTCAGTGACCCAAGCAATCAAATGAAAAGGGGTTTGTGAAGTTTAAACAACCAGCAGAACTATATAATATTTAGGCAACTTAACTAAAGAAGGGGACATCTGATTAGCCTTAACTAAGCACTGTAGCATTCAGAAAGAAAAGTTCCACTAGTAAACGCAAACGCTTCGTCCAATTGATTTGTCACAGCCTATGAATGACTATAAAATCACCTAATGAAGTTCAAACAAAGGAAGAGAAAATTACCACTTTGCAAAAAAAAAAAAAAAAAAAACTCAACCAACCTATAAGGAACTAGGTGCCATTGTAAATAAGAAAATAGAAACCCAAATTCAAGTAGTGGCTCACCACCAAATATTAACATTCTAAACATGCCACTCCTATTCAACTTTGACGAAGTGACAAATTGATAAGAAACTTTGAAAACAAGAGTTATAACAATCTCGCCAGCCATCATTCAATGTCATCATATGGCTGCTGACGCTGAAGCTAAGGAGCTCCATGTCTATTTATGGGGATAGGCTAGGTGTTTGTTTTCCTTAGCCTTTTTCCCAGTTGGGTTGTTTCTTAAGTCCATGGTGCGTTGGTTGGGTCTGGTGCTGTACAGTTTTCCACTCATCTACCTTCAAGTGATATCCTGCGGTTCTGCAGTAACATAGTCAAATTTCTGTCTAAAACAGAACATAATTCTACCAAATAAAAAAAATAACTCAACGTGCAGGGGGTAAGACAGTCCTTGGGCATTGCATTAAGAAGAAGACCTTCTTACATAGGTCGAGAAAACCCCTGAACCCTTGCCCCACCCATACACAGCGGCACCGTAGCCCATGTGAGAACGACCACATGACTAGGGCCGGGACTTAGACCTGTGCTTTGGCGTGGGATAGACGAGGAGATTTTTTTAATACCAGCCTGAAAATTCACTACCAAGGGGAGTCGATCGAACCTAGGAGAACGACCACATGACCAGGGCCGGGACTTAGACCTGTGCTTTGGCGTGGGATAGACGAGGGGATTTTTTTTAACACCAGCCTGAAAATTCACTACCAAGGGGAGTCGAACCCAGGACCTGAGGAGTGCTACTCAAGCCACCTAACCAACTCAGCTAGAGGCCCTTTCACTAATTCTATCAGAAATAAGAACTTAAAATAAAAGAATGTGCCTACATTATAAGATAGAATAAGAAGCATGTTTTCACCTGAGGGGTTCAGCAAGAAATCTTTGTCCAATTGTAACAAAACTTGTTTCTTGATATGACATGAATCCGGCAAGAGATGAAACACTGCACAAATAATAGTATCATAATTATCCCACGAGATAAAACACGTCTCAAAGACATGTGTTGTAAGATTACAGACCTTCCAGTGAAGATATGCTCTCTTAATCCAAGGATAGTTGGAGATTGGTCCCTAGGACGCCTTACAAACTCTTGAAGGACATTCCTCATTTTGTAAGCTTCTTCCAGATAATTGTCCTGATATCAACTTACATACATGAACATAGAATCTTTAAACAGAAGATAACACGACTATAGAAGCATGTACAATTCATTACTTGATTCATATCAGATAACACGACTATAGAAGCATGTACAATTTATTACTTGATTCATATCAATTGTTTGTAGAGCTTCTCCACGAGTGAAGATAATGGCATGGTTCTGATTTTCAGGCTTCCCTTCTCCAATGATAGGTGGACCAGGCAGCTTTATACGGTAAATCTCCTATGGACATAACCAACAAGTCAGTAAAGGCCAAGTGATTAGAGGGATTCAAAAAAGAAAATCATACGCTTTACAAGCAAGATTTTTTAATGGGGGTGATAATTGTGCTGAATAACTAATGAGAGATAGTTGTGATGATAAAATAAAAGAAGAGAGGTGCTTTCAAGAGATCTTAGATGTTACAAGATTTTGTTTCAAAAAAAAAAGATGTTACAAGATTTTCTACTTTTAGTCTTAATCTGAGATCATTACCTGGTCCAAATTATTCTCTGCTTTTATTAACACAGAGGAATAAACCTTATGAGGACAGTTATTTACTATGACTTCCTTCCCTTCAATCGTATGAGAACAGTTATTTACTATGACTTCCTTCTCTTCGATATAAGCAACCCTCAGAGCAGGGTACCTTCATGCGGCACAAGTGAAAAAGATCAGGATGGCTCTAGTAACCATCATTTTTCTAAAGTTATTTATGTTCCAAAGATATATATATATGTCATTTCATACCTCATCATCAGATCTATGATGTCTTGAGCATGGGGATCACCTTTGATTTTTTGTTCCCCAAATTTCTGACATGAAATGACATATGAAAATTTCATATCTGCAAGCGCTTCTAGTTCAGCTGATAATGTTTGGATATTTCTTTTATTTTTTCCTTGTTCAGTTGCCATGAGTGCCTCAAATAAATCTGCATAAGTTTTACAAAACTGAATTAGTGGAAACTGTTTCCAAAGAAATAGAGATTAAGCTTATGAAATAAAAAAATGTTACCAGAACTTTACATGTATTAACTTTCTAGTTGGCTATAAATTTCCACCATTGAAGAAATGAGAAGTTATTTGTTAAGACAAGATTTCCATACGCACCTTGATCATTTGTCCTGTCTAACAAAGCTTGTACTTTCAATGCTTTTCTGTAGTACATCATTCCCCGAACTTTAAAGTTTGTAATAAAAACAGGTGTGAGATGAGGTGGCCATAGGCTTAAATGGTAATACAACAGATGAGAATGTGCTCTGGATTACCAGTTCGGCTTAGTGTTTGGCCACGGAAGGAAGCCCAGCATCTAATTTCATCATTTGTTACCTTTGAACCAAGGCGTTCCAAAAAGTTTTTCCATTGATCTAAAATCACGAGAGTACGAAATCTCAGTAAGGTTAAGATGGATGCCTCATTTTGACACTCCCTACGTCCCAAAATAACTGCACATCTTGCTTTTTTAGGAGTTAAACTTTTTTAAGAAGTTTGAGTAGATTTGTAGAAAATATTACCACTATTAATCTAATGATACTTATTACGCATCATATATATTAGTATACTTTTGTATAAGGCCTTGTTTAGTTCACCCCAAAAACCAAAATCTTTTCAAGATTTCCCATCACATCGAATCTTACGCCATGCATGGAGTATTAAATATAGACGAAAATAAAAACTAATTGTATAGTTTACTTGTAAATCACGAGATGAATCTTTTAAGCCTAGTTACTCTATGATTAGATAATGTTTGTCAAATAAAAACGAAAGTGCTACAGTTTTCGGAACTAAACAAGGCCTAAACTTGGTTAAACTTAAAAAAGTTAACTCCTCAAAAAACGAGATGTGCAGTTATTTTGGGACGGAATGAGTATATCTTAGTAACATATGGAAATCCAGTATGCCTTGATATAAACCATGCAAGCAGTTGTCGTAGCAGTCAAAAAAAAGATTCATTATATAGGTGACCTGGATATATCTTTTGCATGTAGGAAAGAATGGATGCTTCATCTTGATTTGAATGAAGTTCTTCATCTGAAAACTTCACTTCTTCCATGAAATATGGAGTTATTACACTGCATAAAGTATGTTATCTCAGGATTTAATGACATGTAAATCAAAACTATTTTTAGTGACATGTAAATTGCAACTGTTTTCCATTGAGATGGATGCAGGTATCAAAATTATCAAACATAGAACTATTAACAGTACAGCTTGCTTTATATGTATAGTGATTCTTATTGGTTATTATTTCAGTGCGATGATTAACCAGAAGTGATGAATGCCAAAATCATAAAAACTGGTTGATTGTGGTTGCATTTGAGGTTTATCGTGGTCCATATTACTGATGGGACTCCTAAAACTGAACTATGCGATTGACTTAAAAGGAGACAGTATGTTATGAACAGGTACCAACTCTAATTGATAAGAGAGAGAGAGAGAGAGAGAGAGAGAGAGAGAGAGAGAGAGAGAGAGAGAGAGAAAGAGAGAGAGAGTAAGCAAAGTCAATTCTGTGTGATTAGATTGATTGATTGCCAAGTACAAGATACATGTGTATATATACAGGCAACCATAGGGTGTGCCTGAGCTACATCTAGGAGATACTGAATGGAGATCGTTAAGGGATACAATGCGAACTATTTAGACTTCTAGCATTATCAGATACTTTGCATCTGGTTCATCTCTGAGTAGATCCCATGTTGAAGTCATGCTACTTTTATTTGGCAGTGTATGCCATCAATATTCAGATAATATGAGTTGATTATAAAAGCAAATCGATGAAGGCCACATTTGTCAGACATGAAACAAAAAAGAGAGCCCTCATTGGTTCAATACTTGGGAATATTTACGGTAACTGGGTGTAAGTTCAAGTGTCCTTTGAAAGCAAAAGTATTACCTAAACGACAACATACTGCGAACTTTGGGAGCAGCAGGCATATCCATAAACAGAGATGTGGCGAAAAATGAAATGCGTCGCCGAGCCTCTAAATTTGATGGTATTTCCGCAGCCTTTTCTTTTGTACTAAGCAAAAGATAGAGGCGTTTAACCTGAATATGCAAGGCCATTTCATCATTCAAAGAGTTATAATATGTTGCTTTGTCCTCAGATAATCAAAGGTTTGCTCAGACCTGTTCTTTTTGCTGATCAGGATATGGATATCGGATGCTTGTTATTGAGCTGACTGATGCAAAGAGCTCTGGTTCATAGTAGTTGAATGCTCCATAATCATCAGAGATCAGTCTCTCTGAAGAATTAACCACATCCAGTATACTGTACAAAGAGGAAGTTATTGTAATGGTATATACATTAAAATATCAAAACATTATTAAAAAATTCTTACCTTTGAGGATCCACAATCATATCCTGGAGTAGAATATCAACAATATCTTGGAGCAGAATTGTCACCTCATATCGATGTTCTTGTTTGTTTATAAACTAGGCAACACATGCAAACAAATTCAATTATATTGGTTGGCACATAAAGAGGATTGAAAAGACATGGAAAGAGCTGCCTGTACCATGTTAACAGAGTTCAAGATAAAGAAAAAAACTGTATTGGCTATCCATTAATATAAAGAGCAGAAGTATTGTTGGAGTATGAGTATTAGGCCCATGAGGCTAGGGTTTCTTCTCTCCCCTCCCAATCCAGGCGCCGCCACCGCTGGCAGCCATGGCCGGCCGGACTCCTCCCCACTACGTCACCTCCTTCCCACCCATTCCAAACTTCAGCTGGGCGCAGATCGCGGGTTCTCCAGCCCCTCCGCGCGCTCCTGGCGCAGCCGCCGCCGCCTCTCCGGCCGCGAGCGCGGCCTTCCCCGGTGCGGGCGCGGCCTTCCCCAGCGCGGGCGCGAGCGCCGCCGCTGCTCTGGCCGCGAGTGTGGGGGCCGGCGCGGGCGCTACCACGGCCCAGCGCGCCGCCACTGCTCTGGTCGCGAGCGGAGGGGCCACGGACGCAGAAGACCCACCAGGAATGGGCTTCCAGGACCAGCGGCCAGGCACGCCGGCGCGTCGCCGTTGCCGGCCATTGTCGGCCCTCCTGGCTCCCCGCTCTATCCTCTTCCTCCTGGGCGCAGGTGGTGGGTCCCTTCCCCCCGCTGCCACCACACGCGCCGCCGCTGTGGCTGTTGCCCTCCTGGCAGGCGCGGGCCTGGGAGCCGCCCCTGTGGGCGCCGCCGCCGCTCCACGCCCTGTGGGCCTGCACCCTACCTCCGCAGCGGCCTCACTCGACCCTGCCTCAGCCGTCGCCGCCTGGGCTGCCATCCACGGTAGGCCGCCCCGCTTCACTTCAACGTCATCGGCGCCTCTGTCGTCGGACGCAGCGGCTCTACTCCCACGGGCCATGGTCCCCGCCGCTCCGCACATGCGTCCCCTGGCCGCCGTGCCTAGAGGAGCTGCGCCTCCTCCCCCGCCGGCCTACTCCTTCAGCACCACCGCCAACCCAGCGCCTGCGGCTCCTACCGCGGGGCTGTGACCAGTCAGTCCTGACTGGATCGCTGACTCGGGTACAACCTCCACACCACGCCCGATGCGAGTCTACTCTTCTATCAGTCCTCCCCACCCTTTCTGTCCCTCTTCCATCATGGTCGCCAATGGCACCTGCATTCCTGTCTCCTCCGTAGGCACTGCAAGTTCCCATGGCTCTTTTCATATCCTGATATTCTTGTGGCTCCCGGTATGGTTCACAACCTCCTCTCTATTCGTCGCTTTACAGCTTGTTCGGTTGAGTTTGACCCCTCTGGCCTCACCGTGCGGGATTTGGCCTCCCGGCGTCCTCTTCTCCGTTGTAACAGCACTGGGCCTCTCTACACCCTTTGTTTCCCTGTTTCCGTTGCACCTCCTTTGCCTTCTTATTCACCCCCTTCGGCATCTGCCTTCACCACCACCACCTCCACTACGTGGCACCGTCGCCTTGGACATCCCAGCCGTGCTTCTTTGACACAGCTCAATCGTAGTTCCGCTGTGCCTTGCCCCCGCACTCCTGATGAGTATTTGTGTCATGCATGTGAGTTAGGCCGTCATGTTAGACTTCCTTTCCCTACCTCCTCCCCACATGCGGCTCGCATCTTTGATCTTATCCATTGCGACCTGTAGACATCTCATGTACTTAGCATGTCTGGCTACAAGTACTACTTGGTGGTGGTTGATGACTTCTCCCATTACTCTTGGACTTTTCCCTTGCATGCCAAGTCTGATACATTCACCACTCTTCGCCACTTCTTTGCATGGGTGTCCACCCAGTTCGGCCTCACAATCAAGGTCGTGCAGTGTGACAACGGGCGTGAGTTTGACAACACCACCGCTCGCTCCTTCTTCCTCTCCTGTGGTGTCCAGGTGCGCATGTCTTGCACCTACACCTCCCCTCAGAATGGCAAGGCTGAGCGCATGATTCGCACCACAAACGATGTCATGCGCACCCTTCTGTTACAGGCCTCGCTTCCCGCTTGCTTCTAGGCTGAGCCTCCACACCGCCACCTATCTCCTTAAACGCTTGCCCTCCACGGCTTCCCCTACCCCCACACCACACCACGCTCTTTTCGGTACCCCTCCCAGCTACGATCACCTCTGTGTGTTTGGGTGCGCTTGTTACCCTAACACAGCCGCCACTTCTTCTCATAAGCTGGCCCTCCGTTCCACTCTCTGTATCTTCCTTGGCTACCCCCTGAGCATAAGGGCTACCTCCTGCTGACCCTGCGGAGGCTTCCTTTTTTCCCACTGACCTGGTGGTTCCGCCACCGTTTCCACTCTACCCTGCAGGTCTTGCTCCGGCACGCTCTCCTGGTGGTCCCACCTCGCCCCTGCCAACTTCGAGCCAGGACCCTCCTCTAGTACCTGGCACGACAGAGGCAGCCTCGGAGCTTCCACCACCGCTACCTGTGGCTTCGCTGCCTCCCGTTGTGCCCAAAGTCGTCGTCCCGATCGCGGGACCGAGCGCCCTGCCCCCACCTCCTCCCCGGCGCTTCGGCCTCATCTACCAGCGGTGGCGGGAGCCGGCTCCGCCACTGCAGCCGGTGTCGCTGGCTCCGTCGCCGCCCTCGCCACCAGCGCCGTCGTCGCTGATGCGGGCTCTGCCGTCAACCCTGCCACCTCTGGCGGAGCACCCGTCCATGTTGCCCCCAGCTCTGGCCCCGAAGTGCTTTCGCGCCGAGCCGCCGGTGTACCATCCGCCTCTACTTCACCGGGATCCTCGCCACACTCACCCCATGGTGACGAGGCAGGCGTCCCAGCCGCGGGCCCTCACCGCCGCTGTCTGCACGATGTAGATCTCACCGGTACCCTCTTCCGTCCGCGAGGCCTTGTCAGATCCTCACTGGCATCACGTGATGGAAGAGGAGTACGCGGCCCTCCTCGCTAACCAGACGTGGGATCTGGTGCCCCGTCCGCCGGCCTCCAGCGTCGTCATCGGCAAGTGGATTTGGACGCACAAGCACCGTGTTGATGGATCCTTGGAGCGCTACAAGGCTCGCTGGGTCCTCCGGGGCTTCACTCAGCGGCCCAACATTGACTATGATGAGAACTTTAGTCCAGTGGTGAAGCCAGCTACCGTCCGCACCGTACTCTCACTGGCTCTCGAGCGCTCCTAGCCTGTGCATCAGCTGGATGTCAAGAATGCCTTCCTCCATGGCACTTTGACTGAGACAGTCTACTGCAGTCAGCCGGCTGGTTTCGTGGATTCTTCTCGTCCTGACTTGGTCTACCGGCTCAACAAGTCTCTCTACAGTCTCAAGCAGGCACCTCGGGCTTGGTACTCTCGGTTTGCTACCTTCCTGTAGACTCTTGGGTTCACGGAGGCCAAGTCCGACACCTCACTATTCATATACCACCATGGGGGTGAAACTGCTTACCTGCTCCTCTATGTGGATGACATTGTTCTCACCGCCTGCAGCGAGTCTCTGCTCCAGCGCATCATTGCCACTCTCCAGAAGGAATTTGCTATGAAGGATCTTGGTGTGCTCCATCACTTCCTCGACGTCACTGTTGAGCCTCGACCTTTGGGCTTGTTCCTCCACCAGCGGCAGTTCACTTATGACATTCTGGAGCGAGCAGGGATGACTAACTGCAAGTCCTGTTCTACCCCGGACGATACCCAGGGCAAGCTGTCAGAGGCAGAGGGTCCGATGCTTGGGCCAGAGGACTCTACCGCCTACCGGAGTCTTGCTGGCGCGCTCCAGTACCTCACCTTCACATGGCCTGACATCACCTACACCGTGCAGCAGGTATGCCTCTACATGCATGCTCCGCGGGAGCCCCACCTTGCTGCTATGAAGTGGCTCCTCTGGTACCTCCGTGGCACTCTCGGCTACGGGCTGCTCCTTGGCCGGTCCTCCTCTGCCGAGCTAGTTGTCTACACCGATGCTGACTGGGCTGGCTGCCTGGACACCCGCAGGTCCACCTCCAGCTACGCTGTCTTCCTGGGCGGCAACCTTGTCTCTTGGTCATCCAAGCGACAGCCGGTGGTCTCACGCTCGAGTGTCGAGGCGGAGTACTGCGCCGTTGCCAACGGCGTGGCCAAGGCCAATTGGCTCCGCCAGCTCCTGGCTGAGCTTCACCGCCCCCTCGCTAGGAGCTCGCTTGTCTACTGCGACAATGTCAGCGCCGTCTACCTCTCCACCAACCCTGTGCAACACCAGCGGACCAAGCATGTGGAGATCGACCTGCACTTCGTCCGCGACCATGTGGCCATCGGCGACGTCCGGGTCCTCCACGTTCTGACCACCTCACAGTTTGCGGACATCTTCACCAAGGGCCTCCCTTCCTCGACCTTCGCCGAGTTCCGTTCCAGTCTCAACGTCACCGGTGGCTAGTTGTGGCTGCGGGAGGATCCTGTGTGTTTTTCTTGTTTTCCTTCTTGTCCAGTCTTGAACTCCGCTACGCCGGTTGTCCAGACTGCGGGGGGGGGGGGGGGTGGAGTATGAGTATTAGGCCCATGAGGCTAGGCCCATGAGGCCCATATATGAAACACCTTGTAGCTACCCCTATAGGGTGAGCCCAATAGTGAATGAACACAAGTTTCAACAAGTATAACTAATTTATCACAAGTTTTCCAAATGTGATGTTGTGTTTCTAAAAACTCAGCTAGTGGGGAAAGATCACCCCATAGTATTGCACTAAGAAGAAGCTCTCAGTCAAACCAACCGAGAAAATCCTCGAACCCCTGGTTTACCCTATTGTGCCACACTGTAACCTGGACTGATCACAACCTCTGGGCTGGTGACCACTACAACTGCCCCCCTGGTAGGAGGGCCTAAACCAACCACAGGTGCCACAGGCCAGCACCCTACCACTATTTTTTGGTGAGGGGATATTTTCTTTTTGTGCCACCAGGATTTGAACCCTGGCTAGCGTCTCCCTCAACTGGGGAGGTTACCAAGAGTGTTGGCTAATGCTAGGTTTCTAGTTACATATACACCCTCTGATTTACATTTTTGCCTCAGTCCTGGATAGTGACTGGTGTGACATGTGAGAGTGCTGAGTAAGCAGCAACCCAACGGTTATGGTTTGGGTTTCAGTTGGAAGGTGGGTTCCTCGGCAAACAAAGTGATGGCACAGCCAACGGCAGGGTGCGCCTGTAGTAGATGGAGAAGGTGGGTGCGGGTGCTATCAAGTCCCTCAACAACTCAGCTTCTTAGGACTGGCTGACGCGAGCAGTTCCCATGGCTGGCTTGGCTGCTGTGCCCTCTAACTTCTTATTATATGTTGGAAATTCAACTTAACACACTGATTGCAAAACCTGGAATCATTGCCAAGGTTGCAGTAAAAAAAAACGGGATAGATAGCTGGGCAGGTAGATTGTGAAAGTAATCTTTTGTTCAAAAGATCGTCAAAGCAGAGTCTAGCATTGCTCTAAAAAAGTAAGGTCCAGATTTCTAGACTCACAATGCATATGAAATACAGTAACAACAGAGAAGTATAAACCACAGTAGTTCTAGTTCAGTTATTACCAGAAGTTCAGCCAACCGGTCAAATTTGCAGAACAGTGAAGGCAATTGATCCAACCGAAAATCAGTCACCAGGCTTGAATTTTGAATACTCTTATTTATTTCATCAAATATGGCAGCTACCACCCTGAATACAATCTGTAAACATCATAATAATATACACAGGAACATATACTACCAAATTGCAAGCTTGGGAAAAAGAACTAGTGGAGATAATCTAGGATCAAATTGAATTACCTCCTCTCTGTCTCCCCAATAATGAGAAATCTGAAAATATTTTTTGTCAGTTCATAGAAATCATTTATAGAGCAAAACATGTAGTGATCCTTCTTAATTTTCCGGAAGAGTTGAGCACTTTTTCCAGTAAAATTTGCTGCCATATCCACTGCTTCTGAAAACTACAATGTAATCAAAACAGATATAAGAGTGTAGATAAATATTTGTTGGCAGAGATAGAAGTACTCAATATATGCTAGACTGCACAAGCGACCAAACACTGCAAGTTGTTTCTAAATGCAGAACATCTAGTGGCGTGCAAGCTTTGGAATCACATTTGTTTAAAATCAACTAAAACAACCTACATTTTGGAACAGAGGGAGTATACAGCTAGCCTAACTGAAAACTTCTCATAAAGTAATGTATTCTAAATTTAAGAACTTAAGTGACACAAATTCTATGGTAGCTAAGCTTTATTCTGAATAATCCCAAATAATACTATATTTGAGAAATTTGCTTTTGCATGATAATGTGCTTACTGTGAGATGCACCATATAATCTGTCAAAGGATTGTCGAAACAAGAAAATTAACATATCAAAATAAATAGGTTATGTGAACTTCATCACTATGAAGGTGTAGCAAAAGAACACATGCCACCCAAACTGATGTCATGTATCGGAGAATAGATCAGCATACCTTTTTAGCAAGTAAAAACAATGGCCAACGGATAGAACCAGAACTATGCACTAGTGACACGGGCATTGTCATCAAATCCATCTCTCTGGAAAAAACAACATTTTTTTTTCTTTACAAATCTGGTGAGACATGAGTTGCAGAAGAGTAATCAAAGTGTACCTATTACTTATTAAGTCCTCTGAACGGAAGCTACTTATTATCTGGCTCCAAACCAGTGCAAACTTTGTTGGGTCATGTCTTTCAGCTTTACCTAATTTCTGAAAAGAGGAATCATTTGAAAGAAAAATGCACATAAGGAAAAAGGCGCCTTCAGGTAGTTCAAAAAATGACATGAACATTTTTCACCTTGAATATTTTCTTCTCCAAGAAACTAAAAGGCATCCCCTTTCTCTCTATTGGCATTGTTGGAGGATCAAGAGACATGTTGAAGGCTTCTGGTAAGGAACAAAACCGGCTTCTCACCATTCCCATTGTGCGAATCTAGATGAGTATCGGAGTTAACAATTTGGTACACTATAGGCATCTGAAATGAGTACCCATGTTAAGTGATGCCTCATCTCACCTCACCAAGATGATGGATAATACCACACATACCACCGAAAATAGTACAGAATACAGAATACCATATTTGTGTGTCCATGAAATAGACCTGTTGGGAGAAAAAAAATAGATAATCCTAGTTACAGAGGCATATGCACAATTAAAACACTAAGTACTGCAAGAATAGAGTCCTCACAAGAATTATAGGGGACCACACAGCAAGAATAGCGCCAGCATTACTCTTGACTGGTGCAAGAGACGTATGGTATCATTATTTTTGTTTGACTGTAATTTGACAGTGCGAAAATATAATAGTATTACAAAAAGTAAGGAAAAAAGCACAAAAATCAAGATCGCATATGGAGGACCTTGTGGAAAGAATTCATGCCACTCATATTTGTTCACATTGATCTTCATAATTTCTTTCGTTGGTCCCACAAGTGGCTTAATCTGTATATATTTTGTTTAAGAAACAATGCATCAGGAAGCAGAGTAAGAAACTAACAACAACAAACATGACTTTTCTAGTTGTAACTAGGATCATGTTCAGTGCATGTGTGAGAGTATTACCTCAAAATAGTAGCTGAATAAAAATTTACATGACAACAGAATCATCCAAAAGGTTGTGTACCTGTGAGGTATAAGTAGAATGATTAAGCTCATACTAAATGGCTGACATAAAGTAATACAAATGTAAACAAATACTGTACTTCAGTATAGATACTAGTCCTTCTTGCATTCCTCGTCCAACGTATAATTGTGGCTGCACAGGTAATGATAACTAGGGCTTAATAACAAGATATGAAAGCTATCAGGTGAAGTACAAAGAGGTATAACCTACGTGAAAACAGTATAATCTTTTAAACTTTAAATGTACTGAAGTTATCTGATATAAAATATCACGAGGACACATCTGAATAATTTTACAAAAAATATAATTTGTGATACTAAATTACAAGATTAAACAAATGGGGAGAGAAAGGACATACTTGACACCACCATGACAACACATTACAAATTCTCCATGTAGATGTCTCTATGTAATTGGTGACAGCTGGGACAAAAAATAATGCCATCCCAACCACATTGCTTGCAAGGTACAATGCGACAACCACCATATATTTTGACAAGCAGAACATTCCCAAAAAGGCTTTAGACCGTTTAGTTGAACAAGCCTTATAATTTTGAGAATTGGCATAAAATATAGGAAGAATAATCGCCCATGCCACCGCAAGAGAAAGTTTTATAGTAAATCTTAGTATCTGATCAACTCTCATTGTTCCCTTGGTTCTCCATGAGAAAGCAATGTCAAGGATGACTGCAAGACAAAGTAGGTACATCAACCATTAATGAAGATGATGAAAAAAGGAATTAGGTATTTCAGTTTACTAAGCAATAGATAACATAATAACTGATAATATATACACACAATACAAGACTCATGACAACCTTGAATAACTCGAAGTACTGCATTGGTGATGAAAATACTCAGAATATCCTCAAAAATTATTGGATCAAGTAACTGAGTAGGGCTTCCTAATCCATGCCATGCCATTATTATCAGAACCTGGAAATAAAATGAATAAGGAAATGTGCCAAAAGGTCTGACAGAATTATGAAACTAATCCTAAATGCATCGACCCATTCATTAAAGACAGAAAGTAAACCTGAAGCCCAAGAACAAGGAGAGTCCACATCCTATCAAAGCTTCTGAAGAGATGCCAAAAAGAACGGACCTCAACAAAATTCGTCTTTCCCAACCATCTCTGTTGAGAACTGGAACTCGTAGCTTGCTGTGCAGTACCACAAAAAATGCAGAGCAACAAGTAAACAATAAAAAAAATCAAACCAATGTACCAAACATGAGCATCCTTTGAGTCATGCACGTACATGGAAAAACATGCATCACAGAGATTACAGCATGGCAAATTATATCAGAGCACATAGAAAGTTGTTGTTCAGACTTTTTATACCATGAGGAAATTCTAATAAGTGCTGTATACAGTGTGATAATATTCAAGCAATACAGTGGACTTATGAAGCAATCACAGCATCAGAGTGGTGCATACATAAGCCTGTTGGGTCAATTCAAGTCAACAAAATAGATCTGTGCATAAATAAGTACATAAGACTAGCTATACAATTCTAATATTGCATATTTTTTAGGGTTCCCATCTTTTTTAAATAAAATTTACCTGTTGTCTTTGTTCAGCTGCTTCTGCATTAAGATAGTTTTCTGTTGATGATGACTCATGAGGCAGTTGGGGATTTAGCTGCTCATTGTGCTGAGATGCGTGTTGTGACACTAGCGGAACACAGCTAGCACAGTTTTCAAAGCCATGTGGCACACTTGATAACCTTGATCCACAAAGAACCTAAACAGTATGAGACGTTAACGATAGTAAGGATAAGAAAAGAACTCCATCACAAAAGGAAATGTTGATTGCGATATGTCTAAAATCCTGCATGATTATAGCTATATGAGTGGTAAGTAAGCGAACAAGCCTCTAGCTGAGTTGGTTAGGTGACTCTAGCAGCACTCCTCAGGTCCTGGGTTCGACTCCCCATGGGAGCGAATTTTAGGTTGGGATTAAAAAAAACCCTCTTCTGTCCCACGCCAAAACATAGGCCTAAGGTCCGGCCCCGGTCGTGGTCGTTCTCACATGGGCTATGTATGGGTGGGGCAGGGGGTTTCTCCACCTGCATGAGAAGGTCGACAAGGCTCACGGTTTGGCGCTTGCGTCGCGATGTTGGCGGGTTGTGCTCATGGGAGGCGTCATGGATGATGTCCTCTTGGAGTACCACAACTTCACATGCGAACGTGGAGGAATGGCTCAAGGCAACGGACGCTTTTGCTAATTTTAACAAAGCTCTACCTTTTGGTTTTGCACCGTACCACACAGGAATGCTTGACTTGTTTGGAAGAGTGTGCTTGTCAAGTTGTGGGGTTCGGCATAGCTTCGCAACAATGACATTCAACAACCTCTTTAGGATGGTGTTAGTTTTCCTTGATGGTGTGTGTTCTGACTTTGAGGCTTGGGCTTTGATCCTTTGCAAGAAATTGGAGCTGCTCGGCTGCATTTTCGAGCTCGGCAATGATGACTTGTGGTGGACGGTATCATTTTGGGATGGTCGTTTCAGACATGCTGCTGATGCTAGGGTCTTTGCTGATTTTGCTTTTAACCATTGGGCCCGGTTTTCCTTATATAAACTGGGCCAACTCTTTTCTATCTTAATTGAAAGGCTGCCAGTTGCTTTAAAAAAACAGAAGTTGCTATTTGGCTCCAGTAGATTTATATAATACTCAGTCTCAGTCTCAACTTATATCACAATTTGTCCCACCAGCACAAATGGTCCATTTTCGCGTCCACGACATGGGCCAAATAAGCCCTTAAGGGATACTCCATCCTACTCGGAAAGGAAGTCGTTTTGGACAAGGTTTGGGCCAAACATTGGGAATATAAATCATGAATAACTTTTAAGTTGTTGAGTTTGAAAATGTGAAAAATATATGAATACATTTGTCTTGAAAAATACTTTCATAATAATATACATATATCACTTTTTGATAAATATTTTTATGAGAATAAGGAGTCAAAGTTATGCTTTGGAAACCGTGTCTCTGTCCAAAACGACTTTCTTTTCGAGTACGGAGGGAGTATAAACTATGTGCATAGTTTTAGTTGAATAGCCAGCTAAGCTAAGCATCAGCTATTTGAAAATTACTTCAGAATTTCAGTTTTCATTTGCCTATACATTGCGTTCTTTCATATGATCTGGTCAGCTGTAGATTATCTTCACTCTAACACATAGGAGATCTGCATGTCATAGCATCAAGAGAGGTTAGCTGTAGACTTTTTGTTTGGCCTTGATTGAAGTTGAAAAATGTGTTTAAATTTCTGCAGATGGGATCAGAGAAAAGGAGAGTCAAAGAGCCTTTGCCAGAGAGAAACAGAGTGAGATGTGAGCGTAAAGAACACAGACACACACAGGGTGAGATCTCTGGGAATTCATCCGGTCCGAACGGCCGGACCGAACCGTGCGCCGAACGGGAGCCCACGCGAATTTCCCGCGCTAGTCTTGCGCGCTGCTGCCGCTGCAGGGAGACCCATGTGCGGCCTAGTGCATGAGCTATCACAGCGAATTTATGACTACGACGTAGGTACGTCTATATTTTATTATATGATATGTTTTTTCTTTTCTTTTCTTTTTCTTTTCCTTTTTCTTTTCTTTTTTCCTTTTCTATTTCTTTCTTTCTCTATTTTATGGTACGTGTATTTTATTATGTGGTATGTTTTTTTTCTTTTCTTTTCTTTTCCTTTTTTCTTTTCTTTTCTATTTCTTTCCTTTTTCTATTTCGTGATTTATTTTTTATTTATATTTCCTTTTTGTTTTATGTGATTTTTATGTTAGTTTTCTTTTTTCCTTATTCTTCTTTTTTTCTTTTCTTTTCTTTTCTTTTTATTTTCTATTTTTATTTTTCTGTGCTCCAACTTTTATTTATATTTCTTTTTTATGTGATTTTTATTACTTTATTATTTTTCATGTTTCTTTTATTTCTTTTTTCATTTCTTTTATTTCATGTCCTTTTCTTCTTTCTTTATCATTTGTTAATTATGTTTCTATCAAGGTTCGGTTAGGCGTCGACTAGGCGGCGATTAGGCGCTAGGCGAAGCCCGTCGCCTTGACTATGGCCATAGTCGCGCTTCGAGGCGCGGAGGCAGCGCGGAGGCGGGCGCGAGCGCGAGCGCGGCCAATTTAGCGCGCCAAATCGGAGAGCGGGAGGATTTCCCGCGCGGCCAGGCGCGCGCGACCACAAAACGGAGGCGCGGGAGGAATAGAAGGGAGCGTGGCGCCATTCACTCGTCCCCAAGTCGGATTTGGTCGTCCGTGCCGCCGGTCCTCGTCGCCGGGCAACCTCCCTGCAGGTCCTGCTCCTCCTCTGCTCATCTTCTCGTCCCCTGCTCCTCCAATCTCTTCCCCTGCTCATCCCCGAGGCGCCCCCCGCTGGTCCTGCTCCTCCTCCCGCCGGTCCTGCTCCTCCAAGTTCGTCCCCTGCTCTTCCCCGACTTGTCGCCGCTGCCCTGCTCGTCCTCGACTGGAACACCTCCCCGCCGGCCACCCCAAGTCCCCAAGGTGGTGAGCTCCCTTCCCTCCCAGCTCCTCCCCTGCTCATCTCCCCTCTTTGCTCTTTGCTCTTTGTTCAGTAGCATGCACATTAGCTGCTGCTCTTCTCAGTTGTTTCATTTGTTAGTGTGTAATAGACTAATAGGGTGTGCTATGTGCATGCTGCTGCAATCAGTAGGATGTCGACAGAACATCCTGAACCAGCAGTGGCAAATAATCTCCTCAAAATGAACTCAGATGATGTTGGATGGGAATATGGTGTTCTTGTTGATGCTAGCAACAAGGACAAGGTGAAGTGCAAGCTCTGTGACAAGGAGATGAAAGGAGGGATTTATAGGCTGAAGGAGCATTTGGCTCATGAAGGAAAGAATGTGAAGAAATGCCCAGCAAGAACACAACAGGCTATGGAGGCTAAAGAGAAGTGCAAGAAGGCACTAGCTGATGCAAAAAGAAAGAGGGAGGAGAAGACTGTTCATGAGCTAGAAATTAGAGAGGAAGTTCATGTCTCTAGGGTTGGAACAGATTCTGATGAAGTCACCTGCGTTGGAAGTTCAGAGCCCCACAAATTAGGTTGTTTGCTGCTGTTACAGCAACTAATAGAGGTGTTCTTTTTTTTATCTCAGCATCATGGTGGAGATTGTATGGATATGAAACACCAGCTTTACAGAAGATGGCTACAAGGATCCTATCTTTGACATCAAGCTCTTCTGGTTGTGAAAGAAATTGGAGTGGGTTTGAAGGGGTTAGTACCTATCTATTATGAACATTTCATTTTCAGCAGCATTACAATTAAATTATAGAAGTAGAAGTAGAACTAAGAATCGTCTTTTTCAATTATAGATACACACTAAGAAGAGGAATAGGCTTACTACAGCCCGCCTCAACAAGCTGGTGTATATCCAATTCAACTCCAAACTGCTTAGTAAGAGAGAAAAGAAAGTCAAAGAAAATCATTGATGTTCTTTTATCTAGTGATACATGTGAAGCTCAAGGTTTTCTCCAAGAAGGTGGGGATGATTGTGCATTGGTTGAATTTAGAGATGGGGAGGAAGATGAGATGGAAGGTACAGGGATACCTTTTGGTCTGTCATTGGAGAGGCAGTGGGAGCAGATGAACAGCTTGAGAGGCGTAGAAGTGCAAGAGTGAGGGAGCTCTATGAAGAAGAAGAATTTGAGTCTGAAGAAGAAGAGTATGAAGATGAGAATAGGGACTACAGTGAAGAAGAAATATGATATGGGCTGCTGGACCATCTCCATCTAGTAGTGAAGCCTTTTGTGATGCCTTGGACTGCAGCTGTGTCACCTTGTTTACGTGTCTGTGTGCCTTCTTTTTATTATTTGTGGGATCTGAACTAAGAACTATGTGTTTGTGTTGTGCTTTATTTATAAATTGTGTTGTGCACTTCTATTATTGTCCTATCCACTTGTATTGTAACTATCAGCTGGAGGTATGGTGTGCTCATGGATGAGAGGCTGCTGAAATCATCCAGATAAGTCACAATTTAGTGTCCTATCTAGCTGTCTATTGAGTATTGAGTTATTGACTAATACTAGCTGTAAAAATGTGTTGCAGTTGCAGCCATACAGGAGCTAGGAACAGGCAGGATTAAGACAGCTAGGAGTAGGACTCAGGTATGTCTACTGGCACAAATACTACAAATACTGTGAGTTCTGTGACTCATATATAGTAGTTATAATGTTATATACATATATATATAGTCATATATAATATATAATATATATATATATATATAATTTATGGCTATATTGCCAAAACGTCTAGGAAAACGCCTAGGAGCGCCTAGGACCGAGTACTCCCGACTAGGCGCTAGGCAATGGGTCAGCGCCCCGATTACGCCTAGCGCCTAGCTGAACCTTGGTTTCCATATGTTCATATAGCATAGATGTGTTCTATAATGACTTTTTTATGATGTTATATGTTGTTTTTTTATGTTCATGGTGTTTTTTTGCGATGTTCGCGTAACACATATGTGATGCTCTATGATGTATTTAGTGATGTTCATGTAATATATATGTGATGTACTA
Organism: Sorghum bicolor; assembly: GCF_000003195.3. NCBI lineage: Eukaryota > Viridiplantae > Streptophyta > Magnoliopsida > Poales > Poaceae > Sorghum > Sorghum bicolor. Next base: position 10,343,621 of record NC_012873.2, on the reverse strand, counting down.
TAATGTATTTAGTGATGTTCTATGTTGCAATCAGTGATGTTCACTTAGTACACATGTGGTGTTTTATGATGCATTTAGTGATGTTCACATAATATATATGCGATGTTCTATAATGTATTTAGGGCTTGTTTAGTTCACCCAAAAAACAAAAAAATTTCAAGATTCTCCGTCACATCGAATTTTACGGCATATGCATGGAGCATTATATATAGATGAAAACAAAAACTAATTACACAGTTTGCCTGTAAATCGCAAGACGAATCTTTTAAGCCTAGTTACTTCATGATTGGACAATGTTTGTTAAATAAAAACGCAAATGCTACAGTATCAAAATCAAAAAAAAATTGGATCTAAACAAGGCCTTAGTGATGTCACTTAGTACACATGTGATGTTTATGATGTATTTAGTGATGTTCTGTAATATATATATATATATATATATATATATATATATATATATATATATATATATATATATATGATGTTCTATAATCTATTTAGTGATGTTTTATGGTGTATTTAGTTATGTTCACTTAGTACAAATGTAATGTTCTAAGTATATTTTATGATATTTGAAAAGTATACCTGTGATGTTTTTTGAAATTTTTCTCTATTACGTGTTTTATTTTTTCTTATGCTTTCCTCCAGATTTAATTATTTTCTATTTATGTTATATATTTATTTTATATATATTATAATAATAATTTCATGAAATTAAAACTAGAATCTTGAATATTTTTATTATGAAGACGAAACTTTTTTTTAACCTAGAACATCACCTCTATTCAATATTAAAAGAATATTCTATCTTTATCGCTATTCGCCTAAACGGCCGTTTAGACCGTTTAAACGCCATGTAAACGCTACACAGTGGTACACTGTTTCTGTTTAATCATCCGTTTAGCCCATTTAATTGACTGTTTAGCCCAAATAATGGCTAAATGGTAGGTGACTAACTGTTTACCGTTTAGCGTTTAGGAAAACATTGACCTTTATAGAACAAATGTTCATTAATATAATTACAGAACAAATGTTCATTAATATAATTTTATCTAAATATATTCATGTGGGGTCTTGTTTTGAATGATTTATTATAAGAAATATAATGGTATAATCGGATGAATAGTTATAACTTTTTTTAGTTTGTAGAAAATAACACGCACGCAAATCAATTAATAGAATAAAAACAAACAAAGTCATCTCCTCCTAGACGCGCTGACTCCATGCAGACCTGTATGGGCTGGCAGGTGGGCGCGAAACGAGGCGTGATGCGGACCATGTGTGGGTTGGCAGGTGGGCGGAAAACGAGACGCGAGAATTCATCGGACGAAGTTTTCGATCCCAATAGCCGGACTGTAGCAGCCCCCGAGATCTCGAGTGTTTGGCTCTAATCTTTGCTTAATTCCAATAGAGATGATCAGATAGCTATATAGCCACCACTAACAAACTTCATTTGCTAGCCAAAAAATATCTTAAATATAAATGAACACTTCAAGAAAGAAATAGAAAATATAAGCTAGCAACAAAAAGATAAAATAGGAAACAAGAGCATGCATGAACACACAAATAAAGCTATGGTTTGTCAAAGGAAAACCTGAGAGTCCTTAGTTGCACTTGATGTGAAAAAGAAATCATTGTTGAGGCGCATGGGCCAACCAAGCTTAAAGCAATCAGCAGACCTGCATTATAAAACATTTAGGATATCTTTTAATTGTTCAAAAAAATATCATTTAATCAAAAGATATACAACAAGCATAGTATCTAACCAGAAGAATTCATTGAGGTCATCATAGTTTCTCCATGTTGAGTGATCAGATGCTCCGTTCTTGTTCTTTTGTGCTTCCTTCATTAAATAAATAGAGATAGGCAGTCATTTGTAAATACAAGCTTTAAAGCTATATGGATTAAAGATTGAAAAGAAGGTAATGTGGACCTGAAATATGACATTGTATATTGGCTTGACTACATTGTTAAGAAATGATTCATCATCTCCTCCATATGCAGGTCGGACTTTTTCCCCAGTAATTAAGCTTACAGCCCCAGAGAGCACTCCATATAGCTCATATGACATCTGAAACAAAAATTGTCATTATTGTTTTCTCAACGTGAGTTCCACTTAAAGTAAGTTATTATAAAAAGGAGTAACCAGATATGCTATTTTGAGAAACATATAAACATGTTAATCAACATCCTGTTTCGATTATACCATTAGAAACACAAAGACCTTAGCAAACATTCAGATTTCAGTAGGTTTCACTTAAATTTGATTCTTACATAAAAAACTGATCCCAATACCATTCATATTAATGGCTTGTATGAACATCTGCCAGTTCTGTAAGGAAATTTCAGGCACTGAGTTACGGTCTTTATTCCAATATTTCAATATAATGGGGTGCTATATGTTTTACTCAAAAAAAATGAATTGCGAACTTTTACTATGGATCAGCAAGAACTAGCAGTGATGTAGTTTAACCTCTGAACTGACAGTGTGTGACTCACTCCAGTGGTGTTCTCATCTGTGACTATATGCATGTACTGTGTTCGAGAAAAAAACTATATGCATGTACTCACTAATGATTTTGATATCTCCCATTGACCTATTATTTTGTCTTGGTTTAGAATTTATGTCAAATCACTTCAGAATCCTTTTATTCACTGCTAACTAAAGCAGCTAACTATGGAGAATTATCATGAAATGTCTCTAGTCATTTCAGAATCAAGTATATACTAAAGAATGTCCCATGTCACTTATTCCAAAAGAGGGCAAAAATACAAAAGAGGAAGTGCGCGTGAAACGTTGATCATAATGTAGTATTGAAAACAGAGCAAGCAGAAATTACAGGTATCATTGCTTTATAACAGTTTAAATAGTATAAGTATATAGTAAGGATTTGAGCAAAAGAATCTACAGTTTATGCAGACCTACCAGCAAACTGCTTGTAGTGAAACAATTTTTTATTCCTAAAAAGGAAATCAAACAATTAATGTAAAAGGATACTGGTAAAAAAGAAGTAATTTCATATCAATAGATTATTCTGGTAGGAGCATTTACAGGACATCTTTTAAATACCAGCAATGTAAGTTATGTGACCAGAAAAACTACAGTAATATACAAATTCCAGAAATGGTAACAAGAGAAATAGAGCAACATAAACCACAGAAGCACTATAAAAGTATCAGAGGCATAACTTTTTTGCTTACATGGTGAAAAATATAGCATAAGCATTCTGGCATTAGTCGTAAGTTTGACGCTTCTCCCCATATAAGAAGATAAAGAGCTATGTATAGAAGTTTATGTTGCTGAATTTCTTGCTTCACAGAGGGCAACCTGAAGGTGCGACACAAGCAGTTGCAGTGCAAACAAGACAGTACATATATCCAATTATTTGAAGCCAAGTCTAGGAAATTGAAAAACTGCATCATTTTACCATATGTTGCTTCTTCGCCCCAAAAATTTGCACCAGGTCAGATAGTTCTCAAATGTTTTTGCCAACAATTCATCTACTGCTCTGTCATCAAGCTGAAAGGAGATATATGAAAATGGCATTCTCATTAAAGATAGACAAAGAAAACTAGTCATGTGTGGGTACCATTTGAGCAGAGGATGACTTGGGATTCAATCTAGCATGTGCATTTGCAAGCAATAGAATTAGATGCTCTCTTTGGTTGGCGACATTTCCTTTCTAATAAAAAAATGAAAGGCATTATCTAGCTGTAGTACAAAAAAAACATCCATATTAATCTAAGCATTTCGCATGAAACCAAATAGCTTGTTTACCTGGAATCCAAACCAACTTTGCAGCCACCGAAGAACATCTGTATGATTTTTTTCATCCTTCATGTTGGCTGGTGGAAGACTGCGAACACTAAACACCGCAGAGACTGCGACTTTGATCTGTATAGGAGAATATTGTACCAACTTTATACAAGTCGACTTATAATTAATACTCCATTACAAATTTATAAGACTGCGACTTTTGCTATGAACTTACATATACATTGTCTAGATACATAACAAAAGCAATGTATCTAGAAAAGCCAAAACGTCTAACAATTTGGAACAGAGGGAGTATAATTAAAATGAAACTACTGCTAATAGCACATAATGCAATCTCACTAACTCACTATCAAAGTAAAGGGAACTTATTTCAAAGGATTAGTGATGTATATTACTCTTTGTTAGAAACACATGAGCTGTTATAATCAAGGAAAAACCTAGTTGTCACTATTATTGTACAGCAAGCATATCCTGTGATATGTATTGGTCTTTTTATCGGTAAATACCAACCAGATCTACCCAGTACAAGTCCTCCCCATTGTGTAAAAGAATCAGGGCCATTAGCCCATTATGCCATACTGAAAAGTGAATAAATAGTAGAGTGCAGGACAAAAGGGTACTTTTGATAGTTTTGAGTAGAAAAGCAGGCAAACCTCTGGGAGAACCATGATTGGTTTTTGACTTAACCTAGGATGGAGTGGAAGAATATTATATCGAAATAAGTCTGCAAAATCTTCACTAGCAACAAGGCCCTGCAGTTTGTTAAAAAATGTTAAATATAGAGAACAATATCACCGATGATATCATTGTGTCAAAAATCTCACAACCTCCAAGCCAGTTCCGCTGAGAAGAGCCTTCAGCACTTCTGCCAGGACAGGCAAGAGTTCATGTGCATTGGCTTGCTTTTTCCTACCAAAAAAATGAATAAAAGTTACATTTTTTTTAGTGGGATCAGGGGCAGTGACAATGCTGCATAAGAAGTTCTCTACAGAACCAATATGTATATGAGAAATAATCTTACTTCTCAAAGAATAACTTCATCTCTCGGGCATCACCTCTTTGTGTCATCTTTGATTTGGTGCTGCTCTCATCCTGTTTTACAACCACATCCAATATGAGGCGCATTAATCATCAACAGAACTTTTTGAGTCTTTTGACTAAAGACATATTCCCTCTGTTCCAATTATAGTTCACTTTGGCTTTGTCCTAAGTCAAATTTCTCTACCTCTGAGCAAGTTTTATAGAAAATATACCAACATCTACAGCATCAAATTAGGCTCATTAAATTCTATATGAAATATGTTTTGATAATGCAGTTTTTTGAACTTGTACATGTTAATATATTCTTAAAAAATGGTCAAAGTTAAAAGGGCTTGACTTAGGACAATGCCAAAGTGAACTATAATTTGGAACCGAGGGAATATACCTGAAATTATGAGTGCAAAAAAGATGATCCATGACAAGTTTTCAAAGTTCTTATATATGTAGAAAATTATGAGTATGTGATTGTGTGATGCTTTTAATTTTCATCATCGAAGACCTAGTAAAATGTAAATATACTATATGCTCATGTTAACTTATCCCCATAGTGAGTTCACCTGCTCAAGTCTCTGAAGAAGTGCTGTTTTAAATTGCCGAACACCCCTCCCTGCTGAAAGTTTGTCCATTGTATGAGCCTTTTCAAATGCATGGAACCGACCTGGCAAAAGAAAAGCTGATTTAAAGATTCAAACTATTGTGGAAGAAGTTCTTCTCTGCAATACTCTTGCTGCCTCAGCTATAGCATCCACTGAATCATTGTAGTGATGTGTTCCAACAGAGAGAAGCAAGTGTTAACTGTGGCGCTTCATGAGCTAAGAGTTCTCAGTAATCTCTCAAGGTGATATAACAGCATGAGGCATATACCACCAGATGGAAGTAACTGATCAACCGCAGCAGAAAATTTGAGGTGTTATGGCTTGCGTGCAGATCTAACAAACTCTACATCAAGGCTTCCGACAAATCAGCCGCTCAGTCGAGCAATAGAAATTACATGGAGTAGAGGTGGCAGAAGAATGTCCTCTGCAGGAGAAACTTGAAGTTGACCCACTAACAGTAAACAATCGGCAAGTGATTCTCCTCAGAAAATATCTACTTTAGAATATAGCAGTTAAAACCCAATTCGGCACCACAAAAGGTGGAATCCCAGAATATTCCAGGTGATGATGTGCTCTAAATCAGCCAAGCGCCAACTTTCCCCTTGCAGAATCTCCAAGGTAACACGCATAACTGAAATAGTGTCTCTGTCACCGAAGCCAAGGTGCACAGGAAGCACGAAGCATCTGTGGTTGTTGAAATTAAATCAGTAAAGACAAACTCATCGTGACCAACTACCACCTTGCAGAGGGAGAGGATCAAGGAGGAGGCAGAATATTCTGAGACGGAGACAGATGGTAACAAAACCAACCGCGGAATCTTGCGTCTGGTCCAATAGCTGAAAGATCACTAGTTCTGAATGGACGGAATGGAATCAGAATCAGAGCCAGACGGACGTGCATGCTTTCCGACGTGTCACCAACCCCAAACATCCAAAAGAAAACCATGAAGAGTAGACGTATGCAGGGCAGACGTTGGAACTTGGAAGGCCATAGCGCACCGCGGCGCGCACCAGGATGACTGGATGAGGCCGCCGGAAGCTGCCTTGCCGGGCATTTCCACGAACAGGTGTGTCGCGCGCGCCAGGCGCGGCACAGCAGCTGGTCTCCTCCTCCTCCTCATGGTGACGGTGAGAAGGGAAGAAGAAAACGAAGGCAGAGGAAGCACGAGCAGTGCGTGGCCGCACGTGAAGAGAACTTACACAGGTACGCGACGCGCGGGTTCTCGGCCTCGATCTGGTTGGCGGCGCGCAGGAAGGGTCGGATCTCGGAGACGAGCGTCTGCGGGATCTTCTCGCTGTCGAACTGCGGCACAGGGGGCACCGCCGCATGGGCGTCCCCTGCTTCCCCATGCTGCTGCTGATGATGCTGCGGCGGCGGCGGTGGAGGTGGCGGCGGCGGAGGTGGAGGGAGCGGGCGAGAGACGTAGCGCAGCGGGCGGCTGGACGGGCCCACCTCGACGATCTCCAGCTCCATCGTTCCTCCGCGCGGCACGGAGGAGGAGAGTAGGACGAGGACGAGGACGAGGACGAGGCCACTGCGGCGGCGGCAGGGCCAGCAGCAGTCAGCAGCGCCATCGCGATCGCGCGGGCTTTTATCGCCTCTCCCGCTTTGGCTTTGGCTTTGGCTTTGGGTATGGCGATCGCCTTCGCCGCTAAGCTTTACCGCTTTTCTGCGGCGGGCGCAGATCGAGGCGGGCCGCGGGCGGCTTTTGCCTTTTGGCGATCGATCGCCTGCGCTTGGGGATTTGGTGGGTGGGGCGGAGGAAGACGGGAAGCGCGGAGGAGGCGAAGCCAGGGCGAGTGCGGGAAAAGGTGGTGGTGGAGGGAGGGAACGGGGACGGCTTTTTGAACGTTCGGAGGTGGGGTTGGCATGGCAACGGCCCCTTTGCTTGGTTTACTGCTATGTGGTGTACACTGTAGAGCAGTGGTGACTGGCAAGTGCGTGGGATTTGATCCTGAACTCTTTACACACGGCAACGGCATGGCCGTCTTTTCTTCGTGCTTTTCTTTATCTCTGCTTGCTTTGCTTGATCTGGGTGTGTGGGGTGTCTTTAGGTGGGTAGAGTGCTTTTTTATAGACCACTAAGCAATGCTGCATTTGGCTGGCCTAATTACCCATCTGCTTTGTCACTAGCTAGACGGGTGTAGAAAAGTGAGTGATCATCACTTTGGAGGAATAGTCTAGAGTCATGGTTAACTTTAGGCTTTCATCATTTTGATTTTTTTTTAGATATATAGACCTTGTTCATTGAGTTTATGATCTGTCGAATCTGTTAGTCATTTATCAATGTCTTTTTCTCGGAACAAATCAGCAAACGGTATTTTTAACCGTGGCTTTTCAGACGAGCGAATAAGCTTATAGGTTTTACTATATGCATCATACATATTGTATGTCTAGGCACATATAGCAAAAAAAATATATCATACACGTAAAAAGGTAAAAACAGCCTACAATTTGAAACAGATGTTATACATATTAGATGCATTGTTTATTGAAACAAAGATAAGTGATAGGGAAAAAACAAATAGCGGCCCACAATTCCCATTTACGAACAATTTGCTTTGACCTCGATCGCTGGCTCACTTTTCCTTTGATTAGTTCAGAGTGATGATGATGGTGACACTTTTGGTTTGGTGATTGTTTAATCAGAAGGAGAATTTTATCAGCAAGAATAGGGATTCAGAAAAGTTTACATATGCAGTCACCTTCTGTATTTACGTTACCCTTCCTCTGTTTCAAAATGCAGGTCTATATTTTAAACATAATCAGAAGGAGAATTTTATCGTCTATACATGCATGCTCCTTGTTAAAGCTAAAGTTCCCTAGCTTATTATGATTGACGAGGAGTATAAATGAATAATGGCATGTTCCTTTGTTTGTCCATCATCATCCATCCGACCAAAGTTGTGTTTGTCACTGTCTGTGGGGCTACTTTTTCTCTTTTTTCACAGCGTTTTCACTTCCAACTCTTGCGATTTGCGAGAGGCGCACCTGTAAACGGATGATATGGGGAAATCCCGCGATGATTGTGTGATCATTCCATTCCCCATGGGCTATATGTACTGTACATGTCATGCTGGCCGATGGCCATCGAGTTACACGAGTGAGTTTTAGTTTTACCTTTAAAAGATCATCATCGTGGAAAGAAGGGGAAAAAAAATAAAAGGAGCTCAATCCTCGTAAAGCCACTTAAGTACCAGACAAATCATTATCGTTGACCACCAGTCGAGCAGAGGAGCAGTACTACTGTGCATCAATCAAACAATCATCGCCTCTTCGTTGCATGTATGTGGCATATTACTTAGTGCCCAAGTATTGCGTGTCTAGTCATATGCATATCAGCATATCCGAGGCCCCAAGGTCGTCGACCAACCTCTAACTTTTCTTTAATTTCTCCACGAGTCGTAAACAAAAGTGGTAGACTCCTAGATCAACCTCTAACTTCTTTTCCTCGCTAGATTAAGTGAGCCGAATTGGCTCGCCACAATGGATAAAAGCTACATAAACAGAAAATATATCAGTTGTTTTAAAACCGGCATGATTAAGTTATCCATGTTAGTTTGGAAAAAAGAAAAGACGTATCATTGTGTGTGATGGTACTAACATCGTGCTTTCACATAAAGGCAATGATAACCATCGCCTCTATGTATTGAAAACGAATGATATTAGTACCATTGTAGGTTTTTACCTTTAGCAACGATGAAAAAGCCACTAGACCAGAAATTTTAATCGGATACACTTA